>NW_027490179.1:79627-410026 GCF_050948175.1 Xylocopa sonorina | reverse complement strand
GGAGGGGTCGCATTTACATTCATTTGAAGTGAATACGACGTATACATGACACTTCGCAATGAATATTATATCCTATCGCGACACACAAGAATGAAATGCGATATCGGGAATTAAGAAGCATTAGAAATCTACTGGGTCGATACTGTGACATCTGAAAATGCTATTTAATAGGAAGTATGTGTCGCATTTACATTCTTTTGAAGCGAATACAAGGTATACCTGACACTTCGCAATGAATATTATATCTTATCATGAAACATAGAAGTGAGATGCGATATCGCGTTTCAAGAAGCAATACAACTCTACTGCCTCGATACGTACACATCTGCAAACGCTATTGCCTAGCATGGAAGTGTCGCATTAACATTCATTTGAAGTGAATACGAGGTATACATGACACTTCGCAATGAGTATTATATCTTATCACGAAACATAGAAATGAGATGCGACATCGCGTTTCAAGAAGCATTACAGCTCTACTGCCTCGATACGTACACATCTGCAAACGCTATATCCTAGCATGGAAGTGTTGCATTTACATTCATTTGAAGTGAATACGAGGTATACATGACACTTCGCAATGAATATTATATCTAATCACGATACATAGAAATGAGATGCGATATCGCGATTTAAGAAGCATTAGAACTCTATTGCCACGATACGTAGACATCTGCAAATGCTATTTCCTAGCAAGCATGTGTCGAATTTACATTCTTTTGAAGTAAATACGAGGTATGCATGACACTTCGCAATGAATATTATATCTTATCATGAAACATAGAAATGAAATGCGATATAGCGTGTTAAGAAGCATTAGAAATCTATTGCTACGATACGTAGGCATCTGCAAACGCTATTTCCTAGCAAGCAATAGTCGCACTTACATTCTTTTGAAGTGAATACGAGGTATACATGACACTTCGCAAAGAACATTATATCTTATCACGAAACATAGAAATGAGATGCTATATCGCGATCTAAGAAGCATTAGCACTCTATTGCTACCATACGTAGGCATCTGCAAACGCTAATTCCTAGCAACGAATAGTCGCATTTACATTCATTTGAAGTGAATACGAGGTATACATGACACTTCGCAATGTATATTATATCTTATCACGAAACATAGAAATGAGATGCGATATCGCGATTTAAGTAGCATTAGAACTCTATTGCTACGATACGTAGACATTTACAAACGCTGTGCCCTAGCAAGGAATAGTCGCATTTACATTCTTTTGAAGGGAATGCGAGGTATACATGACACTTCGCAATGAACATTATATCTTATCATGAAACATAGAAGTGAGATGCGATATCGCCTTTTCAGAAACATTAAAACTCTATTGCTACGACACGTAGACATCTGCAGACGCTATTTCCTAGCAAGGAATAGTCGCATTTACATTCTTTTGAAGTGAATACGAGGTATACATGACACTTCGCAATGAACATTATATCTTATCATGAAACATAGAAATGAGGTACTATATCGCGTGTTGAGAATCATTAGAACACTATTGCTACGATACGTAGACATCTGCAAACGCCATTTCCTAGCAAGGAAGTGTCGCATTTACAATGCTTTCAAGTGAATACGATGCTTACATAACACTCCACAATGAATATTATATCTTATCATGGAACATAGAAATGAGATGCGATATCGGGTTTTAGGAAGCGTTAGAACCCTATTGCTACGATACTTGGACATCTGCAAACGCTATTTCCTAGCAAGGATGTGTCGCATTTACATTCATCTGAAGTGAAGACGTGGTATACATAACACTGCATAGTGAATATTATATCCTATCATGAAACATAGAAATGTGATGCGATATCGCGTTTTGAGAAGCATTAGGACTCTATTGCTACGATACATAGACATCTGCAAGCGCCATTGCCTAGCAAGGAAGTGTCGCATTTACATTCTTTTGAAGTGAATACGAGGTGTACATGACCCTTCGCAATGAATATTATATCTTATCATGTAACATAGAAATGAGATACGACATCTCGTTTTAAGAAGCGTTAGAACTCTGTTGCTACGACACTTAGATATCTGCAAACGCTATTTCCTAGCCAGGAAGTGTCGCATTTACATTCCATTGAAGCGAATACGATGCATACACATACTCCACAATGAATATTGTATCTTATCATGAAACATAGAAATGTGATGCGATATCGCGGTCTAAAAAGCATTAGAACTCTATTGCTACGATACGTAGACTTCTGCAAACGCTATTTAGTAGCTAGGAAGTGCCGCATTTACATACTTTTGAAGTGAATACGGCGTATGCATGACACTTCGGAATAAATATTATACCTTTTCACGAAACATAGAAGTGAAATACTATATCGCATTTTGAGAAGCATTAGAACTCTATTGCTGCGATTCGTAGACATCTGCAAGCGCCATTTCCCAGCAAGGAAGTGTCGCATTTACTTTCTTGTGAAGTGAATACGAGGTACACATGACTCTTCGCAATGAATATTATATTTTATCATGAAACATAGAAATAAGATACGATATCGCGTATTGAGAAGCATTGGAACTCTATTGCTACCATACGGAGGCATCTGTAAACGCTATTTCCTAGCAAGGAAGTGTCGCATTCACATTCTCTTGAAGTGAATACGAGGTATACATGACACTTCGTAATGAATATTATATCGCGACTTAAGAAGAATTAAAACTCCATTGCTTCGATACAGAGACATCTGCAAAAGCTATTTCCTAGCAAGGAAGTGTCGCATTTACATTCTTTTGATGTGAATACGAGGTATACACAACATTTCGCAATGAATATTATATGTTCTCATGAAACGTATAAATGGGATGTGATATCGCGTTTTGAGAAGCATCAGATCTCTATTGCTACAATACGTAGACATCTGCAAACGCTATTTCCTAGCAAGGAAGTGTCGCATTTACATTCATTTGATGTGAATTCGAGGTATACATGACACTTCGCAATGAATATTACGTCTTATCCTGAAACATAGAAATTTGATGCGATAGCTCATTTTAATAAGCATTAGAACTCTATTGATTCGGTACGTAGACATCTGCAAACGCTATTTCCTAGCAAGGAAGTGTCGCAATTACATTCATTTGATGTGAATTCGAGGTGTACATAACACTTCGCAATGAATATTTTATATTATCATCGAACATAGAAATGAGATGCGATATCGCGTTTTGAGAAGCATTAGAACTTGAATGAAACGATACGTAGACATCTGCAAACGTTATTTCCTAGGATGGAAGTGTCGCATTTACATTCATTTTAAGTACAGACGTGATATACATAACACTGCACAATGAATATTGTATCTTATCATGAAACATGGAAATGAGATGCTATATGGCGATTTAAGAAGCATTAGAACTCTATTGCTTCGATATGTAGACATCGGCAAACGCTATTTCCTAGTAGGGAAGTGTCGCATTTACATTCTTTTGAAGTGAATACGAGGAATACATAACACTCCACAATGTATATAATATCTTATCACTAAACATAGATAAGATATGCGATTCCGCGATTTAAGAAGCATTAGAACACTACTTCTTCCATACGTAGACATCTTCAAACGCTATTTCCTCGCAAGGAAGTGTCGCATTTACATTCTTTTGAAGTGAATACGAGGTATTCATAACACAGCACAATGAATATTATATCTTATAATGAAACATAGAAATGGCATGCGATGTGACGATTTAAGATGAATTAGAACTCTATTGCTTCGATACATAGATATCTGCAAACGCTATTTCCTAGCAAGGAAGTGTCGCATTTACATTGATTTTAAGTGTATGCGAGGTATACATAACACTCCACAATGTATATTATATATTATCCTGAAACATAGTAATGAGTAGCGATATCGCGTTTTGACAAGCATTAGAACTGTAATGCTACGATACGTAGACATCTGCAAACGCTATTTCCTAGCAAGGAAGTGTCGCATTTACATTCATTTGAAGTACAGACGAGATATACATAACACTGCACAATGAATATTATATCTTATCATGAAACATAGAAATGAGATGCGATATGACGATATAAGAAGCATTAGAACTCTATTGCTTCGATGCGTAGACATCTGCAAACACTACTTCCTAGGAAGGAAGTGTCGCATTTATATTCTTTTGAAAGGAATACGAGGTATACATGACACTTCGAAATGAATATTATATCTCATCATGAAACACAGAAATGAAATGCGATATCGCGATTTAAGAGGCGTTAGAATTTTATTGCTGCGATACGTAGACATCCAAACGCTATTTCCTAGCAAGGAAGTGCCGCATTTACATTCTTTTGAAGTGAATACGAGGTATACATGACACTTCGTAATGAATATTATATCTTATCATGAAACACCGAAATGAATTGCGATATCGCGACTTAAGAAGAATTAAAACTCCATTACTTCGATACAGAGACATCTGCAAACGCTATTTCCTAGCAAGGAAGGGTCGCATTTACATTCTTTTGGAGTGAATACGAGTTGTACATGACACTTCGCAATGAATATTATATCTTATCACGAAACATATAAGTGAGATGCGATATCTCGTTTTAAGAAGCATTAGAACTCTATTGCTTCGATGCGCAGACATCTGTCAACGCTATTTCCTTGCAAGGAAGTGCCGCATTTACATTCTTTTGAAGCGAGAACGAGGTATACATGACACTTCGAAATGAATATTATATCTTATCATGGAACATAGAAATAAGATGCGATATATCGTTATAAGGAGCATTAGAACTCTATTGCTTCTATACGTAGACATCTGCAAACGCTATTTCCTAGCAAGGAGGTGTCGCAATTACATTCATTCGATGCAAATTCGAGGTATACATAACACTGCACAATGAATATTATATCTTAACATGAAACATAGAAATGAGATGCTGTATCGCGTTTTAAGGTGCTCTTGAATTCTATTCCTTCGATACGTAGAAATCTGCAAATGCTATTTCCTGGCAGGGAAGTGTCGCATTTACATTCATTTGAAGTGTAGACGAGGAATACATAACACATCGCAATGAATATTATATCTTATCATGAGACATAGAAATGAGTTGCGATATCGTGTTTTAAGAAGCATTAGAACTCTTTTACTACGATACATATACATCTGCAGACGCTATTTCCTAGCAAGGAATTGTCGCATTTACATTGTTTTAAAGTGTAGACGAGGAATACATAACTCTTCGCAATGAATATTATATCGCATCATAAAACATCGAAATGAAATGCGATATCGCGTTTTAAGAATCGTTAAAACTCTATTGATACGATACGTAGACATCTGCAAACGCTATTTCCTAGCATGGGAGTGTCGCATTTACATTCTTTTGAAAGGAATACGAGGTATACATGACAATTCACAATGAATATTGTATCTTATCATGAAACGTAGATATGAGATGCGATATGACGATTTAGGAAGCACTAGAAAACTATTGAAGTGAATACGGGGTATACATAACACTCCACAATGAATAATATATATTATCATGAAACATAGAAATGAGATGCGATATGACGATTTAAGAAGCATTAGAATTCTATTGCTTCGATACGTAGACATCTGCAAACGCTATTTCCTAGAAAGGAAGTGTCGCATTTACATTTATTTGAAGAGAATACGAGGTATACATGACACATCGCAATGAATATTATATCCTATCATGAATCAACGAAATGAAATGTGATATCGCGTTCTAAGAATCGTTAGATCTCTAATGCTACGATACGTAGACATCTGCAAACGCTAGTTCCTAGCAAGGGAGTGTCGCATTTACATTCTTTTGAAAGGAATACGAGGTATACATGACAATTCACAATGAATATTGTATCTTATCATGAAACGTAGATATGAGATGCGATATGACGATTTAGGAAGCATTAGAAAACTATTGCTTCGATAAGTAGACATCTGCAAACGCTATTTCCAAGCAAGGAAGTGTCGCATTTACATTCTTTTGAAGTGTATGCGAGGTATACATGACACTTCGCAATGAATTTTATATCTTATCATGAAACATAGAAATGAAATGCGATATCGCGTTTTGAGAAGCACTAGAACTCTGTTGCTACGATACGTAGACATCAGGAAACGCTTCTTCCTAGAGAGGAAGTGTCGCATTTACATTCATTTGAAGTGTAGACGAGGAATACACAACACTTCGCAAAGAATATTATATCTTATCATGAGAGATAGAAATGAGATGCGATATCGCGTTTTAAGGTGCATTAGAACACTATTGCTTCGATTCGTAACCATCTGCAAACGCTCTTTCCTAGCAAGGAAGTGTCGCATGTACATTCAATTGAAGTGTATGCGAGGTATACATGGCACTTCGCAATGAATATTATATCTTATCAGGAAACCTAGATATGAGATGCGATATGACGATTTAAGAAGCATTAGAAATCTACTGCTTCGATACGTAGACATCTGCGAACGCTATTTCCTAGCAAGGAAGTGTCGCATTTACATTCATTTGAAGTATAGATGAGATATACATAACACTGCACAATGGATATTATATCTTATCATGAACCACAGAAATGAGATACGATATCGCGATTTAAGAAGCATTAGAAATCTACTGCTCCGATACGTAGACATCTGCAAACGCTACTTCCTAGCAAGGAAGTGTAGCATTTAGAATCTTTTGAACGGAATACGAGGTATACATGACACTTCGCAATGAATATTATATCTTATCAGGAAACGTAGATATGAGATGCGATATGACGATTTAAGAAGCATTAGAACTCTATTGCTTCGATACGTAGACATCTGCAAACGCTACTTCCTAGGAAGGCAGTGTCGCATTTACACTCTTTTGAAAGGAATACGAGGTATACATGTCACTTCGCAATGAATATTACATCTTATCATGAAACATGGAAATGTGATGCGATATTGCGATTTATGAAGCATTAGAATTCTATTGCTTCGATACGTAGACATCTGCAAACGCTACTTCCTAGCAAGGAAGTGTCGCATTTACATTCTTTTGAAAGGATTACGAGGTATACATGACACTTCGCAATGAATATTATATCTTAACATGAAACATAGAAAGGAGATGCGATATGACGATTTAAGAAGCATTAGAATACTACTGCTTCGGTACGTAGACATCTGCAAACGCTACTTCCTAGCAAGCAAGTGTCGCATTTACATTCTTTTGAAAGGAATACGAGGTATACATGACTCTTCGCAATGAATATTATATCTTATCATGAAACATAGAGATGAGATGCGATATGGCGATATATGAAGCATTAGATGTTTATTGTTTCGATACGTAGACATCTGCAAACGCTATTTCCTAACAAGGAAGTGTCGCATTTACACTCTTTTGAAAGGAATACGAGGTATACATGTCACTTCGCAATGAATATTACATCTTATCATGAAACATGGAAATGTGATGCGATATGTCGATTTCAGAAGCATTAGAACTCTATTGCTTCGATACGTGGACATCTGCAAACGCTATTTCCTAGCAAGGAAGTGTCGCATTTACATTCTTTTGAGGTGAAAACAAGGTATACATAACACTGCACAATGGATATTATATCTTATCATGAACCATAGAAATGAGATACGATATCGCGATTTAAGAAGCATTAGAAATCTATTGCTCCGATACGTAGACATCTGCAAACGCGACTTCCTAGCAAGGAAGTGTAACATTTAGAATCTTTTGAACGGAATACGAGGTATTCATGACACTTCGCAATGAATATTATATCTTATCAGGAAACGTAGATATGAGATGCGATATGACGATTTAAGAAGCATTAGGATTCTACTGCTTCGGTACGTAGACATCTGCAAACGCTACTTCCTAGCAAGCAAATGTCGCATTTACATTCTTTTGATAGGAATACGAGGTATACATGACTCTTCGCAATGAATATTATATCTTATCATGAAACATAGAGATGAGATGCGATATGGCGATATATGAAGCATTAGATGTTTATTGCTTCGATACGTAGACATCTGCAAACGCTATTTCCTAACAAGGAAGTGTCGCATTTACACTCTTTTGAAAGGAATACGAGGTATACATGTCACTTCGCAATGAATATTACATCTTATCATGAAACATGGAAATGAGATGCGATATGGCGATATATGAAGCATTAGAATTCTATTGCTTCGATGCGTAGACATCTGCAAACGCTATTTCCTAGCAAGGAAGTGTCGCATTTACACTGTTTTGAAAGGAATACGAGGTATACATGTCACTTCGCAATGAATATTACATCTTATCATGAAACATGGAAATGTGATGCGATATGGCGATTTATGAAGCATTAGAATTCTATTGCTTCGATACGTAGACATCTGCAAACGCTATTTCCTAGCAAGGAAGTGTCGCATGTACATTCATTTGAAGTGTATGCGAGGTATACATGTCACTACGCAATGAATATTATATACTATCATGAAACATAGAAATGAGAAACGATGTCGCGTTTTGAAAAGCATTAGAGCACTAATGCTACGATACGTAGAACTCTGCAAGCGTTATTTCCTAGCAAGGAAGTGTTGCATTTACGTTCTTTTGAAGTGAATACGAGGTATACATAGCACTGCACAATGAATATTATATCTTACCATGAAACATAGAAATGAGATGCGATATGGCGATTTCAGAAGCATTAGAACTCTATTGCTTCGATACGTAGACATCCGCAAACGCTACTTCATAGCAAGGAAGTGTAGCATTTAGATTCTTTTGAACGGAATACGAGGTATACATGACACTTCGCAATGAATATTATATCTTATCATGAAACATAGATATGAGATGCGATATGGCGATTTAAGAAGCATCAGAAATCTATTGGCTCGATACGTAGACATCTGCGAACGCTACTTCCTAGCAAGGAAGTGTCGCATTTACATTCTTTTGAAAGGAATACGAGGTATACGTGACACTTCGCAATGAATATTATATCTTAACATGAAACATAGAAATGAGATGCGATATGACGATTTAAGAAGCGTTAGAATTCTACTGTTTCGGTACGTAGAAATCTGCAAACGCTACTTCCTAGCAAGCAAGTGTCGCATTTACATTCTTTTGAAAGGAATACGAGGTATACATGACACTTCGCAATGAATGTTATATCTTATCATGAAACATAGATATGAGATGCGATATGGCGATTTATGAAGCGTTAGAATTCTATTGCTTCGATACGTAGACATCTGCAAACGTTATTTCCTAGCAAGGAAGTGTCGCATTTACATTCATTTGAAGTATAGACGAGACATACATAACACTGCACAGTGAATGTTATATCTTATCATGAAACATAGAAATGAGATGCGATATGGCGATTTAAGAAGCATTAGAACTCTATTGCTTCGATACGTAGACATCTGCAAACGCTATTTCCTTGCAAGGATGTGTAGCATTTACATTCTTTTAAGGTGAAACCGAGGTATACATAACACTGCACAATGGATATTATATCTTATCATGAAACATATAAATGAGATACGATATCGCGATTTAAGAAGCACTAGAACTTTATTGCTTCGATACGTAGACATCTGCAAACGCTATTTCCTAGCAAGGAAGTGTCGCATTTACATTCATTTTAAGTGTATGCGAGGTATACATGACACTTCGCAATGAATATTATATCTCATCGTGAAACATAGAAATGAGATGCGATATGGCGATTTAAGAAGCATTAGATGTCTATTGCTTCGATACGTAGACATCTACAAACGCTATTTCCTTGCAAGGAAGGCTCGCATTTACATTCATTTTAAGTGCATGCGAAGTATACATGACACTTCGCAATGAATATTATATCTTATCACGAAACATAGAAATGAGATGCGACATCGCTATTTAAGAAACTTTAGAACTCTATTGCTTCGATACGCGGACATCTGCATACGCTATTTCCTAGCAAGGAACTGTCGCATTCACATTCATTTGAAGTGTATGCGAGATGTACATGACACTTCGCAATGAATATTATATATTATCATGAAACATAGAAATGAGGTGCTTTATGACGATTTAAGAAACATTAGAATTCTATTGCTTCGATACGTTGACATCTGCAAACGCTATTTCCTAGCAAGGAAGTGTGGCATTTACATTCTTTTGAAAGGTATACGAGGTAAACATGACACTTCTCAATGAATATTATATCTTATCATGAAACATAGAAATGAGATGCGATATGACGACTTAAGAAGAATTAGATCTCTATTGCTTCGATACGTTACAGATATCTGCAAACGCTATTTCCAAGCAAGGAAGTGTCGCATTTACATCCACTTGCAGTGAATACGAGGTATTCATAACACTGCACAATGAATATTATATCTTATCATGAAACAAAGAAATGAGATGCGATATCGCGATTTAAGAAGCTTTAGAACTCTATTGCTTCGATGCGTAGATATCTGCAAGCACTATTTCATAGCAAGGAACTGTCGCATTCACATTTATTTGAAGTGTAAGCGAGGCATAGATGACACTTCGCAATGAATATTATATCTTTTCATGAAACATAGAAATGAGATGCGATATCGCGTTATAAGAAGCATTAGAGCTCCATTGCTACGATACGTAGACATCTGGAGACGCTATTTCCTAGCAAGGAAGCGTCGCATTTACATTCTTTTGACGTGAATACGAGGTATACATAATACTCCACAATGAATATAATATCTCATCATGAAGCATAGAAATGGGATGCGATATCGCGTTTTAAAAAGCATTAGATCTATATTGCTACGATACGTAGACATCTGCAGACGCTATTTCCTAGCAAGGAAGCGTCGCATTTACATTCTTTTGATGTGAATATGAGACATACATAACACTGCACAATGAATATTATATCTTAACATGAAACATAGAAATGAGATGCGATATCGCATTTTAAGAAGCATTAGAAATCAATTGCTACGATACGTTGAAATCTGCAAACATTATTTCCTAGGAAGGAAGTGGCGCATTTACATTCCTTTGAAGCCAATACGAGGTATACATGACACTTCGCAATGAATATTATATCTTATCACGAAACATAGGAATGACATGCAATATCGCGATTTAAGAAGCATTAGAACTCCATTGCTACGATACCTAGACATCTGCAAACGCTATGTCCTTGCACTCAACTGTCGCATTTACATTCTTTTGACGTGAATACGAGGTATACATGACACTTCGCAAAGAATATTATATCTTATCATGAAACATAGAAATGCAATGCGATATCGCGTTTTAAGAAGCATTAGAAGCCTATTGCTACGATACGTAGACATCTGCAAACGCTATTTCCTGGAAAGGAAATGTCGCATTTACATTCATTTGAAGTGTATGCGAGGTATACATGACACTTCGCAATGAATATTACATCTTATCATGAATCATAGAAATGAGATGCGATATCGCGTTTTAAGAAGCATTAGAACTCCATTGCTATGATACGTTGAAATCATCAAAAATTATTTCCTAGGAAGGAAGTGGCGCATTTACATTCTTTTGAAGCCAATACGAGGTATACATGACACTTCGCAATGAATATTATATCTCATCACGAAACATAGAAATGAGATGCAATATCGCGATTTAAGAAGCATCAGAACTCTATTGCTACGATACCTAGACATCTGCAAACGCTATGTCCTAGCACTGAACTGTCGCATTTACATTCTTTTGAAGTGAATACGAGGTATACATGACACTTCGCAATGAATATTATATCTTATCACGAAACATAGAATTGAGATGCGATATCGCGTTTTAAAAATCATTAGATCTATATTGCTACGATACGTAGACATCTGTAGACGCTATTTCCTAGAAAGGAAGTGTCGCATTTACAATCATTTGAAGTATAGACGAGGAATACATAACACTTCGCAATGAATATTATATCTTAACATGAGACATAGAAATGAGATGCGATGTCGCGTTTTAAGAAGCTTTAGAACCCTATTTCTACGATGCATAGACGATACATCTACAGACGCTATTTCCTAGCAAGGAAGTGTCGCATTTACATTCATTTGAAGTGAATGCGAGGTATAGATAACACTCAACAATGAATATTATATCTTATCACGAAACATAGAAATGAGATGCGATATGGCGTTTTAAGGGGCATTAGTACTCTATAGCTTCGATACAGAGATATCTGGGAACGTAATTTCCTAGAAAGGAACCTCCTCGCACCCCCCAGCATCAATCCCTGGACGCATGCAACCAGCCAAACTCGCCTGCAGAACCAGCAACTGAAAGTGTTCGCGCGCGCATGCCTGCACGCGCTCACTCACACCGAGTTCCGCTGCCTCACTCGCACCGCCGAGTATACCTGTCTCGCTCGTACCGGGCACCAGTGTCTCACTCGCACCACCGAGTATACCTGTCTCGCCCGCACCAAGGACGCGGCTGCCTGCCTCGCACCGAGGATTCTGTCCTGCAGGAAGACGTAGCCGCAGCCCATCACCTGAATGGGGTCTTTTCCAATTCCGGGAACAGGATCTGCTAGAACCTATATATTACTTCTAAGCTAGGACATACATACCATATCATGACGCATACATAAGAATTCCTAGATCTAAGTTACACTAAGTAAGATGCGCCCGGCCAGCGGCATACGCCGCTAGCCCCGCCACGAGCCCCGAGTCCCCACTCGCTGGACCGCGCGCTCTCCGCTCGAGACGCGAGCCCCCACTCGCGGGACCGCGATCTCCCTACCACGAGCCTCCTCGACCGTAGCGCACCGCGAACCGAGGAGGTCAGAGACGCGTCTCCAGAGCACACACTCTGACTCGAGATCTCCTAGCGAGGAGTCGAAACCTCTACTTCTAGATCGTTAGCCACCTCAATGTGGGGTTCAGGCATCGTATTTCTCTCTCCATTTTAACTTAGTCTTAGTCTTAGAGTAATTCCAGTTCTTGTATACTTTAAACCTAGAATATATTTTATTTTTACATTTACTATATCCAAGTACAAGTTCTTTTACGAAGTCTACTATCTCCACATCCATTAATTTTATCAAGTGTTTACAATACTAGTTCTACTTTTAACATTACATTTAACCACGAATTCTTCCACGGGTTCTTCCATACAACTGGTGTTGCTCTTCATCAAATTGAAGGAGTATAGAAATCGGCTTTGTGACGTTGAGACCGCCGCCTATCCTTCAGATCTTAGTCGAAAGTACAGAAAAACCTGGTGAATGAATCGTGCTTCCGGTTTGCTAAGAACGCGACGTGCGAGTAGGAAGAACTTCATACGATCACTTGTGCGTGAATATTTGGAGGGCGTTCCGAGAGTCCTCGTATACTAGCGACCTGCCTTCGCACTAGCCCAGACGCCGCTTTCCGAAGCGACCGTCGACGCTTCCCATCCAGACACCACGACGCATCACGCCGATTCTGCCACATTCAGCATCATCGCTGAATTCCGACCGCCGCCCTCCTCTTCGATGGCGACTGATCGAGATTTCCGTAGCAGCCAACAGAACGAAATCCGCTACGATCACAGCGAACGATCCTCCACGCCGTTTCTACGTACAAATCGAGAGAGAAGTCATCGAAAGGTAGGGTCATTCCCTTATTATCGCGAGTGGTTTGGCTAGTGTCGCGTCAGCTGAAATTGTCGGTCCCGGTCTTAACGCGTTCCCGCGGACCGAATTACCGAAAAATAGGCTCTTGTCGTAAAGCCTCCGGAGCAACGGAAAATAGTTTCGCCGGACGTGACACCTCGTATTCACTTCAAAATAATGTAACTGCGACACTTCCTTGCTAGGAAATAGGGTTTGCTGATGTCTACGTATCGTAGCAATAGAGTTTTAATGCTTCTCAAAACGCGATGTCGCATCTCATTACTATGTTTCAAGATAAGATATAATATTCATTGCGAAGTGTCATGTATACCTCGTCTATACTTCAAAGGGATGTAAATCGACACTTCCTTCCTAGGAAATTACGTTTCCAGCTATCTACGTGTCGAAGCAGTAGAGATCAATTGCTTCTAAAAACGTGATATCGCATCCCATTACTATGTTTCATGATAAGATATAATATACATTGCGAAGTTATATGTATTCCTCGTCTACACTTCAAGTGAATGTAAATGCAACACTTCCTAGCTAGGATATAGCGTTTGCAGATGTTTACGTATCGTAGCTATAGAGTTCTAATGCTTCATAAAACTCGATATCGCATCCCATTTCTATGTTTCATGATAAGATATAATATTCATCGCGAAGTGTCATGTATATCTCGTATTCACATAACAAGAATGTAAATGCGACACTTCCTTTCTAGGAAATAGCGTTTGCAGATGTCTAGGTATCGAGGCAATAGGGTTCTAATGCTTCTTAGAACGCGATCTCGCATCTCACTTCTATGTTTCATGATAAGATATAATATTCATTGCGAAGTGTCATGTATACCTCGTATTCACTTCAAAAGAATGTAAAAGCGACACTTCCTTGCTAAGAAATAGCGTTTGCAGAAGTCTACGTATCGCAGCAACAGAGTTCTAATGCTTCTTAAAACGAGATGTCGCATTTCATTTCTATGTTTCGTAATAAGATATAATATTCATTGTGGAGTGTTATGTATACCTCGTATTCACTTCAAGAGGATGTAAGTGCGACACTTCCGTGTTAGGAAATAGCGTTTGCAGATGTCTACGTATCGTAGCGATAGAGTTCTAATTCTTCTTTAAACGTGATATCGCATCTCATTCCTATGTTTCATGATAATATATAATACTCATTGCGAAGTGTCATGTATATCTCGTATTCACTTCAAAAGAATGTAAATGCAACACTTCCATGCTAGGAAATAGCGTTTGCAGATGTCAACGTATCGTAGCAATAGAGTTCTAATACTTCTTAAAACGAGATGTCGCATTTCAATTCTATGTTTCGTAATAAGATATAATATTCATTGTGGAGTGTCATGTATACCTCGTACTCACGTCACAAGAATGTAAATGATACACTTCCATGCTAGGAAATAGCGTTTCCAGATGTCAAGGTATATTAGCCATAGAGATCTAATGCTTCTCAAAACGCGATATCGCATCTCATTCCTATGTTTCATGATAAGATATAATACTCATTGCGAAGTATCACGTATATCTCGTATTCACTTCAAAAGAATGTAAATGCGACACTTCCATGCTAGGAAATATAGTTTGCAGATGTCTACGTATCGTAGCAATAGTGTTCTAATGCTCCCTAGAACGCGATATCGCATCTCACTTCTATGTTTCATGATAAGATAGAATATATTCATTGCGAAGTGTCATGTATACCTCGTATTCTCTTCAAAAGAATGTAAATGCGACACTTCCATGCTAGGAAATAGCATTTGCAGATGTCAACGTATCGTAGCAACAGAGTTCTAATGCTTCTTAAAACAAGATGTCGCAATTCATTTCTATGTTTCGTAATAAGATATAATATTCATTGTGGAGTGTCATGTATACCTCGTACTCACATCACAAGAATGTAAATGCGACACTTCCATGCTAGGATATAGCGTTTGTAGATGTCTACGTATCGTAGCAATAGAGTTCCAATTCATCTCAAAACGCGATATCGCATCTCACTTCTGTGTTTCATGATAAAATATAATATTTACTGCGAAGTGTCATGTATCCCTCGTATTCACTTCAAAAGGATGTAAGTGCGACATATGCTTGCTAGAAAATATTGTTTGCAGATGTCTACGTATCGTAGCAATAGTGTTTTAGTGCTTCTTAAATCACGATAACGAATCTCATTTCTATGTTTCGTGATAAGGTATAATATTGATTGCGAAGAGTCATGTATACCTCGTATACACTTCAATGGAATGTAAGTGCGATATTTCCTTGCTAGGAAATAGAGTTTGCAGATATCTACGTATATTAGCAATAGAGATCTAATGCTTCTCAAAACGCGATATCGCATCTCATTCCTATGTTTCATGATAAGATATAATACTCATTGCGAAGTGTCATGTATATCTCGTATTCACTTCAAAAGAATGTAAATGCGACACTTCCATGCTAGGAAATAGTGTTTCCAGATGTCTACGTATCGCAGCAATAGTGTTATAATGCTTCTTAGAACGCGATATCGCAGCTCACTTCTATGTTTCATGATAAATTATAATATTCATTGCAAAGTGTCATGTATACCTCGTATTCACTTCAAAAGGATGTAAATACGACACTTCCATGATAGGAAATATTGTTTGCAGATGTCTACGTATCGTAGCAATAGAGTTCTAGTGCTTCTTAAAACGAGAAGTCGTATTTCATTTCTATGTTTCGTAATAAGATACAGTATTCATTGTCGAATGTTATGTATACCTCGTACACACTTCAAAAGAATGTAAATGCGACACTTCCTTGCTAGGAAATAACGTTTGCAGATATGTACGTATATTAGCAATAGAGTTCTAATTCTTCTCGAAACGCTATATCGCATCTCATTCCTATGTTTCATTATAAGATATAATACTCATGGCGAAGTGTCATGTATACCTCGTATTCACTTCAAAAGAATGTAAATGCGGCTATTCCTTGTTAGGAAATAGCGTTGATAGATGTCTACGTATGGAAACAAAAGAGTTGTAGTCCTTCTTAAAACGAGATATCGCATTTCATTTCTATGTTTCGTGATAAGATATAATATTCATTGTGGAGTGTTATGTATACCTCGTTTACACGTCAAAGGATGTAAATGCCACACTGCCTTGCTAGGAAATGCGTTTCCAGATGTCTACATACCGAAGTATTAGAACTCTAATGCTACTTAATACGCGATATCGCATCTCATTCCTATGTTTCATGATAAGATATGATATTCATTGCGAAGTGTTATGTATACCTCATCTACACTCCAAAGAAGTATAAGTGCCACATTTCCTTGCTAGGAAAATGCGTTTCCAGATGTCTGCGTGTCGATGCAAGTGGGTTCTAATGCTTCTTAAAACTCGATATCGCATCTCGTTCCTATGTTTCATGATAGGATATAATATGCATTGCGAAGTGATATGTATACCTCGTCTACACATCAAAAGAACGTAAATGCCAGACTTCCTTGCTAGGAAATGCGTTTCCTTGAGACCACGTATCGAAGCAATAGAGTTCTAATGCTTCTTAAAACGCGATAACGCTTCTCAGTTTTATGTTTTATGATAAGATATAATATTCATTGCGATGTGCTATGTATACCTCTCGTCTACACTTCAAAGGAATGTGAATGCCACACTTCCTTTCCAGGAAATGCGTTTTCAGATATCTACGTATCGAAGCAATAGTGTTCTAATGCTTCTTTAAACGCGATATCGCACCTTACTTTGATGTTTCATGATAAGATATAACATTCATTGCGAAGTATTATGTATACTTCTTCTATACTCCGAATGAAAGTAAATGCCACACTTCCTTGCTGGGAAATATTCCACCATTGCTTCGATACGTGGACAACAGGGAACGCATTTCCTAGGATGGAAGTGTGCAATTTACATACTTTTGAAGTGTACACGACGTATACATAACACTTCGCAATGGACATTATAACTTATCATGCAACGTAGAAATGAGAAGCGATATCGCGTTTTAAGAAGCATTGGAACTCAATTTCTACGTTACGTTGACATCTGCAAACGCTATTTACTAGCATGGAAGTGTCGCATTTACATTCTTTTGAAGTGAATTCGAGGTATACATGACACTTCGGAATGAATATTATAACTTATCACGAATCATAGAAATGAGATGCGATATCGCGATTTAAGAAGCATTAGAACTCTATTGCTACGACACGAAGACACCTGCAAACGCTATTTCCTAGCAAGGAAGTGTTGTATTTACATTCATTTGATGTGTATGAGAGGTATACATGACACTTCGCAATGAATATTTTGTCTTATCATGAAACATAGAAATGACATGCGATATCTCGTTCTAAGAAGTATTAGAACTCTACTGCTGCGATACATAGACATCTGCAAACTCTATTTCTTAGAAAGGGAGTGTCGCAGTTACGTTATTTGAAGTGAATACGAGGTATACATAACAATTCGCAATGAATATTATATCTTATCATGAAACATAGAAATAAGGTGCAATATCGCGCTTTAAGAAGCATTAGAAACCTATTGCTTCGATACGTAGACATCTGGAAACGCAATTTCCTAGGAAGGAAGTGTCGCAATTACATTCCTTTGAAGAGAATACGAGGTATACAAAACACTCCACAATGAAAATTATATCTTGTCATGAAACATAGAAATGAGATGCGATATCGCGTTTTAAGAAGCATTAGAAATCTAGTACATCGATACGTAGACATCTGCAAACGCTATTTCCTAGCAAGGAAGTGTTGCATTTACATTGATTTGAAGTGAATACGAGGCATACATGACACTTCGCAACGAATATTATATCTTATCATGAAACATAGAAATGAGGTGCGAAGTTTCGTTTTAAGAAGCACTAGAACTCTATTGTTTCGATACGCAGACATCTGCAAACGCTATCTCCTAGCAAGGAAGTTTCCAATTTACATTCTTTTGAATTGAATACGAGACATACATGTCACTTCGCAATGAATATTATATCTTAGCACGAAACATAGAAATGAGATGCGATATTGCGATTTAAGAAGCATTAGAACTCTATTGCATCGATACGTAGACATTTGCAAATGCAATTTCCTAGCAAGGTAGTGTCGCATTTACATTCTTTTGCAGTGAGTACGCGGTATACAAAAAACTCTACAATAAATGTTATACCATATCACGATACATAGAAATGAAATGCGATATCGTGATTTAAGAAGGATTAGGATTCTATTGCTTCGATACGGCGACATCTGCGAACGCTATTTTCTATCAAGGAACAGTCGCATTTTCATTCTTTTGAAGCGAATACGAGGTAAACATGACACTCTAGAATGAATGTTGTACCTTATCACGAAACATAGAAATAAGATGCGATTTCGCGCTTTAAGAATCATTAGAACCCTATTGCCTCGATACGTAGACATCTGCAACCGCTATTTCCAAGCAAGGAAGTGCCGTATTTACATTCATTTGAAATGAATACGAGGCATAGATGACACTTCGCAATGAATATTATATCTTATCATGAAACATAGAAATGAGGTGCGACGTTTCGTTTTAGGAAGCACTAGAACTCTGTTGTTTCGAAACGCAGACATCTGGAAACGCTATTTCCTAGCAAGGTAGTGTCGCATTTACATCCTTTTGAAGTGAATACGCGGTATACATAACATTCTACAATGAATGTTGTACCTTATCACGAAACCTAGAAATGGAATGCGATATCGCGATTTAAGAAGCATTAGAAATCTATTGCTGCGATACGTAGACATCAGAAAGCGCTATTTAATATGCAGGAAGTGTCGAATTTACATTCTTTTGAAGTGAATACGAGGTATACATGACACTTTGCAATGAATATTATATCTTATCATGAAATATAGAAAGGAGGTGCAATATCGCGTTTCAAGATGCATTCAACTCCATTGCTACGATACGTAGACGTCTGCAAACGCTATTTCCTAGCAAGGCAGTGTCGCATCTACATTCTTTTGAAGGGAATACGAGGTATACATAACACTGCACAATGAATATTATATCTTATCATGAAACAAAGAAATGAGATGCGGTATAGCGATTTAAGAAGCATTTGAACTCTCTTGCTTCGACATGTAGACATCTGGAATCGCTATTTCCCAGAAAGAAATTGTCGCATTTACATTCATTTGAAGTGTAGACGAGGAACACACACCACTTCGCAATGAATACTATATCTTATCATGAAACATAGAAGTGAGGTGCGATATCGCGTTTTAAGAACCATTAGAACTCTATGCCCTCGATGCGGAGACATCTGCAAACGCTATTTCCTAGCATGGTAGTGTCGCATTTACATTCGTTTGGAGTGAACACGAGGTATACATGACACTTCGCAATGAACATTATATCTTATCATGTAACATAGGAGTGAGATGCGATAGCGCGTTTTAAGAAGCATTATAACACTATTGCATCGATGCGGAGATATCTGCAAACACTATTTCCCTGCATGGAAGTGTCGCATTTACATTCTTTTGATGTGAATTCGAGGTATACATGACACTTCGGAATGGATATTATAACTTATCACGAAACATAGAAATGAGATGCGATATCGCGATCTAAGAAGCATTAGAACTCTATTGCTACGATACGTAGACATCTGCAAACGCTATTTCCTAGCAAGGCATAGTCGCATTTACATTCTTTTGAAGTGAATACGAGGTATACATGACACTGCGCAATGAATATTATATCTTATCATGAAGCATAGAATTGAGATACGCTATCGCGTTTTGAGAAGCATTTGAAATCTATTGCTACGACACGTAGACATCTGCAAACGCTATTTTCTAGCAAGGAATAGTCGCATTTACATTCTTTTGAAGAGAATACGAGGTATACATGACACTTCGTAATGAATATTATATCTTAGCACGAAACATAGAAATGAGATGCGAGATCCCGTTTTAAGAAGCATTAGAAATCAATTGCTTCGATACGTAGAGATCTGCAAACGCTATTTCCAAGCAACTAAGTGTCGTATTTACATTCTTTTGAAGTGAATACGAGGTATACGTGACACTTCGCAATGAACATTATATCTTATCTAGAAACATAGAAATGGGATGGGATATCGCGCTTAAAGAAGCGTTAGAACTCTATTGCTACGACACGTAGACATCTGGAAACGCTGTTTCCTAGCAAGGAAGTGTAGCATTAACATTCTTTTGATGTGAATATGAGATATACATAACACTGCACAATGAATATTATATCTTATAACGAAGCATAGAAATGAGATGCGATATCGCGATTTAAGTAGCATTAAATCTCTATTGCTACGATACGTAGACATCTGCAAACTCTACTTCCTAGCAAGGAAGTGTCGCATTTTCATTCTTTTGAAGTGAGTACGAGGTATACATGACACTTTGCATTGAATACTATATCTTATCATGAAACATAAGAATGAGATGCGACATGTCGTTTTAAGAAGCATTAGTGCTCTATTGTATCGGTACGTAAACATCTGCAAACGCTATTTCCTAGGAAGGAAGTGTCGCATCTACATTCTTTTGAAGTGAGTACGAGGTATACACGACACTTCGCAATGAATATTATATCTTATCACGAAACAGAAATTATATGCCATATCGCGATTTAAGAAGCATTAGAACTCTATTGCTACGATACGTAGACATATGCAAACGCTATTTCCTAGCAAGGAAGTGTCGCATTTACATACTTTGGTAGTGAATACGAAGTATACAAGTCACTTCGCAATGAATATTATATCTTATCATGAAACATAGAAGTGTGATGCGACATCTCGTTTTAAGAAGCGCTAGAAATCTATTGCTACGATACGTAGACATCTGCAAACACTGTTTCCTAGCAAGAAAGTGTCGCATTTACATTCCTTTGAAAGGAATACGAGGTATACATATCGCTTCGCCATGAATATTGTATCTCATCATAAAACGTAGAAATGAGATGCAATATGGCGTTTTAAGAAGTGTCAGAACTCTATCTCTACGATACGTAGACATCTGCAAACGCAATTTCCTAGCAAGGAAGTGTCGCATTTACATTCATTTGAAGTGCAAGCGAGGTATACATGCTACTTCGCAATGAAAATTATATCTTATCATGAGACATAGAAATGAGATGCGACATCTCGTTTTAAGAAGCATTAGAACTCCATTGTTTCGATACGTAGACATCTGCAATCGTTATTTCCTAGCAAGGAAGTGTCGCAATTACATTCTTTACATGTGAATACGAGGAATACATGACACTTCGCAATGAATATTATATCTTGTCATGAAACATAGAAATGAGATGCGATATCGCGTTTTTAGAAGCATTAGAACTCTATTGTTTCGATACGTAGACATCTGCAATCGTTATTTCCCAGCAAGGAAGAGTCGCATTTACATTCTTTTGAAGTGGATGGGAGTTATACGTGACAGTTCGCAATGAATATTATACCTTATCGTGAAAAATAGAAGTTAGATGCGATATCGCGTTTTAAGCAGTATTAGAACTCTATTGCTACGATACATAGATATCTGGAGACGCTACATCCTAGCAAGGAAGTGTCGCATTTACATTCTTCTGAAGTGAATACGAGGCATACATGACACTTCGCTATGAATATTATATCTTATCATGAAACATAGATATGAGATGCGATATCGCGTTTTAAGAAGTGTCAGAACTCTATTTCTACGATACGAAGACATCTGCAAACGCAATTTCCTAGCAAGGAAGTGTCACATTTACAATCTTTTGAAGTGATTACGAAGTATACATGACACTTCGCAATGAATATTATATCTTATCATGAAACATAGAAGTGAGATGCGATATCGCGTATTAAGATGCATTAGAACTCTATTGCCTCGACGCGTAGACATCTGCAGACGCTATTTCCTAGCATGGAAGTGTCGCATTTACACTCTACTGAGGTGAATACGAGGTGTACATGACACTTCGCAATGAATATTACATCTTATCACGAAACATATAAATGAGATGCGATATCGCGATATAAGTATCATAAGAAATCTATTGGTACGATACGTAGACATCTGAATACGCTATTTCCTAGCATGGAAGTGTCGCATTTACATTCGTTTGGAGTGAATGCGAGGTATACATAGCACTTCGCAATGAATATTATATCTTATCACGAAACATAGAAATGAAATGCGACATCTCGTTTTAAGAAGCATTAGGACACATTTGCTACGATACGTAGACATCTGCAGCCGCTATTTCCTAGGATGGAAACGTCGCATTTACATTCTTCTGAGGTGAATACGAGGTATACATGACACTTCGCAATGAACATTAAATCTTATCACGAAACATAGGAATGAGATGCGATATCGCGAACTAAGAAGCATTAGAACTCTATTGCTACGATACGTAGGCATCTGCAAACGCTATTTCCTAGCAAGGAATAGCCGCATTTACATTCTTTTGAAGTGAATACGAGGTATACATGACACTTCGCAATGAATATTATATCTTATAATGAAACATAGAAGTGAGATGCGATATCGCCTTTTAAGAAGCATTAGAACTCTATTGCCTCGAAGCGTAGACATCTGCAGACGCTATATCCTAGCATGGAAGTGTCGCATTTACATTCTTCTGAGGTGAATACGAGGTGTACATGACACTTCGCAATGAATATTACATCTTATCACGAAACATAGATATGAGATGCGATATCGCGATCTAATAAGCATTAGAATTCTATTGCTACGATTTGTAGGCATCTGCAGACGCTATTTCCTAGCAGGGAATAGTCGCATTTACATTCTTTTGAGGGGAATACGAGGTATACATGATACTTCGCAATGAATATTACATCTTATCATGAAACATAGGCGTGAGGTGCGATATCGCGTTTTAAGAGGCATTAGAAGTCTATGGCCTCGATGCGGAGACATCTGCAAAAGCTATATCCTAGCATGGAAGTGTCGCACTTACATTCTTTTGAAGTGAATAGGAGGTATGCATGACATTTCGCAATGAATATTATATCTTATCATGAAACATAGAAGTGAGATGCGATATCGCGTTTTGAGAAGCATTAGAACTCTATTGCATCGACGAGTAGACATCTGCAGACGCTATATCCTAGCATGGAAGTGTCGCATTTACATTCTTCTGAGGTGAATACGAGGTGTACATGACACTTCGCAACGAATATTATATCTTATCATGAAACATACGAATGATATGCGATATCCCGTTTTAAGAAGCATTAGAAATCTATTGCTTCGATACGTAGACATCTGCAAACTCTATTTCTCAGAAAGGGAGTGTCGCAGTTACATTATTTGAAGTGAGTACGAAGTATACATAACAATTCGCAATGAATATTATATCTTGTCATGAAACATAGAAATGAGATGCGATATCGCGTTTTAAGAAGCATTAGAAATCTATTACATCGATACGTAGACATCTGCAAACGCTATTTCCTAGCAAGGAAGTGTCGCATTTACATTGATTTGAAGTGTATGCGAGGTATACATAACACTCCACAATGAATATTATACCTTATCGCGAAACATAGAAATGAGATACGATATCGCGATATAAGAAGCATTAGAACTCTATTGCTTCGATACGGACGTATCTGCAAATGCTATTTCCTCGCATGGACGTGTCGCATTTACATTCTTTTTAAGTTAATACGAGGTATACATGACACTTCGCAATGAATATTACATCTTATCATGAACTATAGAAATGAGATACGATATCGTAATTTTAGGAGGCATTAGATCTCTATTGCTTCGATACGGGGACATCTGGAAACGCTATATCCAAGGAAGGAAGTGTCGCATTTACATTCTTCTGAAGAGAATACGAGGTATACATGGCACTTCGCAATGAATTTTATATCTTATCATGAAACATAGAAACGAGACGCGATATCGCGTTTTGTAAAGCATTAGAAGCCTACTGCTACGATACGTAGACATCTGCAAACGCCATTTCCTAGCAAGGAAGTGTCGCATTTACATTCTCTTGAAGTGAATACGAGGTATACATAACACTCCACAATGAATGTTATACCTTATCACGTTACATAGAAATGAAATGCGATATCGCAATTTAAGAAGGATTAGAATTCTATTGCTTCGATACGGAGACATATGCGAACGCTATTTCCTATCAAGGAAGAGTCCCATTTACATTCTTTTGAAGCGAATACGAGGTAAACATGACACTCTAGAATGAATGTTGTACCTTATCACGAAACATAGAAATAAGAGGCAATTTCGCGATTTAAGAAGCATTAGAACCCTATTGCCTCGATAGGTAGACATGTGCAACCGCTATTTCCAAGCAAGGAAGTGGCCTATTTACATTCATTTGAAGTGAATACGAGGCATACATGACACTTCGCAACGAATATTATATCTTATCATGAAACATAGAAATGAGGTGCGAAGTTTCGTTTTAAGAAGCACTATAACTCCATTGTTTCGAAACGCAGACATCTGGAAACGCTATTTCCTAGCAAGGTAGTGTCGCATTTACATCCTTTTGAAGTGAATACGCGGTATACATAACATTCTACAATGAATGTTGTACCTTATCACGAAACCTAGAAATGGACTGCGATATCGCGATTTAAGAAGCATTAGAATTCTACTGCTTCGAATCGGAGACATCTGCAAACGCTATTTCCAAGCAAGGATGTGTCGTATTTACATTCATTTGAAATGAATACGAGGTATAAGTGACACTTCGCAATTAATTTGTTATCTTGTCATGAAACATAGAAATGAGATGCGACATGTCGATTTAAGAAGCATTAGAGCTCTATTGTTTCGGTACGTAAACATCTTATGAAGCTTTTGAACTCTATTGCTACGATACGTAGACATCTGCAAACGCTATTTCCTCGCAAGGAAGATACGCATTTACATTCTTTTGAAGTGAATACGAGGTATACTTGACACTTCGCAATGAACATTATATCTTATCATGAAACATAGAAGTGAGATGCCATATCGCGTTTTAAGAAGCATTAGAACTATATTTCCTCGACGCGTAGTCATCTGCAGACGCTATTTCCCAGCATGGAAGTGTCGCATTTACATTCTTTTGAAGTGAATACGAGGTGTACATGACACTTCGCAATGAACATTAAATCTTATCACGAAACATAGGAATGAGATGCGATATCGCGAAATAAGAAGCATTAGAACTCTATTGCTACGATACGTAGGCATCTGCAAACGCTATTTCCTAGCAAGGAATAGCAGCATTTACATTCTTTTGAAGTGAATACGAGGTATACATGACACTTCGCAATGAATAATATACCTTATAATGAAACATAGATGTGAGATGCGATATCGCGATTTAAGTAGCATTAGAACTCTAATGCTACGATGCGTAGACATCTGAATATGCTATTTCCCAGCAAGGAAGTGTCGCATTTACATCCGTTTGGAGTGAATACGAGGTATGCATGACACTTCGCAATGAATATTATATCTTATCATGAAGCATAGAAAGGAGATGCGATATCGCGTCTTGAGAAGCACTGCAACTCTACTGCTACGATACGTAGGCATCTGCAAACTCTATTTCCTAGCAAGGAATAGTCGCATTTACATTCTTTTGAAGGGAATACGAGGTATACATGATACTTCGCAATGAATATTATATCTGATCATGAAACATAGATATGAGATGCGATATCGAGTTCTAAGAAGCACTACAACTCTATTCCTACGATACGAAGACATCTGCAAACGCTATTTCCTAGCAAGGAAGTGTCACATTTACATTGTTTTGAAGTGAATACGTGGTATACATGACACTTCGCAATGAATATTACATCTTATCATCAAACATAGAAATGAGATGCGATATCGCGTTTTAAGAAGCGTTAGAACTCTATTGCTACGATACATAGACCTCTGCAAACGCTATTTCCTAGAAACGAAGAGTCGCATTTACATTGTTTTGAAGTGAATACGAGGTATACATGTTTCTTCGCAATGAATATTATATCTTATCACGAAACATATAAATGAGATGCGATATCGCGATTTAAGTAGCATTAGAATTCTATTGCTACGATGCGTAGACATCTGAATACGCTATTTCCCAGCAAGGAAGTGTCGCATTTACATTCGTTTGGAGTGAATACGAGGTATACATGACACTTCGCAATGAATATTATACCTTATCATGAAGCATAGAAATGAGATGCGATATCGCGTTTTGAGAAACACTACAAATCTATTGCTACGATACTTAGACATCTGCAAACGCTATTTCCTAGCAAGGGATAGTCGCATTTACATTCTTTTGAAGGGAATACGAGGTATACATGCTACTTCGCAATGAAAATTATATCTTATCATGAGACATAGAAATGAGATGCGACATCTCGTTTTAAGAAGAATTAGAACTCCATTGTTTCGATACGTAGACATCTGCAATCGTTATTTCCTAGCAAGGAAGTGTCGCAATTACATTCTTTACATGTGAATACGAGGAATACATGACACTTCGCAATGAATATTATATCTTGTCATGAAACATAGAAATGAGATGCGATATCGCGTTTTAGAAGCATTAGAACTCTATTGTTTCGATTCGTAGACATCTGCTATCGTTATTTCCCAGCAAGGAAGAGTCGCATTTACATTCTTTTGAAGTGGATGGGAGTTATACGTGACACTTCGCAATGAATATTATACCTTATCGTGAAATATAGAAGTCAGATGCGATATCGCGTTTTAAGCAGTATTAGAACTCTATTGCTTCGATACATAGATATCTGGAGACGCTACTTCCTAGCAAGGAAGTGTCGCATTTACAATCTTCTGAAGTGAATACGAGGTGTACATGAAACTTCGCAATGAATATTACATCATATCACGAAACATAGAAATGAGATGCGATGTCGCGATTTAAATAGCTTTAGAACTCTATTGCTACGATACGTAGACATCTGTATACGCAATTCCCTAGTAAGGAAGTGTCGCGTTTACATTCGTTTGGTAGTTAGTACGAGGTATACGTGACACTTCGCAAAGAATATTATATCTTATCACGAAACATAGAAATGAAATGCGACATCTCGTTTTAAGAAGCATTAGGACACTTTTGCTACGATATGTAGACATCTGCAAACGCTATTTCCTAGCATGAGAGATACGCATTTACATTCTTTTGAAGTGAATACGAGGTATACATGACACTTCGCAATGAATATTATATCTTATCACAAAATATAGAAATGAGATGCGATATCGCGATTTAAGAAGGATTAGAATTCTATTGCTTCGAAACGGAGACATCTGCAAACGCTATTTCCAAGCAAGGATGTGTCGTATTTACATTCATTTGAAGTGAATACGAGACATACATGTCACTTCGCAATGAATATTATATCTTAGCACGAAACATAGAAATGAGATGCGATATCGCGATTTAAGAAGCATTAGAACTCTATTGCATCGATACGTAGACACTTGCAAACGCAATTTCCTAGCAAGGTAGTGTCGCATTTACCTCCTTTTGAAGTGAATACGCGGTATACATAGCACTCTACAATGAATGTTGTACCTTATCACGAATCCTAGAAATGGAATGCGATATCGCGATTTAAGAAGCATTAGAATTCTATTGCTTCGAAACGGAGACATCTGCAAACGCTATTTCCAAGCAAGGATGTGTCGTATTTACATTCATTTGAAGTGAATAATTGGTATAAGTGACACTTCGCAATGAATATTATATCTTATCATGAAACATAGGAATGAGATGCGATATCGCGTCTTAAGAAGCGTTAGAAATCTATTGCTACGATACGTAGACATCTGCAAACGCTATCTCCTAGCAAGGAAGTTTCGAATTTACATTCTTTTGAAGTGAATACGAGACATACATGTCACTTCGCAATGAATATTATATCTTAGCACGAAACATAGAAATGAGATGCGACATCGCGTTTTAAGAAGCATTAGAACTCCATTGCTACGATACGTAGACATCTGCAAACGCTATTTCCTAGCAAGAAAGTGGCGCAATTACATTCTTGTGAAGTGAATACCAGGTATACATGACACGTCGCAATGAATATTATATCTTATCATGAAACATAGAAGTGAGATGCAACATCTCGTTTTAAGAAGCACTAGAAATCTATTGTTTTGATACGTAGACATCTGGATACGCTATTTCCTAGCAAGGAAGTGTCGCATTTGCATTCTTCTGAAGTGAATGCGAGGTATACATGACACTTCGCAATGAACATTATATCATATCATGAAACAGAGAAATGAGATACGATATCGCGATTTAAGAATCATTAGAACTCCATTGCTACGATACGTAGACATGTGCAAACGCTATTTCCTAGCAAGCAAGTGTCCCATTTTCATTCTTTTGAAGTGAATACGAGGTATACATGACACTTAGCAATGAATATTACATCTTATCATGAAACATCGAAACGAAATGCGATATCGTGTTTTAAGAAGCGTTAGAACTCTCTTGCTACGATACGTAGACATCTGCAAACGCTGCTTCCTAGCAAGCAAGTGTCGCATTTACATTCTTTTGAAGTGAGTACGAGGTATACATGACACTTCGCAATGAATATTATATCTTATCATGAAGCATAGAAATGAGATGCGATATCGCGTTTTGAGAAGCACTGCAACTCTATTGCTACGATACGTAGGCATCTGAAAACGCTATTTCCTAGCAAGGAAGATACGCATTTACATTCTTTTGAAGTTAGTACGAGGCACACATGGCACTTCGCAATGAATATTATATCTTATCACGAAACATAGAAGCGAGATGCGATATCGCGTTCTAAGAAGCATTAGAACTCTATTGCTACGATACGTAGACATCTGCAAACGCTATTTCCTAGCAAGGAATAGTCGCATTTACTTTTTTTTGAGGTGAATACAAAGTAGACATAACACTCCACAATGAACATCATATCTTATCATGAAACATAGAAATGAGAAGCGACATGTCGTTTTAAGAAGCATTAGAGCTCCATAGTTTCGGTACGTAAACATCAGCAAACGCTATTTCCTAGCAAGGAAATGCCGCATTCACATTCTTTTGAAGGGAATGCGAGGTATACATGACACATCGCAATGAATATTATACCTTATCATGAAATATAGAAATGAGATGCCATATCCCGCTTTAAGAAGCATTATAACCCTATTGCTTCGATACGTAGACATCTGGAAACGCTATTTCCTAGCAAAGAAGTGTCGCATTTACATTCTTTCGAAGTGAATACGAGCTCTACATGACACTTCGCAATGAATTTTATTTCTTATCATGAAACATAGAAATGAGATGCGATCTCGCGTATTAAGAAGCATTAGAACTCTATTGCACCGATACGTAGACATTTGCAAACGCAATTTCCTAGCAAGGTAGTGTCGCATTTACATTCTTTTGAAGTGAATACGCGGTATACATAACACTCTAAAATAAATGTTATACCTTATCACGAAACATAGAAATGGAATGCGATATCGCGATTTAAGAAGGATTAGAATTCTATTGCTTCGAAACGGAGACATCTGCAAACGCTATTTCCAAGCAAGGATGTGTCGTATTTACATTCATTTGAAGTGAATACGAGACATACATGTCACTTCGCAATGAATATTATATCTTAGCACGAAACATAGAAATGAGATGCGATATCGCGATTTAAGAAGCATTAGAACTCTATTGCATCGATACGTAGACACTTGCAAACGCAATTTCCTAGCAAGGTAGTGTCGCATTTACCTCCTTTTGAAGTGAATACGCGGTATACATAGCACTCTACAATGAATGTTGTACCTTATCACGAATCCTAGAAATGGAATGCGATATCGCGATTTAAGAAGCATTAGAATTCTATTGCTTCGAAACGGAGACATCTGCAAACGCTATTTCCAAGCAAGGATGTGTCGTATTTACATTCATTTGAAGTGAATAATTGGTATAAGTGAAACTTCGCAATGAATATTATATCTTATCATGAAACATAGGAATGAGATGCGATATCGCGTCTTAAGAAGCGTTAGAAATCTATTGCTACGATACGTAGACATCTGCAAACGCTATCTCCTAGCAAGGAAGTTTCGAATTTACATTCTTTTGAAGTGAATACGAGACATACATGTCACTTCGCAATGAATATTATATCTTAGCACGAAACATAGAAATGAGATGCGACATCGCGTTTTAAGAAGCATTAGAACTCCATTGCTACGATACGTAGACATCTGCAAACGCTATTTCCTAGCAAGAAAGTGGCGCAATTACATTCTTGTGAAGTGAATACCAGGTATACATGACACGTCGCAATGAATATTATATCTTATCATGAAACATAGAAGTGAGATGCAACATCTCGTTTTAAGAAGCACTAGAAATCTATTGTTTTGATACGTAGACATCTGGATACGCTATTTCCTAGCAAGGAAGTGTCGCATTTGCATTCTTCTGAAGTGAATGCGAGGTATACATGACACTTCGCAATGAACATTATATCATATCATGAAACAGAGAAATGAGATACGATATCGCGATTTAAGAATCATTAGAACTCCATTGCTACGATACGTAGACATGTGCAAACGCTATTTCCTAGCAAGCAAGTGTCCCATTTTCATTCTTTTGAAGTGAATACGAGGTATACATGACACTTGGCAATGAATATTACATCTTATCATGAAACATCGAAACGAAATGCGATATCGTGTTTTAAGAAGCGTTAGAACTCTCTTGCTACGATACGTAGACATCTGCAAACGCTGCTTCCTAGCAAGCAAGTGTCGCATTTACATTCTTTTGAAATGAATACGAGGTATAAGTGACACTTCGCAATGAATATGTTATCTTGTCATGAAACATAGAAATGAGATGCGACATGTCGATTTAAGAAGCATTAGAGGTCTATTGTTTCGGTACGTAAACATCTTAAGAAGCTTTTGAACTCTATTGCTACGACACGTAGACATCTGCAAACGCTATCTCCTAGCAAGGAAGTGTCGCATTTACATTCATTTGAAGTGAATAATTGGTATAAGTGACACTTCGCAATGAATATTATACCTTATCATGAAACTTAGGAGTGAGATGCGATATCGCGTTCTAAGAAGCAGTAGAACTCTATTGTTTCAATACGTAGACATCTGGAAAGTCTACTTCCTAGCAAGGAAGTGTCGCATTTACATTCTTTTGTATAAATTCGGTGTATACGTAACACTTCACAGCGAATATTATACCTTATCACGAAGCATATGAATGAGATGCGATATCGGGATTTAAGAAACATTAGAACTCTATTGCTACGATACGTAGACATCTGAATACGGTATTTCCTAGCAAGGAAGTGTCGCATTTACGTTCGTTTGGAGAGAATACGAGGTATACATGACACTTCGCATTGAATATTATATCTTATCATGAAACATAGAAGAGAGATGCGATATCGCGTTTTAAGAAGCATTAGATCTCTATGGCCTCGATCCGGAGACATCTGCAAACGCTATTTCCTAGCATGGAAGTGTCGCATTTACATTCTTTTGAAGTGAATACGAGGTGTACATGACACTTCGCAATGAATATTACATCTTATCACGAAACATAGAAATGAAATGCGACATCTCGTTTTAAGAAGCATTAGGACCCTTTTGCTACGATATGTAGACATCTGCAAACGCTATTTCCTAGCATGAGAGATTCGCATTTACATTCTTTTGAAGTGAATACGAGGTATACATGACACTTCGCAATGAACATTATATCTTATCACGAAACATAGGAATGATATGCGATATCGCGAAATAAGAAGCATTAGAACTCTAGTGCTACGATACGTAGGCATCTGCAAACGCTATTTCCTAGCAAGGAATAGCCGCATTTACATTCTTTTGAAGTGAATACGAGGTATACATGACACTTCGCAATGAATAATATACCTTATAATGAAACATAGATGTGAGATGCGATATCGCGATTTAAGTAGCATTAGAACTCTATTGCTACGATGCGTAGACATCTGAATATGCTATTTCCCAGCAAGGAAGTGTCGCATTTACATTCATTTGAAGTGAATACGAGGTATACTTGACACTTCGCAATGAACATTATATCTTATCATGAAACATAGAAGTGAGATGTGATATCGCGTTGTAAGAAGCATTAGAACTCTATGGCCTCGATGCGGTGACATCTGGATACGCTATTTCCTAGCAAGGAAGTGTCGCATTTGCATTCTTTTGAAGTGAATACGAGGTATGCATGACACTTCGCAATGAATATTATATATTATCGTGAAACATAGAAGTGATATGCGATATCGCGTTTTAAGAAGCATTAGAACTCCATTGCTACGATACGTAGACATGTGCAAACGCTATTTCCTAGCATAGAAGTGTCGCTTTTATATTCTTTTGAAGCGAATACGAGGTATACATGACACTTCCCAATGAATATTATATCTTATCATGAAACATAGAAGTGTGATGCGACATCTCATTGTAAGAAGCACTAGAAATCTATTGTTTTGATACGTAGACATCTGGATACGCTATTTCCTAGCAAGGAAGTGTCGCATTTTCATTATTTTGAAGTGGATACGACGTATACATGACACTTCGCAATGAATATTATATCTTATCACGAAACATAGAAATGAGATGAGATATTGCGATTTAAGAAGCATTAGAACTCTATTGCTACGATACGTAGACATCTGGAAACGCTATCTCCCAGCAAGGAAGTGTCGCATTTACATTCTTTTGATGTGAGTACGAGGTATACATAACACTCCACAATGAATATTATATCTTATCATGAAACATAGAAATGAGATGCGATATCGCGTTTTAAGAAGCTTTAGAACTCTATTTCTATGATACATAGGCGATACATCTACAGATGCTATTTCCTAGCAAGGAAGTGTCGCATTTACATTCATTTGAACTGAATGCGAGGTATAGATAACACTCAACAATGAATACTATATCTTATCACGAAACATAGAAATGAGATGCGATATGGCGTTTTGAGGGGCATCTAGTACTCTATAGCTTCGATACAGAGATATCTGGGAACGTAATTTCCTAGAAAGGAACCTCCTCGCACCCCCCAGCATCAACCCCTGGACGCATGCAACCAGCCTAACTCGCCTGCAGAACCAGCAACTGGAAGTGTTCGCGCGCGCATACCTGCACGCGCTCACTCACACCGAGTTCCGCTGCCTCACTCGCACCGCCGAGTATACCTGTCTCGCTCGTACCGGGCACCAGTGTCTCACTCGCTCCACCGAGTATACCTGTCTCGCCCGCACCAAGGACGGGCAGCCCTATCTCCCTCGCACCGAGGATGCCGTCCTGCAGGAAGACGTAGCCGCAGCCCTTCACTTGAATGGGGCCTTTTCCAATTCCGGGAACAGGATCTTCTAGAACCTATATATTACTTCTAAGCTAGGACATACATACCATATCATGACGCATATATAAGAATTCCTAGATCTAAATTACACTAAGTAAGATGCGTCCGGCCAGCGGCGTACGCCGCTAGCCCCACCACGAGCCGCGAGTCCCCACTCGCTGGACCGCGCGCTCTCCGCCTCGAGACGCGAGTCCACCACTCGCGGGACCGCGATCTCCCTACCACGAGCCTCCGCGACTGTAGCGCCCCGCGAACCGAGGAGGTCAGAGACGCGTCTCCAGAGCACACACTCTGACTCGAGATCTCCTAGCGAGGAGTCGAAACCTCTAGTTCTAGATCGTTAGCCACCTCAATGTGGGGTTCAGGCATCGTATTTCTATTTCCATTTTAACTTAGTCTTAGTTTTAGAATAATTCTAGTTCTTGTATGCTTTAAATCTAGAATATATTTTATTTTTACTATTACTATATCCAAGTACAAGTTCTTTTACCAAGTCTACTATCTCCACATCCATTAATTTTATCAAGTGTTTACAATACTAGTTCTACTTTTAACATTACACTTAACTACGAATTCTTCCACGGGTTCTTCCATACAACTGGGGTTGCTCTTCATTAAATTGAAGAAGTATAGAAATCGGCTTTGTGACGTTGAGACCGCCGCCTATCCTTCAGATCTTAGTCGAAAGTACAGAAAAACCTGGTGAACGAATCGTGCTTCCGGTTTGCGAAGAACGCGACGTGCGAGTAGGAAGAACTTCATACGATCACTTGTGCGTGAATATTTGGAGGACGTTCCGAAAGTCCTCGTATACCAGCGACCTGCCTTCGCACCAGCCCAGACGCCGTTTTCCGAAGCGACCGTCGACGCTTCCGATCCAGACACCACGACGCATCACGTCGATTCTGCCACATTCAGCATCATCGCTGAATTCCGACCGCCGTCCTCCTCTTCGCTGGCGACTGATCGAGATTTCCGTAGCAGCCAGCAGAACGAAATCCGCTACGATCCCAGCGAACGACCCTCCACGCCGTTTCAACGTACAAATCGAGAGAGAAGTCATCGAAAGGTAGGGTCATTCCCTTATTATCGCGAGTGTTGTCGCTAGTGTCGCGCCAGCCGAAATTGACGGACCCGGTCTTAACGCGTTCCCGCGGACCGAATTACCGAAAAATAGGCTCGTGCCGGAGAGCAACGGAAAACCTCCGGAGCAACGGAAAATAGTTTCGCCGGACGTGACACCTCGTATTCACTTCAAAAGAATGTAACTGCGGCACTTCCTTCCCAGGAAATAAGGTTTGCAGATATCTACGTATCGAAGAAATAGAGTTCTAATGCTTCTTGAATCGCCATATCGCATCTCATTTCTATGTTTCATCATAAGATATAATATTCATTGCGAAGTGTCATGTATACCTCGTATTCACTTCAAAAGGATGTAAATGCGACACTTCCTTGCTAGCAAATAGCGTTTCCAGATGAATACGTATGGAAACAATAGAGTTGTAATACTTCTTAAAACGCGATATCGCATCTCACTTCTATTTTTCATGATAAGATATAATATTCAATGCTAAGTGTCATGTACATCTCGTATTCACTTCAAAAGAATGTAAATACGAAACTTCCACGCTAGGAAATAGCGTTTGCAGATGCCTACGTATCGTAGCAATAGAGTTCTAATGCTTCTAAAAACGCGATATCGCATCTCATTCCTATGTTTCATGATAAGATATAATACTCATTTCGAAGTGTTATGTATACCTCGTACTCACATCACTAGAATGTAAATGCGACACTTGCATGCTAGTAAATAGCTTTTCCAGATGACTACGTGTCCAAACAATGGAGATCTAATGATTCTTAAAACGAGATGTCACATTTCATTTCTATGTTTCGTGATAAGATGTAATATTCATTGTGGAGTGTTATGTGTACCTCGTCTACACTTCAAAAGAATGTAAATTGCACACTTCCATCCTAGGAAATGCGTTCCCTGTTGTCCACGTATCGAAGCAATGGTGGAATATTTCCCAGCAAGGAAGTGTGGCATTTACTTTCATTCGGAGTATAGACGAAGTATACATAATACTTCGCAATGAATGTTATATCTTATCATGAAACATCAAAGTAAGGGGCGATATCGCGTTTCAAGATGCATTGGAACTCTAACGCTTCGATACGTAGACATCTCGAACCGCTATTTCGCAGCAAGGAAGTGTGGCATTTACTTTCATTTGAAGTGAATACGTGGCATATATGACACTTCGCAATGAATATTATATCTCATCATGAAGCATAGAAATGAGATGCGATATCGCGATGTAAGAAGCATTAGAACTTTATTGCTTCGATACGGAGACATCTGCAAACGCTATTTCCTAGGAAGGAAGTGTCGCATTTACATTCTTTTGATGTGTAGACGAGAGTACATGACACTTCGCAATGAATATTATATCTTATCGCGAAACACAGAAGTGAGATGAGATATCGGGTATTAACAAGCATTAGAACTCTATTGCTATGATACGTAGACAGGTGCAAACGCTATTTCCTAGCATGGAAGTGTCGTATTTACATTCTCTTGAAGCAAATACGAGGTATAAATAGCACTTCGCAATGAATATTGTATCTTATCTTGAAACATAGGTATGAGATGTGATATCCCGTCTTAAAAAGCATGAGAACTGTAATTCTACGATACGTAGCCGTCTGCAAACGCTATTTCCTAGCAAGGAAGTGTCGCATTTACGTTCTTTTGATCGGAATACGAGGTACACATGACACTTCGCAATGAACATTATATCTTATCAAGAAACATAGAAGTCAGATGCGATATCGCGTTTTAAGGAGCATTAGAACCCTATAGCCTCGATGCGCAGACATCTGCAAACGCTATTTCCTTGCATGGATGTGTCGCATTTACATTCTGTTGAAGTGAACACGAGGTATACGTGACACATCGCAATGAATATTATGTCTTATCACGAAACTTATAAATGTGATTCGATATCGCGATTTAAGAAGCATTACATCTCTATTGCTACGATACATAGACATCTGCAAACGCTATTTTTTAGGATGTGAGCGTCGCATTTACTTTCTTTTGAAGTGAATACGAGGTATACATGGCACTTCGCAATGGATATTATACCTTATCACGAAACATAGAAATGAAATGCGACATCTCGTTTGAAGAAGCATTAGGACTCTACTGCTACGATACATAGACATCTGCCAACGCTATTTCCTAGGACGGAAACGTCGCATTTACTTTCTTTTGAAGTGAATACGAGGTATACATGACACTTCCCTATGAATATTATATCCTATCATGAAACAAAGGAATGAGATGCGATATCGCGTTTTAAGTAGCATTAGAAGTCAACTGCTGCGATTCGTGGACGTCTGCAATCGTTTTTTCCTAGTAAGGAAGTGTCGCATTTACATTCGCTTGAAGCGTAGGCGAGGCATACATTACACTTCGCAATGAATATTATATCCTATCACGAAACATAAAAATGAGATGCGGTATCCCGTTTTAATAAGCATTAGTACTCCATTGCTACGATACGAAGACATCTGCAAACGCTATTAAATAGCAAGGAAGTGTCGCAATTACATACTTATGAAGTGAATACGGGATATATATAACTCTCCACAATGAATGTTATATCTGATCATGGAACATAGAAATGAGATGCGATATCGCGTTTTAAGAAGCATTACATTCATTTGAAATGGATACGAGGAATACATAACACTGCACAATGAATATTATATCTTATCATGAAACATGGTAATGAGATGCGATATCGCGCTTTGAGAAGCATTAGAACACTATTGCATACGTTACGTACATATCTGCAAACGCTATTTCCTAGCAAGGAGGTGTTGCATTTACATTCTTCTGAAGTGAATAAGAGGTTTACATGACACTTCGGAATGAATATTATACCTTATCACGAAACATAGGAATGCGGTGCGATATACCGATTTAAGAAGCATTAGAACTCTATTGCTTCGATACGGAGACATCTGCAGTCGCTATTTCCTAGTAAGGATGTGTCGCATTTACATTTATTTGAATTGAATACGAGGTATACATGACACATCGCAATGAATATTATATCTTATCATGAAGCATCGAAATAAAATGCGGAATCTCGTTTTAAGAAGCATTCGAACTCTATTGTTTCGATACGTAGACATCTGCAAACGCTATATCCTAGCAAGGAAGTGTCGCATTTACATTCTTTTGAAGTGCGTACGAGCTATACATGACACTTCCCAATGAATATTATATCTTATCATGAAACATAGAAACGAGATGAGATATCCCGTCTTTAGAAGCATTAGAACTATTGCTTCGATACGTAGACACCTGAAAACGCTATTTCCTAGCAGGGAAGTGTCGCATTTACATCCACTTAAAGTGAATACGAGGTATATGTGACACTTCGCAATGAATATTATACCGTATCATGAAACAGAGAAATGAGATGCGACATCTCGTTTTAAGAAGCTCTAGAACTCTATAGTTTCGATGCGTAGATATCTGTAAACGCTACTTCCTAGCAAGGAAGTGTCGCATTTACATTCTTTTGAAATGAATACGAGGTATGCTTGACACTTCGCAATGAACATTATATCTTATCATGAAACATAGAAGTGAGATGCGATATCGCGTTTTAAGAAGCATTAGAGCTCTATTTCCTCGACGCGTAGTCATCTGCAAAACCTATTTCCTAGCATAGAAGTGTCGCACTTACATTCTTTTGAAGTGAATAGGAGGTATACATGACATTTCGCAATGAATATTATATCTTATCATGAAACAAAGCAGTGAGATTCGATATCGCCTTCTAAGAAGCAATAGAACTCTATTGCCTCGACGCGTAGACATCTGCAGACGCTATATCCTAGCATGGAAGTGTCGCATTTACATTCTTCTGAGGTGAATACGAGGTGTACATGACACTTCGCAATGAATATTACATCTTATCACGAAACATAGAAATGAGATGCGATATCGCGGTTTAAGTAGCATTAGAACTCTATTGCTGCGATACGTAGACATCTGCAAACGCTATTTCCTAGCAAGCAATAGTCGCATTTCCATTCTTTTGAAGTGAATTCGAGGTTTACATGTCACTACGGGATGAATATTATAACTTATCACGAAACATAGAAATGAGATGTGATATCGCGTTGTAAGAAGCATTAGAACTCTATGGCCTCGATGCGGTGACATCTGCAAACGCTATTTCCTTGCAAGGAAGATTCGCATTTACATTCTTTTGAAGTAAATTCGGTGTATACGTAACACTCCACAATGAATATTATACCTTATCACGAAGCATAGAAATGAGATGCGATATCCTGATTTAAGTAGCATTAGAACTCTATTGCTACGATAAGTGGACATCTGAATACGCTATTTCCTAGCAAGGAAGATTCGCATTTACATTCTTTTGAAGTGAATGTGAGGCATACATAACACTTCGCACTGATCATTATATCCTATCATGAAGCATCGAAATGAAATGCGACATCTCGTTTTAAGAAGCATTAGGACTCTATTGCTACGATACGTAGACATCTGCGAACGCTATTTCCTAGGATGGAAACGTCGCATTTACATTCGTTTGAAGTGAATACGAGGTATAAATGACACGTCCCAATGAATATTATATCTTATCATGATACATAGGAATGAGTTGCGAAATCGCGTTTGGTAAGCATTAGAACACTATTGCTTCGATACGTAGACACCTGCAAGCGCTACTTCCTAGCATGGAAGTTTCGCATTTACATTCTTTCGGAGTGATTACGAGGTGTACATGACACTTCGCAATGAATATTATATCTTATCATGAAGCATACAAATGAGATGCGATATCGCGTTCTGAGAAGCATTAGAACTCTATTGCTACGATACGTAGACTTCTGCAAACGCTATTTCGTAGCAAGGAGTAGTCGCATTTACATACTTTTGAAGTGAATACAAGGTATACATGAGACTTCGCAATGAATACTATATCTTGTCATGAAACGTAGAAGTGAGATGCGATATCGCGTTTTAAGAAGCATTAGAAATCTATTGCGTCGATGCGTAGACATCTGCAGACGCTATTTCCTAGCATGGAAGTGTCGCATTTACATTCCTTTGAAGTGAATACGAGGTGTACATGACATTTCGCAATGAATATTATATCTTATCACGAAACATAGATATGAGATGCGATATCGCGATTTAAGTAGCAATAGAACGCTATTGCTACCATACGTAGACATTTGCAAACGCTATTTCCTAGCAAGTAAGATTCGCATTTACATTCTTTTGAAGTGGACACGAGGTATACATGGCACTTGGCAAAGAATATTATATCTTATCACGAAACATAGAAATGAGATGCGATATCGCGATTTAAGTAGCATTAGAACTCTATTGCTACGATACGTAGACATCTGAATAAGCTAATTCATAGCAAGCAAGTGTTGCATTTACATTCGTCTGGAGAGAATACGAGGTATACATGACACTTCGCAATGAATATTATATCTTATCATGAAACATAGAAGAGAGCTGCGATATCGCGTTTTAAGAAGCATTAGAACACTATTGCCTCGACGCGTAGACATGTGCAGACGCTATTTCCTAGCATGGAAGTGTCGCACTTACATTCTTTTGTAGTGAATACGAGGTGTACATGACACTTCGCAATGAATATTATATCTTAGCACGAAACATAGAGATGAAATGCGACATCTCGTTTGAAGAAGCATTAGGACTCTATTGCTGCGATACGTAGACATATGGAAACGCTATTTCCTAGCAAGGAAGTGTTGCATTTACATTCTCTTGATGTGAATACGAGGTATACATAACACTCCACAATGAATCTTATATCTAATAATGAAGCATAATAATGGGATGCGATATCGCGTTTTGAGAAGCATTAGAACTCCATTGCTACGATACGTAGACATCTGCAAACGCTATTTCCTAGCAAGGAAGATTCGCATTTCAATTCGTTTGGAGTGAATAGGAGGTATACATGACACTTCGCAATGAATACTATATCTTATCACGAAACATAGAAGTGAGATGCGATATCGCGTTTTAAGAAGCATTAGAAATCTATTGCTACGGTACGTAGACATCTGGAAACGTAATTTCCTAGAGAGGGAGTGTCGCATTTACATTCCTTTGAGGTGAATACGAGGTATACATATCACTCCACAATGCATATTATATCTTATCATGAAACATAGAAGTGAGATGCGATATCGCATTTTAACAAGCACTAGAACCCTATTGCTATGATACGTAGACATCTGCAAACGCTATTTCCTAGCAAGGAAGTGTCGCATGTACATTCTTTTGAAGTGAATTCGAGGTATACATGACTCTTCGGAATGAATATTATATCTTATCATGAAGCATAGAAATGATATGCGATATCGCGATCTGAGAAGCAATAGAACTATATTGCTACGATACGTAGACATCTGAATTCGGTATTTCCTAGCAAGCAGTAGTAGCATTTACATTCTTTTGAAGTGAATACGAGGTATACATGACACTTCGCAATGAATATTATATCTTATCTTGAAACATAGAAGTGAGATGCGATATGGCGTTCTAAGAAGCATTAGAACTCCATTGCGTCGATGCGTAGACATCTGCAGACGCTATTTCCTAGCTTGGAAGTGTCGCATTTACATTCTTTTGAAGTGAATACGAGGTGTACAAGACACTTCGCAATGAATATTATATCTTATCACGAATCATAGAAATGAGATGCCTTATCCTGAATTAAGTAGCATTAGAACCCTACTGCTACGATACGTAGACATCTGAATACGCTATTTCCTAGCAAGGAAGTGTCGCATTTACATTCGTTTGGTGTGAATACGAGGTATTCGTGACACTTCGCAATGAATATTATATCTTATCATGAAGCATAGAAATGAGATGCGATATCGCGATCTAAGAAGCATTAGAACCATATTGCCTCGATGCGGAGATATCTGCAAACGCTATTTCCTTGCATGGAAGTGTCGCAATTATATTCTTTTGAAGTGAATTCGAGGCATACATGTCACTTTGGAATGAATATCATAACTTATCACGAAACACATAAATGAGATGTGATATCGCGATTTAAGAATCATTAGAAATCTATTGCCTCGATGCGTACACATCTGCAGGCGCTATTTCCTAGCAAGGAAGTGTCGCATTTACATTCTTTTGAAGTGAATACGAGGTGTGCATGACACTTCGCAATGAATATTATATATTATCGTGAAACATAGGAGTGATATGCGACATCGCGTTTTAAGAAGCATTAGAACTCTATTGCTTCGATATGCAGATATCTGCAAACGCTATTTCCTAGGATAGAAGTGTCGCTTTTATATTCTTTTGAAGCGAATACGAGGTATACATGACACTTCCCAATGAATATTATATCTTATAATGAAACATAGAAGTGTGATGCGACATCTCATTTTAAGAAGCACTAGAAATCTATTGTTTTGATACGTAGACATCTGGATACGCTATTTCCTAGCAAGGAAGTGCCGCATTTTCATTATTTTGAAGTGAATACGACATATACATGACACTTCGCAATGAATATTATATCATGAAACATAGAAGTGTGATGCGACTTCTCGTTTTAAGAAGCACTAGAAATCTATTGTTTCGATAAGTAGATATCTGGATACGCTAATTCCTAGCAAGGAAGTGTCGCATTTACATTCTTTTGAAGTGAATACGAGGTATACATAACACTTCGCAATGAATATTATAACTTATCACGAAACATAGAAATGAGATGCGATATCGCGATTTAAGGAGCATTAGAACTCTATTGCTTCGATACGCAGACATCTGCAAACGCTACTTGCTAGCAAGGAAGTATCGCATTTACATACTTTTGAAGTGAATACGAGGTATGCATGACACTTCGCAATGAATATTATATATTATCGTGAAACATAGAAGTGATATGCGATATCGCGTTTTAAGAAGCATTAGAACTCCATTGCTACGATACGTAGACATGTGCAAACGCTATTTCCTAGCATAGAAGTGTCGCTTTTATATTCTTTTGAAGCGAATACGTGGTATACATGACACTTCCCAATGAATATTATATCTTATCATGAAACATAGAAGTGTGATGCGACATCTCATTTTAAGAAGCACTAGAAATCTATTGTTTTGATACGTAGACATCTGGATACGCTATTTCCTAGCAAGGAAGTGTCGCATTTTCATTATTTTAAAGTGGATACGACGTATACATGACACTTCGCAATGAATATTATATCTTATCACGAAACATATAAGTGAGATGCGATATCTCGATTTAAGTAGCATTAGAACTCTATTGCTACGATACGTAGGCATCTGCAAACGCTATTTCCTAGCAAGGAAGATTCGCATTTACATTCTTTTGAAGTGAATACGAGGTATACATGACACTTCGCAATGTATATTATATCTTATCATGAAACATACAAGTGAGATGCGATATCGGGTTTTAAGAAGCATTAGAACTCTATGGCCCCGGTGCGGAGACATCTGCAAACGCTATTTCCTAGCATGGAAGTTTCGCACTTACATTCCCTTGAAGTGAATGCGAGGTATACATGACACTTCGCAATGTATATTATATCTTATCATGAAACATACAAGTGAGATGCGATATCGGGTTTTAAGAAGCATAAGAACTCTATGGCCCCGGAGCGGAGACATCTTGAAACGCCATTTCCTTGCATGGAAGTTCCGCACTTACATTCTTTTGAAGTGAATACGAGGCTGCTAGGAAATGCTATTTCCTAGCAAGCAAGTGCCGCATTTACATTCTTTTGAAGCGAATACAAGGTACGCATGACACATTGCAATGAATATTATATCTTATCATGAAACATAGAAATGAGTTGCGATATCGCGTTTTGAGAAGCATTAGAACTCTATTGCTGCGATACGCAGACATCTGCAAACGCTATTTCCCAGCAAGGAAGTGTCGCCTTGACATTCATATGAAGTGTATGCGAGGTATACATGACACTTCGCGATGAATATTATATCTTATTATGAAACATAGAAATGAGATGCGATTTCGCGTTTTAAGATGCATTAGAACACTATTGCTACGATACGTAGACTTCTGCAAATTCTATTTCCTAGTAAGTAAATGTCGTATTTACATTCTTTTGAAGTGAATACGAGTTATACATGTCACTTCGCAATGAATATTATATCTTATCGTAAAACATAGATATGAAATGCGACATCTCGTTTTAAGAAGCATTAGAAGTCTATTGTTTCGATACGCAGACATCCTCGAACGATATTTCCTAGCAAGAAAGTGTCGCATTTACATTCTTTTGAAGTGAATATGAGGTATAAGTGACACTTCGCAATGTGTATTTTATCTTATCATGAGACATAGAAACGAAATGCGACATCTCGTTTTAATAAGCATTAGAACTCTATTGCTACGATACGCAGACTTCTGCAAACGCTATTTCCTAGAATGGAAGTGTCGCATTTACATTTATTTGAAGTGTATGCGAGGTATAACTGACACTTCGCAAAGAATATTATATCTTATCATGAAACATAGAAATGGGATGCAATATCGCGTTTTAAGATGCACTAGAACTCCATAGTTTCGATACGTAGAGATCTGCAAACGATATTTCCAAGCACGAAAGTGTCGCATTTACATTCATTTGAAGTGTATGCGAGGTGTAAGTGTCACTTCGCAATGAATTTTATATCATATCATGAAACATAGGAATGAGATGCGATGTCGCGTTTTGAGAAGCATTAGAACTCTATTGCTACGATACGTAGACATCTGCAAACGCAATTTCCTAGCAAGGAAGTGTCGCATTTACATTCTTTTGAAGTGAATACGAGGTATACATGACACTCTGCAATGAACATTATATCTTATCATGAAACATAGAAGTGAGATGCGATATCGCGTTTTAAGAAGAATTAGGACCCTATTGCCTCGATACGGCGACATCTGCAAACGCTATTTCCTATCATGGAAGTGTCACATTTACATTCTTTTGAAGTGAATACGAGGTATACATGTCACTTCGCATTGAATATTGTATCTTATCATGAAACATAGAAAACAGATGCGACATCTCGTTTTAAGAAGCATTAGAACCCTATTGTTTCGATACGTAGACATCTGGAAACGCTATTTCCTAGGAAGGAAGTGTCACATTTACATTCTTTTGACTTAGTACGAGGTATACATGACACTTCGCAATGAATATCTTATCAAGAAACATAGAAATGTGATTCGATATCCCATTTTAGGAAGCTTTAGAACCCTATTGCTTCGATACATAGACATCTGCAAACGCTATTTCCTAGCAAGGAAATGTTGCATTTACATTCATTTGAAGTGAATACGAGGTATACATGACACTTCGCAATGAATATTATATCTTATCATGAAACATAGAAGTGAGAAGCGACATCTCCTTTTAAGAAGAACTAGAAATCTATTGTTTTGATACGTAGACACCTGGATACGCTATTTCCTAGCAAGGAAGTGTCGCATTTACATTCTTTGGAAGTGAAGACGAGGTATATATGACGCTTCGCTATGAACATTATACCTTATGACGAAACATAGAAATGAGATGCGATGTCACGATTTAAGAGGCATTAGAACTCTATTGCTACGATACTTAGATATCTGGAAACGCTATTTACTAGGAAGGAAGTGTGGCATTTACATTCTTTTGATGTCTAGACGAGGTATACATACCACTTCGCAATGAATATTATATCTTAGCATGAGACATAGAACGAGATGCGATATCGCGTTTTAAGAATAATTATAACTCTATTGCTTCGATACCTAGACATCTGGGAACGGTATTTCCTAGCATGGAAGTGTGGCATTTACAATCTGTTGAGGTGCAGATGAGGTATGCAAGGAAGTGTGGTATTTTCAATCATTTGAAATGCAGACGAGGTATACATGACACTTCGCAAGGGACATTATATCTTATCACGAAATATAGAAATGAGATGCGACTTGTCGTTTTAAGAAGCATTAGGACTCTATTGCCTCGATACGTAGAAATCTGCAAGCGCTATTACCTAGCATGGAAGTGTCGCGTTTACATTCTTCTGTTGTGAATACGGGGTATACATGATACTTCGCAATGAATATTATATCTTATCACGAAACATAGAAATGAGATGCGATATCGCGATTTAAGAAGCATTAGAACACTATTGCTACGATACGAAGAAATCTGCAAACGCTATTTCCTAGCAAGGAAGTGTCGCATTTACATTCTTTTCAACGGAATACGAGGTATACATGACACTTCGCAATGAATATTATATCTTATCAGGAAACGTAGAAATGGAATGCGACATCTCGTTTTAAGAAGCATTAGGACTCTATTGCTACGATACGTAAATATCTGCAAACGCTACTTCCTAGCAAGGAATAGTAACATTTACATTCTTTGAAGTGAATACGAGGTATACATGACACTTCGCAATGAATAATATATCTTATCACGAAACATAGAAATGAGATGTGATAACGCGATTTAAGTAGTATTAGAACTCCATTGCTACAACAAGTAGACATCTGCAAACGCTATTTCCTAGCAAGGAATAGTCGCATTTACATTCTTTAGAAGTGAATACGAGTTATACATGACACTTCGCAATGAATATTATATCTTATCATGAAACATAGAAATGAGATGCGCCATGTCATTTTAAGAAGCATTAGAGCTCTATTGTTTCGGTACGTAGAAATCTGCAAGCGCTATTGCCTAGCATGGAAGTGTCGCGTTTACATTCTTCTGTTGTGAATACGGGGTATACATGACACTTCGCAATGAATATTATATCTTATCATGAAACATAGAAATGAAATGCGACATCTCAATTTAAGAAGCAGTAGGACTCCATTGCTACGATACGTAGACATCTTGAAACGCTATTTCCTAGCAAGGAATAGTCGCATTTACATTCTTTAGAAGTGAGTACGAGTTATACATGACACTTCGCAATGAATATTATATCTTATCATGAAGCATAGTAGTGAGTTGCGATATCGCGTTTTAATAAGCATTAGAACACTATTGCTACGATACGAAGAAATCTGCAATAGCTATCGCCTAGCATGGAAGTGTCGCGTTTACATATCTTCTGCTGTGAATACGGGGTATACATGACACTTCGCAATGAATATTATATCATATCACGAAGCATAGAAATGAAATGCGACATCTCGTTTTAGGAAGCATTAGGACCCTATTGCTACGATACATAGACATCTGCCAACGCTATTTCCCAGGACGGAAACGTCGCATGTACTTTCTTTTGAAGTGAATACGAGGTATACATGACACTTCCCATGAATATTATACCTTATCACGAAACATTGAAGTGAGATGTGATATCGCGATTTAGGTAGCATTGGAACTCTATTGCTACAATAAGTAGACATCTGCAAACGCTATTTCCTAGCAAGGAATAGTCGCATTTACATTCTTTGAAGTGAATACGAGGTATACATGACACTTCGCAGTGAAAATTATATCTTATCACGAAATATAGAAATGAAATGCGACATCTCCTTTGAAGAAGCATTAGGATTCCATTGCTTCGATACGGAGACATCTGCAACCGCTGTTTAATAGCAAGGAATAGTCGCATTTACATTCTTTGAAGCGAATGCGAGGTATACATGGCACATCGCAATGAATATTATATCTTATCATGAAACATAGAAATGAGATGCGATATCGCGTTTTGAGAAGCATTAGAACACTATTGCTACGATACGTAGACATCTGCAATCGCTATTTCCTAGCAAGGAAGATTCGCATTTACATTCTTTTGAAGTGAATACGAGTTATGCATGACACATCGCAATGAATATTATATCTTATCATAAAATATAGTAGTGAGATGTGATATCGCGATTTAGGTAGCATTAGAACTCTATGGCTACAATAAGTAGACATCTGCAAACGCTAATTCCTAGCAAGGAATAGTCGCATTTACATTCTTTGAAGTGAATACGAGGTATACATGACACTTCGCAATGAATATTATATCTTATCATGAAACATAGTAGTGAGATGCGATATCGCGTTTTAATAAGCATTAGAACACTATTGCTACGATACGAAGAAATCTGCAATAGCTATCCCCTAGCAAGGAAGTGTCGCATTTACATTCTTTTGAACGGAATACGTGGTATACATGACACTACGCAATGAATATTATACCTTATCACGAAGCATAGGAATGAAATGCGACATCTCGTTTTAGGAAGCATTAGGACCCTATTGCTACGATACGTAGACATCTGCCAATGCCATTTCCCAGGACGGAAACGTCGCATTTATTTTCTTTTGAAGTGAATACGAGGTATACATGACACTTCCCGTGAATATTATACCTTATCACGAAACATAGAAATGAGATGTGATATCGCGAATTAGGTAGCTTTGGAACTCTATTGCTACAATAAGTAGACATCTGCAAACGCTATTTCCTAGCAAGGAATAGTCGCATTTACATTCTTTGAAGTGAATACGAGGTATACATGACACTTCGCAATGAATATTATATCTTGTCATGAAACATAGGAATGAGATGCGATATCGCGTTTTAAGAAGCATTAGGACTCTATTGCTGATATACGTAGACATCTGCAAACGATATATCCCGGCAAGGAAGTGTCGCATTTACATTCTTTTGGAGTGAATACGCGGTATACATGACAATTCGCAATGAATATTATATCTTGTTATGAAACATGGAAATGAAGTGCGATATCGCGTTTTAAGAAACATTAGAACTCTACTGCTTCGATACGGAGGCATCTGTAAACGCTATTTGACAGGAAGGAAGTGTCGCGTTTACATTCTTTTGAAGTGAATACGAGGTATACATAAAACTCCACAATGAATATTATACCCTACCACGAAGCATAGAAATGAGATGCGATATCGCGTATTAAGAAGCATTAGTTCTCTATTGCCTCGATACGTAGACATCTGCAAACGCTATTTCCTAGCAAGGAAGTGTCGCATTTACATTCCTTTGAAGTGAGTACGAGGTATTCATGACACTTCGCAATGAATATTTCATCTTATCATGAAACATAGCAATGAGATGCGATATCCCGTTTTAAGAAGAATTAGAACACAATTGCTTCGATACGTAGACATCTGCAAATGCTACTGCCTAGCAAGCAAGTGTCGCATATACATTCATTAGAAGTGAATTCGAGGTATACACGACACTTCGCAACGCATATTATATCTTATCATCAAGCACAGAAATGAGATGCGGTATCGCGTTTTAAAAAGCGTTTGAACTCTATTGCTACGATACGTAGACATCTGCAAACGCTATTTCCTAGTAAGGAATTGTCGCATTTACATTCTTTTGAATTGAATACGAGGTATACATAACACTGCACTCTGAATATTATATCTTATCATGAAACATAGAAGTGAGATGCGATATGGCGATTTAAGAAGCATTAGAAATCTATTGGTTCGATACGTAGACATCTGCAAACGCTAGTTCCTAGTTAGGAAGTGTCGCATTTACATTCTTTCGAAGTGAATACGAGGTATACATAACACTCCACAATGGATATTATATATTATCATGTAACATAGCAATGAGTAGCGATATCGCGTTTTGAGAAGCATTTGAACTCTAATGCTACGATACTTAGACATCTGCAAACGCTATTTCCTGGCAGGGAAGTGTCGCGTTTACATTCTTTTGAAGTGAATACGAGGCATACATAACACTCCGCAATGAACATTATATCTTATCATGAAACGTAGATATGACATGCGATATGACGATTTAAGGAGCATTACAAAACTATTGCTTCGATGCGTAGACATCTGCAAACTCTATTTCCAAGCAAGGAAGTGTCGCATTTACAATCTTTTGAAAGGAATACGAGGTATACATGACACTTCGCAATGAATATTATATCTTCTCATGAAACATAGAAATGAGATGCGAAATGGCGATTTAAGAAGCATCAGAGCTCTATTGCTACAATTCGTAGACATCTGCAAACGCTACTTCCTAGCAAGGAAGTGTCGCATTTACATTCTTTTGAATGGAATACCAGGTATACATGACACTTCGCAATGAATATTATATCATATCATGAAACATAGAAATGAGATGCGATATCGCGATTTAAGAAGCTTTAGAACTCTTTTGCTTCGATACGTAGATATCTGCAAAATCTATTTCCTAGCAATGATCTGTCGCATTTACATTCATTTGAAGTGTATGCGAGGTATACATGTCACTTTTCAATGAATATTATATATTATCATGAACCATAGAAATGAGAAGCGATATCGCGATTTGAGAAGCAGTGGATCTCTAATCCCACGATACGTAGACATCTGCAAACGCTATTTTCTAGCAAGGAAGTGTCGCATTTACATTCATTTCAAGTATAGACGAGATATACATAACACTGCACAATGAATAATATATCCTAACATGAAACATAGAAATGAGATGCGATATCGCGATTTAAGAAGCATTAGAACTATTTTGCTTGGGTACGTAGACACCTGCAAACGCTATTTCCTAGCAAGGAATTTTCGCATTTACATTCATTTGAAGTGTATGCGAGGTATACATGACACTTCGCAGTGAATATTATATATTATAGTGAAACATAGAAATGAGATGCGATATCTCGAATTAGCAAGCTTTAGAACTCTACTGCTTCGATACGTAGACATCTGCAAACGCTACTTCCTCGCAAGGAAGTGTCGCATTTACATTCTTTTTAATGGATACGAGGTATACATGACACTTTGCAATGATTATTATATCTTACCATGAAACATAGAAATGAGATGCGACATCGCGTTTTGAGAAGCATTAGAACTCTATTGTTTCGAAACGCAGACATCAGGAAGCGCTAGTACCTAGCAAGGAAGCGTCGCATTTACATTCTTTTGATGTGAATACGAGGTATACATATCACTCCACAATGAATATTATACATTATTAAGAAACATATAAATGAAATGCGATATCTCGTTTTAAGAAGCACTAGAACACTATTATTTCGATACGTAGACATCTGCAAACGCTGCTTTCTCGCCAGGAAGTGTCGCATTTACATGCGTTTGTAATGTATGCGAATTATACATAACACTTCGCAATGAATATTATATCTTATCATGAGACATAGAAATTAGATGCGATATCTCGTTTTAAGATGCATTAGAACTCAATTGCTCCGATACGTAGACATCTGCCAACTCTATGTCCTAGCAAGGAAGTGTCGTATTTTCATTCATTTGAAGCGTATGCGAGAAATACATGACACTTCGCAAAGAATATTATATCTTACCATAAAACATAGAAATGAGGGGCGATATGAAACATGGATATGAGATGCGATATCGCGAATTAGCAAGCTTTGGAAATCTACTGCATCGATACGTAGACATCTGCAAAACGCTATTTCCTAGCAAGGATGTTTCGCATTTACATTCATTTGAAGTGGATGCAATGTATAATTGACACTTCGCAATGAATATTATATCTTATCATTGAACATAGAAATGAGATGCGATATGGCGTTTTGCGAAGCATTAGAGCTCTATTGCTAAGATACGTAGACATCTGCAAACGCCATTTCCTAGCAAGGAAGTGTCGCATTTACATTCTTTTAAAGTGAATACGAGGTATACATGACACTTCGCAATGAATATTATATCTTATCATGAAACATAGAAATAGGATGCAACATTTCGTTTTAAGAAGCAATAGAAACCTATTGTTTCGAAACGTAAACATCTGGAAGCGCCTTTTCCCACAGGAAAGTGTCGCATTTATATGCTTTTCAAGTGAATACCAGGTATACATGACACTCCGCATTGAATATTACATCTTATAATGAAACATAGGAATGATATGCGATATCGCGTTTTATGAAGCATTAGGACATTGTTTCTTCGATACGGAGACATCTGCAAACGCTGTTTACTAGCAAGGTAGTGTCACATTTACATTCTTTTGAAGTGAATACGAGGTATTCCTGACACTTCGCAATGAATATCATATCTTATCATGAAACGTAGAAGTGAGATGCGACATCTCGTTTTAAGAAGTACTAGAACTCTATTGTTTCGATACGTAGACATCTGCCAACGCTCTTTCCTAGCAAGGAAGTGTCGCATTTTCATACTTTTGAAAGGAATACGAGGTATACATGACACTTCGCAATGAATATTATATCTTATGACGAAACATAGACATGAGATGCGATATCGCGATTTAAGAAGTATTAGAACACTATTTCTTCGACACGGAGACATCTGCAAACGCTATTTCCTAGCAAGGTATTGTTGCATTTACTTTTATTTGAAGTGAATACGAGGAGTACATAACACTGCACACTGAATATTATACCTTATCATGAAACATAGGAATGGGATGCGATATCGCATTTTGAGAAGCATTAGAACTCTATTGCTTGGATACGTAGACATCTGCCAGCGATATTTCCTAGCAAGGTATTGTCGCATTTACATTGTTTTGAAGTGAATACGAGGAGTACATAACACTCCACAATGAATATTATATCTAATCATGAAACATAGGAATGAGATGCGATATCACGTTTTGAGAAGCGTTAGAACTCTATTGCGTCGATACGTAGACATCTGCCAACTATATTTCCTAGCAAGGAAGAGTCGCATTTACATTCCTTTGAAAGGAATACGAGGTATAGATGACACATCGCAGTGAATATTATATATTATCATGAAACATAGAAATGAGATGCGATATGACGATTTAAGAATCAATAGAACTCTATTGCTTCGATACGTAGACATCTGCAAACGCTACTTCCAAGCAAGGAAGTGTCGCATTGTCATTCTTTTGAAGTGAATACGAGGTATACATGACAATTCGATATGAATATTATATCTTATCATGAAACATACTAATTATATGCGATATCGCGATTTAAAAAGGATTAGAACTCTATTGCTACGATACGTAGACATCTGCAAACGACATTTCCTAGCAAGGAAGTGTCGCGTTTACATTCTTTTGAAGTGTATGCGAGGTATAAGTCACATTTCGCAATGACTATTATATCTTATCATGCAACATAGAATTCAGATGCGATATCGCGTTTTAAGAAGCATTACAACGCTATTGCTACGATCCATAGACATCCGCAAACGCTATTTCCTAGCATGGGAGTGTCGCATTCACATTCTTTTGTAGTGAATACGAGGTGTACATAACATTTCGCAATGAATATTATATCTTATCATGGACCATGGAAATGAGGTGCGATATCGTGTGTTAAGAAGCATTAGAACTCCATTGCTACGATACGTAGACATCTGCAAACGCTATTTCCTAGCAAGTAAGAGTGGCATTTACATTCATTTGAAGTGTATGCGGGGTATAAGTGGCACTTCGCAGTGAATATTATATCTTATCATGAAACATAGAAATGAGATGCGATATGGCGATTTAAGAAGCATTAGAACTCTATTGCTTCGATACGTAGACATCTGCAAACGCTACTTCCTAGGAAGGAAGTGTCGCATTTACATTCTTCTGATGTGAATACGGGGTATACGTGACACTTCGCGATGAATATTATATCTTATCAGGAAGCGTAGATATGAGATGCGATATGACGATTTACGAAGCATTAGAATTCTATTGCTTCGATACGTAGACATCTGCAAACGCTATTTCCCAGCAAGGAAGTGTCGCATTTACATTCTTTTGAAAGGAATACTAGGTATACATAACATTTCGTAATGAATATTATATCTTATCATGAAACGTAGATATGAGATGCGACATGACGATTTAAGACGCATTAGAAAACTATTGCTTCGATACGTAGACATCTGCAAAAGCTATTTCCTAGCAAGGAAGTGTCGCATTTACATTCAACTGAAGTGTAAGCGAGGTATACATGGCACTTTGCAATGAATATTATATCTTATCATGAAACATAGAAAAGAGATGTGATATGGTGATTTATGAAGCATCAGATATCTATTGCTTCGATACGTAGACATCTGCAAACGCTATTTCCTGGCAAGGAAGTGTCGCGTTTACATTCTTCTGATGTGAATACGAGGTATACATGACACTTCGCAATGAATATTATATCTTATCATGAAACATAGAAATGAGATGTAATATGGCGATTTAAGAAGCATTAGAACACTATTGCTTCGATACGTAGACATCTGCAAACGCTCTTTCCTAGCAAGGAAGTGTCGCATTTACATTCTTCTGATGTGAATACGAGGTATACATAACACTGCACAATGAATATTATATGCAATCATGAAACACAGAAATGTGATGCGACATCGCGTTTTGAGAAGCATTAGAACACAATTGCTTCGATACGCAGACATCTAAAAACGCTATTTCCTAGCAAGGAAGTGTCGCGTTTACATTACTTTGAAGTGAGTACGAGGTATACGTAGCACTCCACAATGAATATTATATATTATCACGAAACATAGAAATGAGGAGCGATTTCGCGTTTTAAGAAGCATTAGAACTCTATTGCAGTGATACGTAGACATCTGCAAACGCTATTTCCTAGCAAGGAAGTGTCGCATTTACATTAAGTTCAAGTGTATGCGAGGTATACATGACACTTCGCAATGAATATTACATCTTATCATGAAACATAGAAGTGAGATGCGATATCGCGATTTAAGAAGCATTAGAATTCTATTGCTTCGGTACGTAGACATCTCCGAACGCTATTTCGTAGCAGGGAAGTGTCGCATTTACAATCATTTGAACTGTATGCGAGATATACATGGCACTTCGCAATGAATATTATATATTATCATGAAACATGGAAATGGGAAGCGATATCGCGTTTTGAGAAGCATTAGAACTCTAATGCCACGATACGTGGACATCTGCAAGCGCTATTTCTTAGCAAGGATGTGTCGCATTTACATTCATTTGAAGTGTATACGAGGTATACATGGCACCTCGCAATGAATATTATATCTTATCATGAAACATAGAAATGAGATGCGATATTACAATATAAGAAGCATTAGAATTCTATTGCTTCGATACGTAGACATCTGCAAACACTATTTCCTATCAAGGAAGTGTGGCATTTACGTTCATTTGAAGTGTATGCGAGGTATACATGACACTACGCAATGAATATTATATATTATCATGAAACATAGAGGTGAGAAGCGATATCCCGTTTTGAGAAGCATTAGAGCACTAATGCTACGATATGTAGACATCTGCAAGCGCTATTTCCTAGCAAGGAACTGTCGCATTTACATTCATTTGAAGTGTATGCTAGGTATACATAACACTTCGCAATGAATATTATATATTATCATGGAACATAGAAATGCGATGCGATATCGCGAATTAGCAAGCTTTAGAACTCTATTGCTTCGATACGTAGACACCTGCAAACGCCATTTCCTAGCAAGGAAGTATCGTATTTACATTCATTTGAAGTGTATACGAGGTATACGTAACACTTCGCAATGAGTATTATGTCTTAACGTGAAACATCGGAATCAGATGCGATGTCGCGATTTAAGTAGCATTAGAACTCACTTGCTTCGATACGTAGACATCTACAAGCGCTAATTCCTAGCAAGGAAGTGTCGCATTTACATTCTTTTGAAGCGAATACGAGGTATACATAACACTCCACAATGAATATAATATCTTATCATGAATCATAGAAATGAGATGCAATATCTCGTTTTAAGAAGCATTAGAAATCTATTGCTACGAATCGTAAACATCTTCCGACGCTATTTCCTAGAAAACAAGTGTCGCATTTACATTCTTTTGAAGTTAAAACGAGGTATACATAAACACTCCACAATGAATATTATATCTTATCATGAAACATAGAAATGAGATGCGGTATGGCGATTTAAGTAGCATTAGAACTCTATTGCTTCGACACGTAGACATCAGCAAACGCTGTTACCTAGCCAGGAAGTGTCGCATTTACATTCTTTTGAGGTGAATACGAGGTATATATGACAGTTCGCAATGAATATTATATCTTATCATGAAACATAGACGTGAGATTTGGTATCGCGTTTTTAGAAGCAATGGAACTCTATTACTTCGAAACCTAGGCATCTAAATCGCTATTCTACTACAAAGAACTGTGGGCTTTACATGCTTTTGATGTATTGAGAAGATTTTGTCTGCCCTGCACCAGGACGGTTATCGGCGTGCTTCCTCATCCGGACGGGTATAAGCAAACGGAATCTACCATCAACCGCCCAGTTAGACACAGCTCGCTGAAACGTGCGATGGGAAGATCCAGATGTGCCGCGGCGCGTTCCCCGTGCGTGAGTCCTTCAGCTAGTCCGCCAGAGGGGACGAATCCCAACAGGCGGAGTGCCCCCATGGGAACCTCAGTTAGGCGACCTCACTACGTGTACGCGATTGCGCTCACTCTGACCCTTTTTGATTTAAGATGAATCAGTTTGGCCAAATTTATTGATGATCCAGACTGCCAGCCTCAGTCTTGTTCAATTTTACTTTATGAATGTGGCTCAGACTAGTTTGGGCATATTAATAATGCACCAAACCCCCGAGTCGCAGAATTATTCAATAACCCCAGTGATCCGTTAGCCGCCGGGCAAGCCCGGCGCCCAGGTTCCACCACGAGGAGGTGGGGATGGGTACTTCCTGGACACCCAGGTTCTGGAACCCTTATTGGCAAGATATACATAACGCGTTGCATTGATATTACTGTGACGTTCGCCGAACATTTCGGAACCTTCTACACCCCCCAGTAGAGCCGCACACACCGCCGGCCGCCATTGCAGAGACGAGCATACCGACACACGGTAATACAGACCGATGGCAGATCTAACGCAACCACCCTCGCACCAGGGATTTGGACCACTCGATCGCGTCACGACGCGTACCTGTCAGACAGCTAGAGCGCAAGCGTGTCACAGCCTCCGTACGAGGACCATTCCACTTAATATGAAGTGTCGCCCGTCGTTACGCACCCGTATCCATACTTTACATACTTCTATAATTAAAATTAAGCAAATCCTAGAATTTGAGCACACTACACTCGAGGTACATGCATGACACAACACGCACAAGCTATCATAAGCCATCTCATGTATAATCCTAATTTTAAGAGCGCATGTAACCGGTATAGGAAATAAGCTAGGCGCCCGAGCGAGCGCCAGACGCTTGTGGCTCACGCCGAACGCGCGCGCCCCAGCACGACCGTACATCCCACTTCGTAGGACGAGTGTTCGCCCCACTCTGGCGCCCCGCGACTCGCGCGCCACGCGATCCGAGGAGGTCGCGGGTCGGCCAGCTGAAAGTGCAGTTTGAGTCATCCGCTCGAAGCGTGCGGACCGCTCTCACTTCTAATTCAAACCAAGTTCAAGTCATCCGCTCCAAGCGAGCGGACCTCTCTGAACACTAAACTGTAATTCAGGCCGATATCGACTATACTAACTCAAGTTTCTAATTATCATTCTAAATATATTCTAAAATTATCGAATCCTAGTACTTATTCAACTTTTGCATAGGGAAGTAACAGTGTAAGCGTAGTCTTAATTTGAAAATACTTTATTTTACCAGTACTTACAATTCTCATTATTCCAACCATTTCTTGTTTTACTATTATTATAAATTCTCTATTACGAAGTCTTCCACGAGTCCACGCGTCTTGGAGATCATTCACTCGCTCTAACCTTTAGTCAAACTCGGTAATCGACCAGTTAGAACGGACCACCGCTTAGCTGCATCGACCCACATCGAGACTAGAGCAAAGACGCACGATTACCCATATTCCTGGAGCGGTAATCTAGAGCGGACCACCGCTTAGTGTACACGTATCTGGACATTTGGCATCCGACTCGAATGCGCCGTTCCGGTACATCCAAACGAACTCGCCGCAAGGGAGGGATAAACTTCTTACGATCACAGGTGCGCAAATACATTTGTGCAACCGTCGACACGTGCATATATCACTGCACCGTCTCTTCTTTCGCTACATACCGGCCGAACAGCCGTTCCGCACCGCCGTATCTATCGCCGATCCGCACTGGAGAGTAGGCTACCACGGTACTCATCCCGCTGACGATACCGCACAACAGCCCGTACGCAGGAACCATACCCGAGGACGATCCGGACCGACGACGATACTTGCAGCAAGGATATTGAATATTAGCAGCTATCAAGACACCAAAGGTAAGTCAACGTTATCTTAACTTCGTCCGCGCCTTTCGATCCGTGTTTTGCGAGCAAAATGTCTAAGGACTTTGACGCAACTGTACGATCCGAACCGCTTTTGGCTGCGTATCTCTCCGGCTAGCGGTTAGTTATCCGCGATCCGAGACGTGACATTACATCTTATCATGAGACATAAAAATGAGATGCAACTTCGCGTTTCATGTAGAATTAGATGTACATAGTTTCAATACGTAGACATCTAGAAACGCTATTTCCTAGCAAGGAAGTGTCGCATTTACATTCTTTTGAAGTGTAGACGACGAATACATAACACTGCACATTGAATATTATATCTTACCACGAAACATAGAAATGAGATGCGATGCCGCGTTTTAAGAAGCATTAGAACTCTACTGCTTCGATACGTAGACATCTGGACCAGCTATATCCTAGCAGGGAAGTGTTGCATTTACATCCATTTGAAGTGTAGACGAGGAATACATAACACTTCGCAATGAATATTATATCATATCATGAAACACAGTAATGAGATGCGATATCGCGTTCTAAGAAGCATTAGATCTCTATTCCTACGATACGTAGACATCTGCAAGCGCTATTTCCTAGAAAGGAAGTGTCGCATTTACATTCCTTTGAAGTGAATACGAGGTATACATGACACTTCGCCATGTATACTGTATCTTATCATGAGACACAGAGATGATATGCTACATCGCATTTTAAGATGTATCAGAACTCTATTGCTTCAACAAGTAGACACCTGCAAACGCTATTTCCTAGGAAGGAAGTGTCGCATTTACATTAAGTTCAAGTGTATGCGAGGTATACATGACACTTCGCAATGAATATTACATCTTATCATGAAACATAGAAGTGAGTTGCGATATCGCGATTTAAGAAGCATTAGAATTCTATTGCTTCGGTACGTAGACATCTCCGAACGCTACTTCCTAGCAGGGAAGTGTCGCATTTACAATCATTTGAACTGTATGCGAGATATACATGGCACTTCGCAATGAATATTATATATTATCATGAAACATGGAAATGGGAAGCGATATCGCGTTTTGAGAAGCATTAGAACTCTAATGCCACGATTCGTGGACATCTGCAAGCGCTATTTCTTAGCAAGGAAGTGTCGCATTTACATTCATTTGAAGTGTATACGAGGTATACATGGCACTTCGCAATGAATATTATATCTTATCACGAAACATAGAAATGAGATGCGATATTACGATATAAGAAGCATTAGAATTCTATTGCTTCGATACGTAGACATCTGCAAACACTATTTCCTATCAAGGAAGTGTCGCATTTACGTTCATTTGAAGTGTATGCGAAGTATACATGACACTACGCAATGAATATTATATATTATCATGAAACATAGAGGTGAGAAGCGATATCCCGTTTGAGAAGCATTAGAGCATTAATGCTACGATACGTAGACATCTGCAAACGCCATTTCCTGGCAAGGAAGTGTCGCATTTACATTCTTTTGAAGTGAATACGAGGTGTACATTACACTCCACGATGTATATTATATATTATCATGAAACATAGTAATGAGATGCGATATCGCGATTTATGAAGCATTAGAACTGTCTTTCTTGGATACGTAGACATCTGCAAACGCTACTTCCTAGCAAGGAAGTGTCGCATTTGCAATCATTTGAAGTGAATACGAGGTATACATGACACATCGCAATGAATATTATATATTATCATGAAATATAGAAATGAGAGGCGATATCGCGTTTTGAGAAGCATTAGAACTCTAATGCCACGATACGTAGACATCTGCAAATGCTATTTCCTTGCAAGGAAGTGTCACATTTACATTCATTTGAAGTGTAGACGAGGAATACATGACACTTCGCAATGATTATTATACCTTATCGTGAAATACAGAAGTGAGATGCGATATCGGGTTTTAAGAAGCATTAGAATTCTATTGCTTCGAAACGTAGACATCTGGAAACGCTATTTCGAAGCAAGGAAGTATGCCATTTACATTCCTCTGAAGTGTAGACGAGGTATACATAACACATCGCAATGAATATTATATCTAATCATGAAACATAGAACTGAGATGCGATGTCCCGTTTAAAGAATCATTAGAACTCTATTGCTACGATACGTGGACATCTGCAAACGCTATTTCCTAGCAAGGAAGTGTCGCATTTACATTTGTTTGGAGTGAATACGAGGTATACATAACACATCGCAACGAATATTATATCTTATCACGAAACATAGAAGTGAGATGCGATATCGCGTTTTAAGAAGCATCAGAACTCTATTGCCTCGACGCGTAGACATCTGCAGACGCTATTTCCTAACATGGAAGAGTCGCATTTACATTCTTTTGAAGTGAATACGAGGTGTACATGACACTTCGCAATGAATATTACATCTTATCTCGAAACATAGAAATGAGATGCGATATCGCGATCTAAGAAGCATTAGAACGCTATAGCTACGATACGTAGGCATCTGCAAACGCTATTTCCTAGCAAGGAAGGTTCGCATTTACATTCTTTTGAAGTGAATACGAGGTATACATGACACTTCGCAATGAATATTACATCTTATCATGAAACATATAAATGGGATGCGATATCGCGATTTAAGTAGCTTTAGAACTCTATTGCTACGATACATAGACATCTGAATACGCTATTTCCTAGCAAGGAAGTGTCGCATTTACATTCGTTTGGAGAGAATACGAGGTATACATGACACTTCGCAATGAATATTATATTTTATCATGAAACCTAGAAGGGATATGCGATATCGCGTTTTAAGAAGAATTAGAACCCTATTGCCTCGATGCGGAGATATCTGCAAACGCTATTTCCTTGCATGGAAGTGTCGCATTTACATTCTAATGAAGTGAATACGAGGTATACATGACACTTCGCAATGAATACTATATCTTATCATGAGACATAGAAGAGAGATGCGATATCGCGTTGTAAGAGGCATTGGAACTCTATAGCCTCGATGCCGAGACATCTGCAAACGCTATTTCCTAGCATGGAAGTGTCGCATTTACATTCTTTTGAAGTGAATACGAGGTATACATGACACTTCGCAATGAATATTATATCTTATCATGAAACATTGAAATCAGATGCGATATCGCGTTTTAAGAATCATTGGAACTCTATTGCTACGATACGTAGACATCTGCAAACGCTATTTCCTAGCAAGGAAGTGTCGCATTTACATTCTTTCGAAGTGAGTACGAGGTATACATAACACTCCACAATGAATATTATATATTATCATGAAACATAGTAATGAGTAGCGATATCGCGTATAGAGGAGCATTAGAACTCTAATGCTACGATACGTAGACATCTGCAAACGCTATTTCCTGGCAAGGAAGTGTCGCGTTTACATTCTTTTGAAGTGAATACGAGGTATACATAACACTTCACAATGAATATTATATATTACCATGAAACATAGAAATGAGATGTAATATGGCGAATTAAGAAGCATCAGAAATCTATTGCTTCGATACGTAGACATCTGCAAACGCTACTTCCAAGCAAGGAAGTGTCGCATTTACATTCTTTTGAAAGGAATACGAGGTATACATGACACTTCGCAATGAATATTATATATCATCATGAAACATATGTATGAGATGCGATATGACGATTTAAGAAGCATCGGAATTCTATTGCTTCGCTACGTAGACATCTGCAAACGCTATTTCCTAGCAAGGAAGTGTCGCGTTTACATTCTTTTGAAGTGAGTACGAGGTATACATGACACTTCGCAATGAATATTTTATCTTATCATGAAACATAGAAATGAGATGCGATATTACGATATAAGAAGCATTAGAATTCTATTGCTTCGATACGTAGATATCTGCAAACACTATTTCCTATCAAGGAAGTGTCGCATTTACGTTCATTTGAAGTGTATGAGAGGTATACATGACACTACGCAATGAATATTATATATTATCATGAAATATAGAAACGAGAGGCGATATCGCGTTTTGAGAAGCATTAGAACACTAATGCCACGATACGTAGACATCTGCAAATGCTATTTCCTTGCAAGGAAGTGTCACATTTACATTCATTTGAAGTGTAGACGAGGAATACATGACACTTCGCAATGATTATTATACCTTATCGTGAAACACAGAAGTGAGATGCGATATCGGGTTTTAACAAGCATTAGAACCCTATTGCTTCAATACGTAGACATCTGCAAACGCTACTTCCTAGCAAGGAAATGTCGCATTTACATACTTTTGACGTGAATGCGAGGTATACATAACATTGCACAATGAATACTATATCTTATCATGAAACATAGATATGACATGCGATATCTCGTTTTAAGAAGCATGAGAACTCTAGTGCTACGATACGTAGACATTTGCAAACGCTATTTCCTAGCATGGAAGTGTCGGATTTACATTCTTCTGAAGTGAATACGAGGCATACATGACACTTCACAATGAATATTATATCTTATCATGAAACATAGAAATGAGCTGCGATATCGCGTTTTAAGAAGTGTCAGAACTCTATTTCTACGATACGAAGACATCTGCAAACTTCATTTCCTAGCAAGGAAGTTTCGCATTTACATTCTTTTGAAGTGAATAGGAGTTATACATGACACTTCGCAATGAATATTATAATTTATCATGGGACATAGAAGTTAGATGCGATATCGCGTTTTAAGCAGTATTGGAACTCTCTTGCTACGATACGTAGATATCTGGAGACGCTATTTCCTAGCAAGGAAGTGTCGCATTTACATTCTTTTGAAGTGAATAGGAGTTATACATGACACTTCGCAATGAATATTATACCTTATCACCAAACATTTAAATGAGATGCGATATCGCGATTTAAGTAGCACTAGAACTCTATTGCTACGATACGTAGACATCTGCAAACGCTATTTCCTAGCAAGGAAGATTCGCATTTACACTCGTTTGGAGTGAGTAGGAGGTATACATGGCACTTCGCAATGAATATTATATCTTATCACGAAACATAGAAATGAAATGCGACATCTCGTTTTATGGAGCATTAGGACTCTTTTCCTACGATACGTAGACATCTGCAAATGCTATTTCCTAGGATGGAGACTTTGCATTTACATTCTCTTGAAGTGAATACGAGGTATACATGACACTTCGCAATGAATATTATATCTTATCATGAAACATTGAAATCAGATGCGATATCGCGTTTTAAGAATCATTGGAACTCTCTTGCTACGATACGTAGACATATGCAATCGCTATTTCCTAGCTAGGAAGTGTCGCATTTACATTCTCTTGAAGTAAGTACGAGGTATACATGACACTTCGCAATGGATGTTATATCTTGTCATGAAACATAAAAATGAGATGCGATATCGCGTTGTGATGAGCATTAGAATTCTATTGCTATGATACGTAGGCATCTGCAAACGCTATTTCCTACAATGGAAGTGACGCATTTACGTTCATTTGAAGTGAATACGAGGTATACATGACACTTCGCAATGAATAATACATCTTATCATGAAACATAGAAATAAAATGTGATATCGCGTTTTAAGAAGCGTTAGAACTCGATTGCCACGATACGTAGACATCTGCAAATACTATTTCCCAACAAGGAGGTGTCGCATTTACACTCACTTGAAGTGTAGACGGTAACACTGCACAATGAATATTATATCTTATCATGAAACATAGAAATGAGGTGCGAAATCGCGTTATGAGGAGCATTAGAATTCAATAGCTTCGATACATAGACATCTGCAAACGCAATTTCCTAGCAAGGAAGTGTCGCATTTACATTCATTTGAAGTGTATGCGACGTTTACATGACACCTCGGAATGAATATTATAACTTATCATGAAACATAGAAATGAGGTGCGATATCGCGTTTTAAGAAGCATTAGAACACTATTGCTACGATACGTAGATATCTGCAAACGCCATTTCCTAGCAAAGAAGTGTCGCATTTACATTCATTTGAAGTGTATACGAGGTAGAAGTGACATTTCGCAATGAATATTATATCTTATCATGAAACATAGAAATGTGATGCGATATCGCGTTTTAAGAAGCATTCGAACTCTATTGTTACGATACGTAGACATCTGCAAACGCTATTTCCTAGCAAGGATGTGTCGTATTTACATTCATGTGAAGTGTATGCGAGGTATACATGACACTTCGCAATGAATATTATATCTTATCATGAAACATAGAAATATGATGCGATATCGCGATTTACGATGCATTAGAACTCTATTGCTTGGATACATAGACATCTGCAAGCACTATTTCCTAGAAACGAAATGTCGCATTTACATTCATTTGAAGTGCAGACGAGGAATACATAACACTTTGCAATGAATATTATATCTTACCATGAAACATAGAAATGAGATGCGATATCGCGTTTTAAGAAGCATTAGAACTCTATTGCTACGATACGTTGACATCTGCAAACGCTTTTTAATAGCAGGGAAGTGTTGCATTTACATTCTCTTGAAGTTTATACGAGGTACACATGTCACTTCGCAATGAATATTATATCTTATCATGATACATAGAAATGTGATGCCAAATCGCGATTTAAGAAGCACTAGAACTCTATTGCTTCGATACGTAGACATCTGCGAACGCCATTTCCTAGCAAAGAAGTGTCGCATTTACATTCATTTGAAGTGTATGCGAGGTATACGTAACATTTCGCAATGAATATTATATCTTATCATGAAACATAGAAATGTGATTCGAGTTCGCATTTTAAGAAGCATTCGAACTCTATTGCTTCGATACGTAGACATCTGGATACGTAATTTCCTAGTAACGAAGTGTCGCCTTTACATTGATTTTAAGTGTAGACAAGGAATACATAGCACTTCGCAATGAATATTATATCTTATCATGAAACATGTAAATGAGGTGCGATACCGCGCTTTGAGAAGCATTAGAACACTATTGCTACGTTACGTACACATCTGCAATCGCTACTTCCTAGCAAGGATGTGTCGCATTTACATTCCTCTGAGGTGAATAGGAGGTATACATAACGCTGCACAATGAATATTATATCTTACATGAAACATTGAAATGAGATGCGACATCGTGATTTAAAAAGCATCATATCTCTATTGCTTCGATACGTAGACATCTGCGAACGCTATTTCCTAGCAAGGAAGTTTCGCATTTACATTCATTTGAAGTGAATACGAGGAATAAGTAACACTTCGCAATGGATATTATATCTAATCATGTGTCATAGAAATGAGATGCGATATCGCGTTTTAAGAATGATTAGAAATCTATTGCTTCGATACGTAGACATCTGCCAACGCTATTTCCTAGCAAGAAAGTGACGCATTTACATTCTTTTGAAGTGAATACGAGGTATACATAACACTTCGCAATGAATATTATATCTTATCATGAAACATTGAAATGAGATGCGATATCGCGTTTTAAGAAGCGTGAGAACTCTATTGCCCCGATACGTAGACATCTGCAAACGCTATTTCCTAGCAAGGATCTGTCGCAATTACATACTTTTGATGTAAATACGAGGTATACATAACACTTTGCAATGAATAATACATCTTATCATCAAACATAGAATTGAGATACGATATCGCGCTTTAAGAGGCATTAGAATTCTATTGCTTCGATACGTAGACATCTGCAAACGTTATTTCCCAGCAAGGAAATTTCGCATTTTCATTCATTTGAAGAGAATACGAGGTATACGTGACATGTCGCAATGAATATTATATCTTATCATGAAACACAGAAATGGGAAGCGATACCGCGTTTTATTATGAATTAGAACTCAATTCCTACGATACGTAGATATCTGGACACGCTATTTTCTAACAAGAAAGAGTCGCATTTACATTCTTTTGAAGTGAATACGAGGTGCACATGACACTTCGCAATGAATATTGTATATTATCATGAAACATAGAATTGAGATGCGATATCTCGTTTTTAGAAGCATTAGAACTCTATTGATTCGATACGTAGACATCTGGAAACGTTACTTCCTAGAAAGGAAGAGTCGCATTTACATACTTTTGTAGTGAATACGTGGTATACATGACACTTCGCAATGAGTATTATATCTTATCATGAAACATAGAAGTGAGATGCGAAATCGCGTATTAAGAATCATTAGAAATCTATTGCTACGATACGTAGACATCTCCAAGCGCTATTTCCTAGCAAGCAAGTGTCGCATTTACATTCATTTGAAGTGTGTGCGAGGTATAAGTGAGACTTTGCAATGAATATATTATCTTATCATGAAACATAGAAGTGAGATGCGATATCGCGTTTTAAGAAGCATTAGAAGTTTATTGCTTCGATACGTAGACATCTGTAAACGCTATTTCCTAGCAAGGAAGTGTCGCATTTACATTCATTTGAAGTGAATGCGAGGTATAGGCAACACTCAACAATGAATATTATATCTTATCACGAAACATAGAAATGAGTTGCGATATGGCGTTTTAAGGGACATTAGTACTCTATAGCTTCGATACAGAGATGTCTGGGAACGTAATTTCCTAGAAAGGAACCTCCTCGCACCCCTCAGCATCAACCCCTGGACGCATGCAACCAGCCAAACTCGCCTGCAGAACCAGCAACTGGAAGTGTTCGCGCGCGCATACCTGCACGCGCTCACTCACACCGAGTTCCGCTGCCTCACTCGCACCGCCGAGTATACCTGTCTCGCTCGTACCGGGCACCAGTGTCTCACTCGCACCACCGAGTATACCTGTCTCGCCCGCACCAAGGACGGGCAGCCCTATCAACCTCGCACCGAGGATTCCGTCCTGCAGGAAGACGTAGCCGCAGCCCATCACCTGAATGGGGTCTTTTCCAATTCCGGGAACAGGATCTGTTAGAACCTATATATTACTTCTAAGCTAGGACATACATACCATATCATGGCGCATATATAAGAATTCCTAGATCTAAGTTACACTAAGTAAGATGCGTCCGGCCAGCGGCATGCGCCGCTAGCCCCACCTCGAGCCGCGAGTCCCCACTCGCTGGAGGGCGCGCTCTCCGCCTCGAGACGCGAGTCCCCCACTCGCGGGACCGCAATCTCCCTACCGCGAGCCTCCGCGACCGTAGCGCCCCGCGAACCGAGGAGGTCAGAGACGCGTCTCTAGAGCACACACTCTGACTCGAGATCTCCTACCGAGGAGTCGAAACCTCTAGTTCTAGATCGTTAGCCACCTCAATGTGGGGTTCAGGCATCGTATTTCTATTTCCATTTTAACTTAGTCTTAGTCTTAGAATAATTCCAGTTCTTGTATACTTTAAACCTATAATATATTTTATTTTTACTTTTACTATATACAAATACAAGTTCTTTTACCAAGTCTACTATTTCCACATCCATTAATTTTATCAAGTGTTTACAATACTAGTTCTACTTTTAACATTACATTTAACTACGAATTCTTCCACGGGTTCTTCAATACAACTGGGGTTGCTCTTCACCAAATTGAAGGAGTATAGAAATCGGCTTTGTGACGTTGAGACCGCCGCCTGTCCTTCAGATCATAGTCGAAAGTACAGAAAAACCTGGTGAATGAATTGTGCTTCCGGTTTGCGAAGAACGCGACGTGCGAATAGGAAGAATTTCATACGATCACTTGTGCGTGAATATTTGGAGGGTGTTCCGAGAGTCCTCGTATACCAGCGACCTGCCTTCGCACCAGTCCAGACGCCGCTTTTCGAAGCGACCGTCGACGCTTCCGATCCAGACACCATGACGCATCACGCCGATTCTGCGACATTCAGCATTATCGCTGAATTCCGACCGCCGTCCTCGTCTTCGCTGGCGACTGATCGAGATTTCTGTAGCAGCCAACAGAACGAAATCCGCTACGATACCAGCGAACGATCCTCTACGCCGTTTCTACGTACAAATCGAGAGAGAAGTCATCGAAAGGTAGGGTCATTCCATTATTATCGCGAGTGTTTTCGCTAGTGTCGCGTCAACCGAAATTGTCGGACCCGGTCTTAACGCGTTCCCGCGGACCGAATTACCGAAAAATAGGCTCGTGTCGTAAAGCCTCCGGAGCAACGGAAAATAGTTTCGCCGGACGTAACACCTCGTATTCACTTCAAAAGAATGTAAATGCGACACTTCCTTGCTAGGAAATAAGGTTTGCAGATATCTACGTATCGAAGAAATGGAGTTCTAATGCTTCTTGAATCGCCATATCGCATCTCATTTCTATGTTTCATCATAAGATATAACATTCGTTGCGAAGTGTCATGTATACATCGTATTCCTCTCAAGTGAATGTAAATGCGACACTTCCTTTCTAGGAAACTACGTTTCCAGATGTCTACGAATCGCACCAACAGAGTTCTAATGTTTCTTAAAACGAGATATCGCATCTCATTTCTATGTTTCATGATGAGATACAATATTCATTGCGAAGTGTCATGTATTCCTCGTATTTACTTAAACTGAATGTAAATGCAGCACTTCCTTGCTAGGAAGTAGCTCTTGCAGATGTTTACGTATCGAGGCAATAGTGTTCTAATGCTTCTCAAAACGCGATTTCGCAACTGATTCCTATGTTTCATGATAAGATATAATATTCATTGCGAAGTGTCATGTATACCTCGATTTCCCGTCACAAGAATGTAACTGCGAAACTTCTACGCTAGGAAATAGCGTTTGCAGATGTCCACATATCGTAGCTATAGTGTTCTAATGCTTCTTAAAACGCGATATCGCATCTCACTTCTACGTTTCATGATAAGATATAATATCTATTGCGAAGTGTCATGCATACCTCGTATTCACTTCAAAAGTATGTAAATGCGACACTTCCTTGCTAGGAAATATTGTTTTCAGATGTCTACGTATCGTAGCAATAGAGTTCTAATGCTTCTTAAAACGCGATATCGCTTCTCACTTCTATGTTTCATGATAAGATATATTAAACATTGCGAAGTGTCATGTATACCTCGTATTCACTTGAAAAGAAAGTAAATGCGACACTTACATGCTAGGAAATAGCGTTTCCAGACAACTACGTATCGAAACAACAGAGTTCCAATGCTTCTTAAAACGAGATGCCGCATCTCATTTCTATGTTTCATGATAAGATATAATATTCATTGCGAAGTGTCATGTATACCTCGTATTCACTTCAATGGAATGTAAATGCGACACTTCCTTGATAGGAAATAGCGTTTGCAGATGTCACCGTATCGAAGCAACAGAGTTCTAACGCTTCTTAAAACGCGATATCGCATTCCATTTCTATGTTTCATGATAAGATATAAAATTCATTGCGAGGTGTCATGTGTACCTCGTATTCCCTCCATTAGAATGTAAATCCGACACTTCCTTGCTAGGAAATAGCTTTTTCAGAAGTCTACATATCGTAGCAATAGAGATCTAATGCTTTTTAAAACGCGATATCGCATCCAACGTCTATGTTTCATGATAAGATATAATATTCATTGCAGAGCTTCATGTATACCTCGTATTCACTTCAAAAGAATGTAAATGCGAGTATTCCTTGCTTGGAAATAGCGTTTGCAGATGTCTATGTGTCGTAGCAATAGAGTTGTAATGCTTCTTAAATCGCGATATCGAACCTCATTTCTACGTTTCGTGATAAGATATAATATTCGTTGCGAAGTGTCATGTACACCTCATATTCACTTCAAAAGAATGTAAATGCGACACTTCCTTGCTAAGAAATAGCGTTTGCAGATGTCTTCGTATCGTAGCAATAGCGTACTCATGCTTCTTAAATCGCGATATTGCATCTCATTTCTATGTATCGTGATAAGATATAATAATCGTTGCGAAGTGTCATGTATATCTCATATTCACTTCAAAAGAATGTAAATTCGACACTTCCATGCTAGGAAGTAGCGTTTGCAGATGTCTTCGTATCGTAGCAATAGCGTACTCATGCTTCTTAAATCGCGATATCGCTTCTCATTTCTATGTATCGTGATAAGATATAATATTCGTTGCGAAGTGTCATGTATATCTCATATTCACTTAAAAAGTATGTAAGTTCGACACTTCCATGCTAGGAAATAGCGTTTGCAGATGTCTACGTGTCGTAGCAATAGAGTTCTAATTCTTCTTAAATCGCGATATCACATCTCATTTCTATGATTCGTGATAAGATATAATGTTCATTGCGAAGTGTCATGCATACCTCGTATTCACTTCAAGAGAATGTAAATGCGACAATTCCTTCCTAGGAAATAGCGTTTGCAGATGTCTACGTATCGGAGCAATAGAGTTCGAATGCTACTTAAATCGAGATATCGCATCTCACTTCTATATATCGTGATAAGATATAATATTCGTTGCGAAGTGTCATGTATATCTCATATTCACTTAAAAAGTATGTAAGTTCGACACTTCCATGCTAGGAAATAGCGTTTGCAGATGTCTACGTGTCGTAGCAATAGAGTTCTAATTCTTCTTAAATCGCGATATCACATCTCATTTCTATGTTTCGTGATAAGATATAATGTTCATTGCGAAGTGTCATGCATACCTCGTATTCACTTCAAATGAATGTAAATGCGACACTTCCTTGCTAGGAAATAGCGTTTGCAGATGTCTACGTATCGTAGCAATAGAGCTCTAATGCTTCTGAAAACGCGATATTGCACCTCATTTCTATGTTTCATGATAAGATATAATTTTCATTGCGAAGTGTCATGTATACCTCGTATTCACTTCAAAAGAATGTAAATGCGAGTATTCCTTGCTTGGAAATAGCGTTTGCAGATGTCTACGTATCGTAGCAATAGAGTTCGAAAGCTACTTAAATCGCGATAACGCATCTCATTTCTATATATCGTGATAAGATATAATATTCATTGCGAAGTGTCATGTATACCTCGCATACACTTCAAATGAATGTAAATGCGACATTTGCTTGCTAGGACATAGCGTTTGCAGTTGTCTACGTATCGTAGCAATAGAGTTCTAATGCTTCTTAAGACGACATGTCGCATCTCATTTCTATGTTTCATGATAAGATATAATAATCCTTGCGAGGTGTCATGTATACCTCGCATTCACTTCAAAAGAATGTAAGTGCGACGTTTCCATCCTAGGAAATAGCGTTTGCAGATGTCTATGTATCGTAGCAATACAGATCTAATGCTTCTTAAAACGCGATATCGCATCTCATTTCTATGTTGCATGATAAGATATAATATTCATTGCGAAGTGTTATGTATACCTCGTCTACACTCCAAAAGGATGTAAACGCCACACTTCCTTGCTAGGAAATAGCGTTTCCAGTTGTTTACTTATCGGAGCAATGGAGTTCTATTGCTTCATTCAACACGATGTCGCAAGTCATTTCAATGATTCATGGTAAATTGCATTGTTCTATGCAATATGTTACATTTGTCTGCATCTGGACCTTAGAAGGATGTGAATCCTATAGTTACTTGCAACAGAATATATTTTCCAGATCTCTACGTGTCCAAGCAAGACATTTATAGTACTTCATGCAACGCAATGTCGCATCTCATTTCAACGTTTCAAGGCAAAGAATCTGTAATCATATATCCATAACATTATGCTTAACTGTTAGAGGTCTTCAATAGAATGTGAACTATATAATTCCATGCAACGGCATGGCGCTCCGTAGTGTCTGTCTGTTAAAGCAATCGAGCTAGAATTCTCCGTGCAATGCGCTGGCGCATCCCATTTCATCGTTTGTAAGTAAGAATGCTGTCATCTCTTATGCATAGCTCTATGCTTATCTGCTTTAAAACTTCATAAGAATGTAAATTCTACAGCTCCATGCAACAGGATTGCCCTTCGTAGTGTCTACATGTCGAGACAATAGAGTACTAATGCATTATACAATGCCATGACTCATCTCATTTCAACGTTTCGAATTAAGTAAGCTGTAATCTTCTATGAAAAGCATTATAATTATCTGCTTCTACTCTACAATAGAATGTGAATTCTATAGATCCAAGCAACAGGAGTGCAGGCCCTCCACCATCCTACTGCCTGCCCTGATGCGGGCAAAGCATTCCCAGGGCCACTCAAACCGCGACCAACATCTATCTTATACTCTAACCGATTCATCGTTATGCGTTTTCCATTAAGCTTGCCGGGATCAGTGATATTGATTCGCTCAATCTAAATTATTATTTTCTTTTTAAGTTTCTCGATTTTTTTAGTTTCTCTCACGATATCGTCTATTTCGTTGTACCTTACCCTTACAGTATGGTATATAATCTGTTGTTTGATATTTCTAGCATTTCCTCTTAATAAATGCAATGCTTCCACATATTTTCTTTCTCTTTCTCTTTAGTTACATTGTTGTTATTTTATGCTTTTCACCCTCCACATTCCCTCTCTACACCATCTCGGAACAGGCATTATACGATTACTGCAGGATGACGCCCCGGTCTCGTTACATCGAGATCGAGTGTTCTCTCTTGCATCCGTTGATTTATATATGTTATATATTGGAGAATATTTCCTCTTATCCTTTGTATTTTTCGAATGAAATTACATTGACAGAGGTACGAGCTAGTTCTGCACGCCTATTTGAAACAACATTAAATCACCTTGTTAAACAATAATATATTAAATGTGACTTGGACTTTTAAATTTGAATTTATAAGCATCTAACAGGTAAATATGTTTTTCTTACTATTCATATCATTATACATTCAGTGATTTATTGTGTGCTGTGATTTGATATATTAACTGCTTGATTATATTTTGCAATGAACTTTGCGTACCAAACATTGTTTTTACTCCTGATGGGAGTGGATAGTTCTTCGTTTTATATTCTTATATCGCATTGATTATAAAAGTATATGATATCTTTTTTATGCAGTCATGTATAATTATGTACTGTGACGGTTTTTCCCGTTACAATCCGCAAGAAAAGGGTATATAGAACCAATAATAACGGGGTATCCAGAGGTTTAATCCGGGGTTATATTGGGGTACAGAATATCCGCGTGATTCGGCAACGCGAAGTACAGAACAATAAATTTCCTATCCAGCGAGTATTTCGAAGCTGCGAGGCTGGGACCTTTTGGGCGCCAGCTACTCAAGAAGTAGCAAAAACTAGTAAACCACGCAACCCGGGGAAAGCCGGTGCAAGATAACCCTCGAAATTTCGAAATACTCTTTCGCTCGACTGCTTCTAGCCGAGTGCGCAAATTAGGGACGCGGGATACTGAACTCACGGCTTCTTTCTAGATTGCCTCGACACGGTATTACAAAAGGGTATACGACACGCCGCGAATGACTGGGGATCACCACCCGTTATACAATACAAATTACAATACGCGATGTCACAATTGCGGCAGGGAACAAATGGGACGCTTTAGCGTACAAGGACTCACGTTCTCGTTTCCAACAAGTATGGATCTCGTTCAGTCCGTCTACCTCTCTCTCTCTCTCTCTCTCTCTCTCTCTCTCTCTCTCTCTCTCACTCTCTCTTTCTCTCTCTCTCTCACTCTCTCTCTCTCTCTCCTCCGAATCGCTACGTATAATCGCTTGCTCGATTGCTCGCTAAGTAGTCGCTAAGTCGTTCAGAAGAATAAGAGGCTGTCTTCGTGCTGGCTAGCTCATTATATAGGTTTGCTGGGGGTCTTCGTATCCCCTTAGATCCTCCTTTGGGCTCCTTGGTGGGGTAGGGCCATACGCTTCGGTATTGTTCGGGGCATCGATCGGTGCCTTTCGGCGATCTTCCCTGATCGCCCCCTCTGGTGTGTCTAGAGGGAGTCCTCTGGATTATTTGAACTGCGGCGCGTGTCGCGCGCCGCGCTTTCCACGGCTCACCTGCAATTCCGCTGCGCATCTTGAGCTTTCCTCTCCATGGGTTCAGGGGAGGGGTGGAGGTCCTTCTCACACCCGACATCACATCTCACACCACATCCTGTTCGTCTCCATGGACTATGGCAGCGGTCTTATCGTTGCAGGGCTCTGGATCGTATTCTTCGGGCTTCAGGGTCTCTTCTTGCTCACTTCCCGACTCCTCCACCGTCGAGCCCGTCACGCTACCTCAGCGCACAGCCCTTCCGCGATCCTGCGGTCTTCTTATCCGCCGAAGAGGCGTCTTGTGGGTCGCTTCTTCCATCAGCTCGCCAGTCTAATCCGTAGAACGATGAGAGAGAAAAGAACGGGGGGGGGGGGAAGTTCTACCATCGTGTATTTCACGCTCCTCGCAAATGCAGCTTTCGCTATGGTCCGTGTCGCGCTTCTCGCATGGGTGGTGAACTGCGAGCTAGTCTAACCGAAGCAGGGGGGGGGGGTGAGCGAGCCTTGTGACGTCACCACGTCACAGTACATACAAATTCGCGATTATGTAGCTATGTGTTCAAATTCAATTCCGATTAATGCACTAAAAAGCATCCCAGATAACAAACGGCAAGATGGTAGCGACACCATGCCGGCACTATATTGCCACTTCCGAGGAGTGTCAATTGATTCGTAGTCATCTGTGACCGGATTCGTTAACTAAAATGCCAGAACGTGTTACCAGCACGTTCTAGACAAGCGAATCGCGCAGCACCAGCACCATGGTGACATGCGTATCATCGCTCCATTCATGAATCTCCTCAGCAATGGCGCAGGATCACATTTGGCAATGGGAAACCTGTGCTTTCATACAAATTAGAACCGTTAGATGTCAGTAGATGTTCAGCATCTGAGTATTGATAGACATTTTGATGTTCGTTTTCCTATATTTATAGTTATTGAGCGAGTCGTATATATTTCTTTCAATCCATCATAGACTAAAAATATTATTTATAAAAAAAATATTACTTATAAAATAAAAATTCATGCTGTTGCGTCCCTAACTTCGCCTTGTGTAATTTTTGAAATAACATGCTGTCATCGTATTTAATGTAACCCTCAATTGCATGAATTTGTAACAATAAATTGAAGAAAATATATATAAAATAAGTGTATATATTTTTATGACAAAGTAATTATCGACTTTATGGAAAAAATCGCCCTATCGAGCTAGTTTATAGAAAATAATAAAATCGAGTTCTTATATCTTTGTTTTGTGCCGGTGTATCTATATTGGAATCAAAATAAATAAATTGCACAGTTTAGTCATTTTTCATATTTGCTTATAATTTTTATGGAAACAGCTTCCCCATTAGTAAATGTCAGCCTACGCCACAACCACGCGTGTAGCTATGGTGAGCTGATAGTGTCATTGTCACGGCCGTGTAGCCCGTGTGCTATATCTCGGTGCTTTAATAGTGCCGTGATACGAATGCCGCCCCAGTACTAACAGTATGCCATTTCGAAAGCTGAGTAGGAGCACTTTGTTAGCACAGTTCTGTCATGGAATTCGTTCCATCCGTTATCATTGGCGTGCCAATCGCTGGCTGTTTGGGATTGTAGTGCATGAGGCAGACTTGTTCCTTATCATCGTCAAGGAGATGGATTTTCACTCCCCCCTTTTTGAATTTTTTAAATTATTGTTTGGAATTTTTGCCGTTTCTGTATCTCTATGACCGCATTGTGGATTCAACTTATGTACGATCTTTTTGGTCTTCATATTTTGTTACATGTAATATTATATATGTGATGCACGTTTGTTATGTAATGCTCCGATTTGTATGCCTCAGATACTTTTATTCTTTGGTAAAGCAACTTATTCGATTAATATATATTTATTAGACATAGATATAAACAATTAGAAAAATGTTATTAAAACGCTGTTAAATATGATGTTGCAATTATATATTTAAGGTCTGAAGATGTAGATGCAATTAATGTCCGATATTTTACGTGATCCAATCGACGTATCGAGTGAGGCTATGAAATATAAAAATCTTTTACTATCCTTCGACCCCTTTACATGTTAAATGAATGATTAGTTCTGCAAGACAAGAAGCCTGAATTAGTGAGATATCTAGGAACATAAGTAATTTGTAAGTAACACATCTTTTCTCTTTGAAATATTTGCCTTTGCATAGAATAGAACGTATAGATATAATTGCCTGTTTTGTACCCATTTCGGTCCAATTCTATTATAGCCTTTGAGCAGAAGTAATATTGATTAGAAAAACAAGATACTATAAGTAACTAATATACTATAAGTAAAATAATAAACTTCATAATATTAAATTTAACTCTGTTCATCGTTGCCTTGTTGGACACATCCATAACAATATACAGGGTGGGGCAGTAATAAGTAGCACCTCAGATATCCACGAAACTATAAGTTTCATAGAAGTTTTTGCTAATATAAAATTGCATAGTACAAAGGGCCCATCCGTTGATGAAAATAGTTTTTTTGTAAGTGGAGTTATGTTGGACATATGAAGGTTACCTTCATTTTTTAAAATGAATTGGTATGTCCATTCTTCCGTAATACGATAGAGCATTTTAAAGCAAGTTTAACGATCTGTAACATGAAGGCATTGAAGGTTACAAAAAGTAAAGAAAGGCGATAATACTCACGGTTTTGATAGTAAATGAAACATACGTATTGTAAACAGTGGTGGAAGGCGTAATACTTACCGTTTATTTCACTGTGAATAAACACTTCTCGAAGGGCATTTCAATAGTTTGCAGCATAAGTTAAACATGATAAGATTAGTATTGAAAAATCGGTTCCAATACGTTTGGTTAGGCTGTTCTTTGTGTCGTTCATTTTATAAGTACTGAGCTGCGGATTCCTGAGGACAGCTCACAAAATTGTTGAACTATGGAAGATTATCATTGTGAATTTAAATCAAAAGGTAATTAAATTCCATTAGTTTGTAAACAGATCTCAATGTTTCATTTTAGATAGTAAGATTAAATACTCTTTACAAAACTACAAGAATGGATACATACCTTTCTGTTATTATTACTTCATAAAGAATTATAATTGCAATTATATAGTTCATTACGATAAAAAATATTTCTCAGGAAATTCTAAATATTAAATAAAAGAATCAAGTAAAACATTTTTAATAATAACGAATATGAAAAATACTTGAACATTCCGATAGAAAGATGTCTAAACAGGAGCTAGAAAAGTCAAACATTCAATTTCAATTCCAGAATTCATCTATAAGAGGTAAAATGTTTCGAAAGCTTTAATTACAGTCTTTAATGCAAGCAGTTGGGCAGTATTTCAATTTTTAAGAAAATTGATGAAAGTCAACCATTTTGAAGTAGTCAGAATCTTTGTCGTTTGAGCAATAAGTGAATAACAAATAACTGCATAAATTCCAGGCTTAAAAACTTATGGATTAAATCCTATGCAGACTCGTTTATGAGCGAGTTACTAAATAATAATCCACACTAAGTAATCATTTTAAAACTTAAACGATTACATCTCGCGAACTTTCAAAGATATCAGAAGCGTGAAAAGTATGTGGTTTATCAAAAACTCTTCTAAAAGAACGGACGAAGCCAATAGAAATCTTTGTTGAAGTAAGCAAGTTCTAAAGTTCTAAGCAACGCGATGGCCCTTATCTGCCTATGTTTCATGGCAAGTAAGTTCTGAATTTCTATGAATTCCGATGGAATTCCTCACTACTAACGTTTCAAAGTAATTTCTCAAATTCTCAGTTCTACGTATAAAACTATGTGTGTTCAATATATCTATGTAAAGTGATGGTTCCTATTAGTTGTGACGGAAACCTATATATAGTAAGTCAGGGAAGCTCGAAGGGGTTAATTATCTAAATGCTTTAAGGTGTAAAACGTACTTTAATCTAAAGCGATCTATCGTTCCAAAGTATCCGCTCACGTACAACTTTTCTTGGACGCCAGCTGCTCAGAAAGTAGCAAAGGGATATACTACACGACCCCGGGAACCCTGGGGCGGAACAACCCTTGAAACTTCGAAATGCTCCTCCTCTCGATTATGCCTAGCCAAGTACACACACTCAGGTCGCGAGATACTGACGTCACGGCATGTTTATTTATGGTCTCGACGTGGGTTTAACTAACAAGGGCTACGGGAAACTACGCAACACGCCGCGAATTACCGGGTATCATAACTCGCTTCACGATATAAGATACAATATACAATATGCGACACAAGAAATGGAACGCTTTAGCGAATAAGCTCTCACGTTCTCTTCTTCAGGTTCCTTGAATTCGCTGGTGGTCCTCGGGTCTCCTGCATCCTACTCGGGGCTCCTTGGTGGAGTGGGCTGTAGGCTTCGGTATTGTTCGAGTTCATCGATCAGTGGATTTCGGCGATTTCCTCTTCTCGACCCCTTGGGTGTCCCTGAGGGGATCCTCCTGATCATTTAAATTGCGTAGCGCTTCGCGCGCCGCGCTCCCATGGCACACCTGCAGGGCCGCTGGACTTTTGACTTCTCTTTAGGGGGTTAAGGATGGTTGAGGACCTTCTCACATCCCAGAGCATTATAAAGCACAAAAGCAGATAAGCATAATGCGATGCATAGAGCTTTACAACCTTCTAACTTACATTGAACTGTTTATACGAAATGCGATATTGCGGTGCATGAAGCATGACAAATTAAATGCTTCGGCACCTGGACATCTAGAAACGCTATCCCCGGGCAAGAAAGTGTAGGGTTCACACTCCATTCGTGTGCAGAAGCAGATAAACAGAACGCGATGCTATGAATATTACATATTATCATGAAACATAGAAGTAAGATGCGCAGCCGCGTTATACGAAGCATTAGAACTCTATTGCTTCTAAACCTTCAGATATACAAACGATATTCCGTAGCAAAGAAGTGCTGCATTTACATTCATTTGAAGTATAGAGGAGATATACATAACGCGTTGCATTGAAATTACATCTTATCATGTGACTTAGAACTGATATGCGATATCGCGTTTTATAAAGAATTAGAAATCTATTGCTTCGATGCGTAGACATCTAGAAACGCAATTACCTAGTCAAGAAGTGTGGCATTTGCATTCGTTTGAATTGTAGACGAGGTATACATAACACTTCGCAATGAATATTATATGTTAACATGCAACATAGAACTGAGGTGCGATATCGCGTTTTAAGAAGCATTACAACTCTATAGCTTCGAAACGTGGACATCTGGAAACGCTATTTCCTATCAAGGTAGTGTCGCATTTACATCCTTTTCAAGTGTAGATGATGTATACGTAACACTTCGCAATGAATATCATATCTTATCATGAAATATAGAAATGAATTGCGATATCCGTTTTAAGAAGTAGTAGGACTCCATTGCTTCGATCCGTAGACATCGTAAAACGCATTTCCTAGGAAGGATGTGTGGCATTTGCATTCTTTTGAAGTGTAGACGAGGCATACATAACACTTCGCAATTAATATTATATTTTATCATGAAACATACAATTGTGATGCGATATCGCGTTTAAAGAAGCATTATAACTCTATTGCTTCGATACGTAGACATCTGGGAACGCTATTTCCTATCAAGGAAGTGTGGCATTTACATCCTTTTGAATTGTAGACGAGGTATACATAACACTTCGCAATGAATATTATATGTTAACATGCAACATATAACTGAGGTGCGATATCGCGTTTTAAGAAGCATTACAACTCTATAGCTTCGATACGTAGACATCTGGAAACGCTATTTCCTATCAAGGTAGTGTCGCATTTACATCCTTTTCAAGTGTAGATGATGTATACGTAACACTTCGCAATGAATATCATAACTTATCATGAAATATAGAAATGAATTGCGATATCCCGTTTTAAGAAGAAGTAGGACTCCATTGCTTCGATCCGTAGACATCGTGAAACGCATTTCCTAGCAAGGATGTGTGGCATTTACATTCTTTTGAAGTGAATACGAGGTATACATAACACTCCCCAATGAATATTATGTCTTATCACGAAACATAGAAATGGGATGCCATATTGCGTTGTAAGAAGCTTTTGAACTTCTTTGCTTCGATACGTAGATATCCGGAAACGTAGTTTCTTAGAAAGAAGTGTCGCATTTACATTCATTTGAAGTGTAGACGGGGAATACATATCACTTCGCAGTGAATATTATATCTTATCATGAAGCATAGAAATGACAAGCGATTTCGCAACTTAAGAAGAATTAGAACACTATTGCTCCGTCAAGTAGACATCTGCAAACGCTACATCCTAGCAATGAAGTGTCGCATTTACATTCTTTTCAAGTGAATACAAGGTATACATGACACTTAGCGATGAATATTGTATCTTACCATGAAACATAGAAATGAGGTGCGATACCGCGTTATAAGAATCATTAGAACTCTATTGCTACGATACGTAGACATCTGCAAACGCCATTTCCTAGCACGGATGTGTCGCATTTACATACTTTTGAAGTGAATACGAGGTATACATGACACTTCGCAATGAATATTACATCTTATCTAGAAACATGGAAATGAGATGGGATATCACGTTTAAAGAAGCGTTAGAACTCTATTGCTACGATACGTAGACATCTGCAAACGCTATTTCCTAGCAATGAAGTGCCGCATATACATTACTTAAAGTGTATGCGAGGTATAAGTGACACTTCGCAAGGAGTATTTTATCTTATCATGAAACATAGAAATGAGATGCGATATCGCGTATTAAAAAGCATTAGAACCCTATTGCTACAATACGTAGACATCTGCAAACACTATTTCCTAGGAAAGGAGTGTCGCATTTACATTCCTTTGAAGTGAATACGGGGTATACGTAACACTCCACAAAGAATAATACACCTTATCACGAAACATAGAAATGAAATGCAATATCGCAATTTAAAAAGCATTAGAACTCTATTGCTTCGATACGCAGACATCTGCAAACGCTATTTCCTAGCAAGAAAGCGTCGCATTTACATACTTTTGAAGTGAATACGAGGTATACATGACACTTCGCAATGAATATTACATCTTATCTAGAAACAAGGAAATGAGATGGGATATCGCGTTTAAAGAAGCGTTAGAACTCTATTGCTACGATACGTAGACATCTGGAAACGCTATTTCCTAGCAAGGAAGTGTCGCATTTACATTCATTTGAAGTGATTACGAGGTGTACATGACACATCGCAATGAACATTATATCTTATCATGAAATATAGAAATGAGATGTGATTTCTCGTTCTAAGAAGCGTTGGAAATCTAATGCAATGATACGTACACATCTGCAAGCGCTATTTCCTAGCAAGTAAGTGTCGCAGTTACATTCATTTAAAGAGTATGCGAGGTATAAGTGACATTTCGCAATGAATATTATATCCTATCATGAAACATAGAAATGAGATGCGATATCGCGTTTTAAGAAGCATTAGAACTCTATTGCTACGATGCGTAGACATCTGCAAACGCTATTTCCTAGGAAGGAAGTGTCGCATTTACATTCATTTGAAGTGTATGCGAGGTATAAGTGACACTTCGCAATGAATATTATATCTTATCATGAATCATAGAAATGAGATGCGATATCGCGTTTGAAGGAGCATTAGAACTCTACTGCTTCGATACGTAGACATCTGCAAACGCTATTTAATAGCAAGGAAGTATTTACATTCTTTTGAAGTGAAAACGTGGTATACATAACTCTCCACAATGATTATTATATCTTATCATGAAACATAGAAATGAGATGCGATATCCCGTTTTAAGAAGCATTAGAACTCTATTGCTTCGATACGTAGAGATCTGCAAACACTATTGCCTAGCAAGTATGTATCGCATTTACATTCATTTGAAGTGAATACGAGGTATAAGTGGCACTTCGCAATGAATAATATATCTAATCATGAAACATAGAAGTGAGATGAGATATCGCGTTTTAAGGGGCATTAGTACTCTATAGCTTCAATATAGAGATATCTGGGAACGTAATTTCCTAGAAAGGAACCTCCTCGCACCCCCCAGCATCAACCGCTGGACGCATGCAACCAGCCAAACTCGCCTGGAGAACCAGCAACTGGGTGTGTTCGCGCGCGCATACCTGCACGCGCTCACTCACACCGAGTTTCGCTGCCTCACTCGCACTGACGTTTCCGATCCAGACATCACGACGCATCACGCCGATTCTGCCACATTCAGCATCATCGCTGAATTCCGACCGCCGTCCTCCTCTTCCCTGGCGACTGATCGAGATTTCCGTAGCAGCCAACAGAACGAAATCCGCTACGATCCCAGCGAACGATCCTCCACGCCGTTTCTACGTACAAATCGAGAGAGAAGTCATAGAAAGGTAGGGTCATTCCCTTATTATCGCGAATGCTTTCGCTAGTGTCGCGTCAGCCGAAATTGTGGGACCCGGTCTTAACGCGTTCCCGCGGACCGAATTACCGAAAAATAGGCTCGTGCCGTAAAGCCTCCGGAGCAACGGAAAATAGTTTCGCCGGACGTGACACCTCGTATTCACTTCAAAAGAATGTAAATGCGACACTTCCTTACTAGGAAATAAGGTTTGCAGATATCAACGCACCGAAGAAATAGATTTCTAATGCTTCTTAAAACGCGATATCGCATCTCACTTCTATGTTTCGTCATAAGATATAATATTCATTGCGAAGTGACGTGTATACCTCGTACTCACATCACAAGAATGTAAAAGCGGCCCTTCCTTCCTAGGAAGTAGCGCTTGCAGATGTCTACGTATCGAAGCAATAGTGTTCTAATGCTTCTCAATACGCGATATCGCAACTCATTCCTATGTTTCATGATAAGATATAATATTCATTGCGAAGTGTCATGTACATCTCGTATTCACTTCAAAAGAATGTAAATGCGAAACTTCCATGCTAGGAAATAGCTTTTGCAGATGTCTACGTATCGTAGCAATAAAGTTCTAATGCTTCTGAAAACGCCATATCGCATCTCACTGCTATGTTTCATGATAGGGTATAATATTCATTGCGAAGTGTCATGTATATCCCGCATTCACTCCAAAAGAATGTAAATGCGACACTCCCTTGCTAGGAAATAGCGTTTGCAGATGTCTACGTATCGTAGCAATAGAGTTCTAATGCATCTCAAAACGCGATATCGCAACTCATTCCTATGTTTCATGGTAAGATATAATATTCATTGCGAAGTATCACGTACATCTCGCTTTCACATCAAAAGAATGAAAATGCGAAACTTCCATGCTAGGAAATAGCGTTTGCAGATGTCTACGTATCGTAGCAATAGAGTTCTAGTGCTTCTGCAAACGCGATATCGCATCTCACTTCTATGTTTCATGATAAGATATAATATTGATTCCGATGTTACATGTATATCTCGTATTCACTTCAAAAGAATGTAAATGCGAAACTTCCATGCTAGGAAATAGCGTTTGCAGATGTCTACGTATCGTAGCAATAGAGTTCTAATGCTTCTTAAAACGCCATATCGCATCTCAATTCTATGTTTCACTGTAAGATATAATATTCATGCGAAGTATCATGTACATCTCGCTTTCACTTCAAAAGAATGAAAATGCGAAACTTCCATGCTGGGATATAGCGTTTGCAGATGTCTACGTATCGTAGCAATAGAGTTCTAATGCTTCTTAAAACGCCATATCGCATCTCACTTCTATGTTTCATGATAAGATATAATATTCATTGCGAGGTGTCATGTATACCTCGATTTCACTTCACAAGAATGTAAATGCGACACTTCCATGCTAGGAAATAGCTTTTTCAGATGTCTACGTATCGTAGCAGTAAAGTTCTAATGCTTCTGAAAACGCCATATCGCATCTCACTTCTATGTTTCATGATAAGTTATAATATTGATTCCGATGTTATATGTATATCTCGTATTCACTTCAAACGAATGTAAATGCGACACTTCCATGCTAGGAAATAGCGTTTGCAGATGTATACCTATCGTAGCAATAGAGTTCTAGTGCTTCTGCAAACGCGATATCGCATCTCACTCCTATGTTTCATGATAAGATATAATATTGAATCCGATGATATATGTATATCACGTATTCACTTCAAAAGAATGTAAATGCGAAACTTCCATGCTAGGAAATAGCGTTTGCAGATGTCTACGTATCGTAGCAATAGAGTTCTAATGCTTCTTAAAACGCCATATCGCATCTCACTTCTATGTTTCATGATAAGATATAATATTCATTACGCGGTGTCATGTATACCTCGATTTCACTTCACAAGAATGTAAATGCGACACTTCCATGCTAGGAAATAGCTTTTGCAGATGTCTACGTATCGTAGCAATAAAGTTCTAATGCTTCTGAAAACGCCATATCGCATCTCACTTCTATGTTTCATGATAAGGTATAATATTCATTGCGAAGTGTCATGTATATCCCGTATTCACTTCAAAAGAATGTAAATGCGACACTCCCTTGCTAGGAAATAGCGTTTGCAGATGTCTACGTATCGTAGCAATAGAGTTCTAAAGCATCTCAAAACGCGATATCGCAACTCATTCCTATGTTTCATGATAAGATATAATATTCATTGCGAAGTATCATGTACATCTCGCTTTCACATCAAAAGAATGAAACTGCGAAACTTCCATGCTAGGAAATAGCGTTTGCAGATGTCTACGTATCGTAGCAATAGAGTTCTAATGCTTCCTAAAACGCCATATTGCATCTCACTTCTATGTTTCATGATAAGATAAAATATTCATTGCGAGGTGTCATGTATACCTCGATTTCACTTCACAAGAATGTAAATGCGACACTTCCACGCTAGGAAATAGCGCTTGCAGATGTCTACGTATCGTAGCAATAAAGTTCTAATGCTTCTGAAAACGCGATATCGCAACTCATTCCTATGTTTCATGGTAAGATATAATATTCATTGCGAAGTATCATGTACATCTCGCTTTCACAACAAAAGAATGAAAATGCGAAACTTCCATGCTAGGAAATGGCGTTTGCAGATGTCTACGTATCGTAGCAATAAAGTTCTAATGCTTCTGAAAACGCCATATCGCATCTCACTTCTATGTTTCATGATAAGGTATAATATTCATTGCGAAGTGTCATGTATATCTCGTATTCACTTCAAAAGAATGTAAATGCGAAACTTCCATGCTAGGAAATAGCGTTTGCAGATGTCTACGTATCGTAGCAATAGAGTTCTAATGCTTCTCAAAACGCGATATCGCAACTCATTCCTATGTTTCATGATAAGATATAATATTCATTGCGACGTGTCATGTGTACCTCGTATTCACTTCAAACGAATGTAAATGCGACACTTCCATGCTAGGAAATAGCGTTTGCAGATGTATACGTATCGTAGCAATAGAGTTCTAGTGCTTCTGCAAACGCGATATCGCATCTCACTTCTATGTTTCATGATAAGATATAATATTGAATCCGATGATATATGTATATCACGTATTCACTTCAAAAGAATGTAAATGCGAAACTTCCATGCTAGGAAATAGCGTTTGCAGATGTCTACGTATCGTAGCAATAGATTTCTAATGCATCTCAAAACGCGATATCGCAACTCATTCCTATGTTTCATGGTAAGATATAATATTCATTGCGAAGTATCACGTACATCTCGCTTTCACATCAAAAGAATGAAAATGCGAAACTTCCATGCTAGGAAATAGCGTTTGCAGATGTCTACGTATCGTAGCAATAGAGTTCTAATGCTTCCTAAAACGCCATATTGCATCTCACTTCTATGTTTCATGATAAGATAAAATATTCATTGCGAGGTGTCATGTATACCTCGATTTCACTTCACAAGAATGTAAATGCGACACTTCCACGCTAGGAAATAGCGCTTGCAGATGTCTACGTATCGTAGCAATAAAGTTCTAATGCTTCTGAAAACGCGATATCGCAACTCATTCCTATGTTTCATGGTAAGATATAATATTCATTGCGAAGTATCATGTACATCTCGCTTTCACAACAAAAGAATGAAAATGCGAAACTTCCATGCTAGGAAATAGCGTTTGCAGATGTCTACGTATCGTAGCAATAGAGTTCTAATGCTTCTTAAAACGCCATATCGCATCTCAATTCTATGTTTCACTGTAAGATATAATATTCATGCGAAGTATCATGTACATCTCGCTTTCACTTCAAAAGAATGAAAATGCGAAACTTCCATGCTGGGATATAGCGTTTGCAGATGTCTACGTATCGTAGCAATAGAGTTCTAATGCTTCTTAAAACGCCATATCGCATCTCACTTCTATGTTTCATGATAAGGTATAATATTCATTGCGAGGTGTCATGTATACCTCGATTTCACTTCACAAGAATGTAAATGCGACACTTCCATGCTCGGAAATAGCTTTTTCAGATGTCTACGTATCGTAGCAGTAAAGTTCTAATGCTTCTGAAAACGCCATATCGCATCTCACTTCTATGTTTCATGATAAGTTATAATATTGATTCCGATGTTATATGTATATCTCGTATTCACTTCAAAAGAATGTAAATGCGAAACATCCATGCTAGGAAATAGCGTTTGCAGATGTCTACGTATCGTAGCAATAGAGTTCTAATGCTTCTTAAAACGCCATATCGCATCTCACTTCTATGTTTCATGATAAGATATAATATTCATTACGCGGTGTCATGTATACCTCGATTTCACTTCACAAGAATGTAAATGCGACACTTCCGTGCTAGGAAATAGCTTTTGCAGATGTCTACGTATCGTAGCAATAAAGTTCTAATGCTTCTGAAAGCGCCATATCGCATCTCACTTCTATGTTTCATGATAAGGTATAATATTCATTGCGAAGTGTCATGTATATCCCGTATTCACTTCAAAAGAATGTAAATGCGACACTCCCTTGCTAGGAAATAGCGTTTGCAGATGTCTACGTATCGTAGCAATAGAGTTCTAATGCATCTCAAAACGCGATATCGCAACTCATTCCTATGTTTCATGGTAAGATATAATATTCATTGCGAAGTATCATGTACATCTCGCTTTCACATCAAAAGAATGAACATGCGAAACTTCCATGCTAGAAATAGCGTTTGCAGATGTCTACGTATCGTAGCAATAGAGTTCTAATGCTTCCTAAAACGCCATATTGCATCTCACTTCTATGTTTCATGATAAGATAAAATATTCATTGCGAGGTGTCATGTATACCTCGATTTCACTTCACAAGAATGTAAATGCGACACTTCCACGCTAGGAAATAGCGCTTGCAGATGTCTACGTATCGTAGCAATAAAGTTCTAATGCTTCTGAAAACGCGATATCGCAACTCATTCCTATGTTTCATGGTAAGATATAATATTCATTGCGAAGTATCATGTACATCTCGCTTTCACATCAAAAGAATGAAAATGCGAAACTTCCATGCTAGGAAATAGCGTTTGCAGATGTCTCCGTATCGTAGCAATAAAGTTCTAATGCTTCTGAAAACGCCATATCGCATCTCACTTCTATGTTTCATGATAAGGTATAATATTCATTGCGAAGTGTCATGTGTATCTCGTATTCACTTCAAAAGAATGTAAATGCGAAACTTCCATGCTAGGAAATAGCGTTTGCAGATGTCTACGTATCGTAGCAATAGAGTTCTAATGCTTCTCAAAACGCGATATCGCAACTCATTCCTATGTTTCATGATAAGATATAATATTCATTGTGAAGTGTCATGTATATCCCGTATTCATTTCAAAAGAATGTAAATGCGACACTCCCTTGCTAGGAAATAGCGTTTGCAGATGTCTACGTATCGTAGCAATAGAGTTCTAATGCTTCTTAAAACGCGATATCGCATCTCACTTCTGTGTTTCATGATAAGATATAATATTCATTGCGACGTGTCATGTGTACCTCGTATTCACTTCAAACGAATGTAAATGCGACACTTCCATGCTAGGAAATAGCGTTTGCAGATGTATACGTATCGTAGCAATAGAGTTCTAGTGCTTCTGCAAACGCGATATCGCATCTCACTTCTATGTTTCATGATAAGATATAATATTGATTCCGATGATATATGTATATCTCGTATTCACTTCAAAAAAATGTAAATGCGAAACTTCCATGCTAGGAAATAGCGTTTGCAGATGTCTACGTATCGTAGCAATAGAGATCTAATGCTTCTCAAAACGCGATATCGCAACTCATTCCAATGTTTCTTGATAAGATATAATATTCATTGCGAAGTGTCATGTATATCTCGTATTCACTTCAAAAGAATGTAAATGCGAAACTTCCATGCTAGGAAATAGCGTTTACAGATGTCTACGTATCGTAGCAATAGAGTTCTAATGCTTCTGAAAACGCCATATCGCATCTCACTTCTATGTTTCATGATAAGGTATAATATTCATTGCGAAGTGTCATGTATATCCCGTATTCACTTCAAAAGAATGTAAATGCGAAACTTCCATGCTAGGAAATAGCGTTTGCAGATGTCTACGTATCGTAGCAATAGAGTTCTAGTGCTTCTGCAAACGCGATATCGCATCTCACTTCTGTGTTTCATGATAAGATATAATATTGATTCCGATGTTACATGTATATCTCGTATTCACTTCAAAAGAATGTAAATGCGAAACTTCCATGCTAGGAAATAGCGTTTGCAGATGTCTACGTATCGTAGCAATAGAGTTCTAATGCTTCTTAAAACGCCATATCGCATCTCACTTCTATGTTTCACTGTAAGATATAATATTCATTGCGAAGTATCATGTACATCTCGCTTTCACTTCAAAAGAATGAAAATGCGAAACTTCCATGCTGGGATATAGCGTTTGCAGATGTCTACGTATCGTAGCAATAGAGTTCTAATGCTTCTTAAAACGCCATATCGCATCTCACTTCTATGTTTCATGATAAGATATAATATTCATTGCGAGGTGTCATGTATACATCGATTTCACTTCACAAGAATGTAAATGCGACACTTCCATGCTAGGAAATAGCTTTTTCAGATGTCTACGTATCGTAGCAGTAAAGTTCTAATGCTTCTGAAAACGCCATATCGCATCTCACTTCTATGTTTCACGATAAGATACAATATTCATTACGCGGTGTCATGTATACCTCGATTTCACTTCACAAGAATGTAAATGCGACACTTCCATGCTAGGAAATAGCTTTTGCAGATGTCTACGTACCGTAGCAATAAAGTTCTAATGCTTCTGAAAACGCCATATCGCATCTCACTTCTATGTTTCATGATAAGGTATAATATTCATTGCGAAGTGTCATGTATATCCCGTATTCACTTCAAAAGAATGTAAATGCGACACTCCCTTGCTAGGAAATAGCGTTTGGAGATGTCTACGTATCGTAGCAATAGAGTTCTAATGCATCTCAAAACGCGATATCGCAACTCATTCCTATGTTTCATGGTAAGATATAATATTCATTGCGAAGTATCATGTACATCTCGCTTTCACATCAAAAGAATGAAAATGCGAAACTTCCATGCTAGGAAATAGCGTTTGCAGATGTCTACGTATCGTAGCAATAGAGTTCTAATGCTTCCTAAAACGCCATATTGCATCTCACTTCTATGTTTCATGATAAGATAAAATATTCATTGCGAGGTGTCATGTATACCTCGATTTCACTTCACAAGAATGTAAATGCGACACTTCCACGCTAGGAAATAGCGCTTGCAGATGTCTACGTATCGTAGCAATAAAGTTCTAATGCTTCTGAAAACGCGATATCGCAACTCATTCCTATGTTTCATGGTAAGATATAATATTCATTGCGAAGTATCATGTACATCTCGCTTTAACATCAAAAGAATGAAAATGCGAAACTTCCATGCTAGGAAATAGCGTTTGCAGATGTCTACGTATCGTAGCAATAAAGTTCTAATGCTTCTGAAAACGCCATATCGCATCTCACTTCTATGTTTCATGATAAGATATAATATTAATTGCGACGTGTCATGTGTACCTCGTATTCACTTCAAACGAACGTAAATGCGACACTTCCATGCTAGGAAATAGCGTTTGCAGATGTCTACGTATCGTAGCAATAGAGTTCTAATGCTTCTTAAAACGCCATATCGCATGTCACTTCTATGTTTCACTGTAAGATATAATATTCATTGCGAAGTATCATGTACATCTCGCTTTCACTTCAAAAGAATGAAAATGCGAAACTTCCATGCTGGGATATAGCGTTTGCAGATGTCTACTTATCGTAGCAATAGAGTTCTAATGCTTCTTAAAACGCCATATCGCAGCTCACTTCTATGTTTCATGATAAGATATAATATTCATTGCGAGGTGTCATGTATACCCCGATTTCACTTCACAAGAATGTAAATGCGACACTTCCATGCTAGGAAATAGCTTTTTCAGATGTCTACGTATCGTAGCAGTAAAGTTCTAATGCTTCTGAAAACGCCATATCGCATCTCACTTCTATGTTTCACGATAAGATATAACATTCATTACGAGGTGTCATGTATACCTCGATTTCACTTCACAAGAATGTAAATGCGACACTTCCATGCTAGGAAATAGCTTTTGCAGATGTCTACGTACCGTAGCAATAAAGTTCTAATGCTTCTGAAAACGCCATATCGCAACTCATTCCTATGTTTCATGGTAAGATATAATATTCATTGCGAAGTATCATGTACATCTCGCTTTAACATCAAAAGAATGAAAATGCGAAACTTCCATGCTAGGAAATAGCGTTTGCAGATGTCTACGTATCGTAGCAATAAAGTTCTAATGCTTCTGAAAACGCCATATCGCATCTCACTTCTATGTTTCATGATAAGGTATAATATTCATTGCGAAGTGTCATGTATATCTCGTATTCACTTCAAAAGAATGTAAATGCGAAACTTCCATGCTAGGAAATAGCGTTTACAGATGTCTACGTATCGTAGCAATAGAGTTCTAATGCTTCTGAAAACGCCATATCGCATCTCACTTCTATGTTTCATGATAAGGTATAATATTCATTGCGAAGTGTCATGTATATCCCGTATTCACTTCAAAAGAATGTAAATGCGAAACTTCCATGCTAGGAAATAGCGTTTGCAGATGTCTACGTATCGTAGCAATAGAGTTCTAGTGCTTCTGCAAACGCGATATCGCATCTCACTTCTGTGTTTCATGATAAGATATAATATTGATTCCGATGTTACATGTATATCTCGTATTCACTTCAAAAGAATGTAAATGCGAAACTTCCATGCTAGGAAATAGCGTTTGCAGATGTCTACGTATCGTAGCAATAGAGTTCTAATGCTTCTTAAAACGCCATATCGCATCTCACTTCTATGTTTCACTGTAAGATATAATATTCATTGCGAAGTATCATGTACATCTCGCTTTCACTTCAAAAGAATGAAAATGCGAAACTTCCATGCTGGGATATAGCGTTTGCAGATGTCTACGTATCGTAGCAATAGAGTTCTAATGCTTCTTAAAACGCCATATCGCATCTCACTTCTATGTTTCATGATAAGATATAATATTCATTGCGAGGTGTCATGTATACCTCGATTTCACTTCACAAGAATGTAAATGCGACACTTCCATGCTAGGAAATAGCTTTTTCAGATGTCTACGTATCGTAGCAGTAAAGTTCTAATGCTTCTGAAAACGCCATATCGCATCTCACTTCTATGTTTCACGATAAGATATAATGTTCATTACGCGGTGTCATGTATACCTCGATTTCACTTCACAAGAATGTAAATGCGACACTTCCATGCTAGGAAATAGCTTTTGCAGATGTCTACGTACCGTAACAATAAAGTTCTAATGCTTCTGAAAACGCCATATCGCATCTCACTTCTATGTTTCATGATAAGGTATAATATTCATTGCGAAGTGTCATGTATATCCCGTATTCACTTCAAAAGAATGTAAATGCGACACTCCCTTGCTAGGAAATAGCGTTTGGAGATGTCTACGTATCGTAGCAATAGAGTTCTAATGCATCTCAAAACGCGATATCGCAACTCATTCCTATGTTTCATGGTAAGATATAATATTCATTGCGAAGTATCATGTACATCTCGCTTTCACATCAAAAGAATGAAAATGCGAAACTTCCATGCTAGGAAATAGCGTTTGCAGATGTCTACGTATCGTAGCAATAGAGTTCTAATGCTTCCTAAAACGCCATATTGCATCTCACTTCTATGTTTCATGATAAGATAAAATATTCATTGCGAGGTGTCATGTATACCTCGATTTCACTTCACAAGAATGTAAATGCGACACTTCCACGCTAGGAAATAGCGCTTGCAGATGTCTACGTATCGTAGCAATAAAGTTCTAATGCTTCTGAAAACGCGATATCGCAACTCATTCCTATGTTTCATGGTAAGATATAATATTCATTGCGAAGTATCATGTACATCTCGCTTTAACATCAAAAGAATGAAAATGCGAAACTTCCATGCTAGGAAATAGCGTTTGCAGATGTCTACGTATCGTAGCAATAAAGTTCTAATGCTTCTGAAAACGCCATATCGCATCTCACTTCTATGTTTCATGATAAGATATAATATTAATTGCGACGTGTCATGTGTACCTCGTATTCACTTCAAACGAATGTAAATGCGACACTTCCATGCTAGGAAATAGCGTTTGCAGATGTCTACGTATCGTAGCAATAGAGTTCTAATGCTTCTTAAAACGCCATATCGCATCTCACTTCTATGTTTCACTGTAAGATATAATATTCATTGCGAAGTATCATGTACATCTCGCTTTCACTTCAAAAGAATGAAAATGCGAAACTTCCATGCTGGGATATAGCGTTTGCAGATGTCTACTTATCGTAGCAATAGAGTTCTAATGCTTCTTAAAACGCCATATCGCAGCTCACTTCTATGTTTCATGATAAGATATAATATTCATTGCGAGGTGTCATGTATACCCCGATTTCACTTCACAAGAATGTAAATGCGACACTTCCATGCTAGGAAATAGCTTTTTCAGATGTCTACGTATCGTAGCAGTAAAGTTCTAATGCTTCTGAAAACGCCATATCGCATCTCACTTCTATGTTTCACGATAAGATATAACATTCATTACGAGGTGTCATGTATACCTCGATTTCACTTCACAAGAATGTAAATGCGACACTTCCATGCTAGGAAATAGCTTTTGCAGATGTCTACGTACCGTAGCAATAAAGTTCTAATGCTTCTGAAAACGCCATATCGCAACTCATTCCTATGTTTCATGGTAAGATATAATATTCATTGCGAAGTATCATGTACATCTCGCTTTAACATCAAAAGAATGAAAATGCGAAACTTCCATGCTAGGAAATAGCGTTTGCAGATGTCTACGTATCGTAGCAATAAAGTTCTAATGCTTCTGAAAACGCCATATCGCATCTCACTTCTATGTTTCATGATAAGGTATAATATTCATTGCGAAGTGTCATGTATATCTCGTATTCACTTCAAAAGAATGTAAATGCGAAACTTCCATGCTAGGAAATAGCGTTTACAGATGTCTACGTATCGTAGCAATAGAGTTCTAATGCTTCTGAAAACGCCATATCGCATCTCACTTCTATGTTTCATGATAAGGTATAATATTCATTGCGAAGTGTCATGTATATCCCGTATTCACTTCAAAAGAATGTAAATGCGAAACTTCCATGCTAGGAAATAGCGTTTGCAGATGTCTACGTATCGTAGCAATAGAGTTCTAGTGCTTCTGCAAACGCGATATCGCATCTCACTTCTGTGTTTCATGATAAGATATAATATTGATTCCGATGTTACATGTATATCTCGTATTCACTTCAAAAGAATGTAAATGCGAAACTTCCATGCTAGGAAATAGCGTTTGCAGATGTCTACGTATCGTAGCAATAGAGTTCTAATGCTTCTTAAAACGCCATATCGCATCTCACTTCTATGTTTCACTGTAAGATATAATATTCATTGCGAAGTATCATGTACATCTCGCTTTCACTTCAAAAGAATGAAAATGCGAAACTTCCATGCTGGGATATAGCGTTTGCAGATGTCTACGTATCGTAGCAATAGAGTTCTAATGCTTCTTAAAACGCCATATCGCATCTCACTTCTATGTTTCATGATAAGATATAATATTCATTGCGAGGTGTCATGTATACCTCGATTTCACTTCACAAGAATGTAAATGCGACACTTCCATGCTAGGAAATAGCTTTTTCAGATGTCTACGTATCGTAGCAGTAAAGTTCTAATGCTTCTGAAAACGCGATATCGCATCTCACTTCTATGTTTCACGATAAGATATAATATTCATTACGCGGTGTCATGTATACCTCGATTTCACTTCACAAGAATGTAAATGCGACACTTCCATGCTAGGAAATAGCTTTTGCAGATGTCTACGTACCGTAACAATAAAGTTCTAATGCTTCTGAAAACGCCATATCGCATCTCACTTCTATGTTTCATGATAAGGTATAATATTCATTGCGAAGTGTCATGTATATCCCGTATTCACTTCAAAAGAATGTAAATGCGACACTCCCTTGCTAGGAAATAGCGTTTGGAGATGTCTACGTATCGTAGCAATAGAGTTCTAATGCATCTCAAAACGCGATATCGCAACTCATTCCTATGTTTCATGGTAAGATATAATATTCATTGCGAAGTATCATGTACATCTCGCTTTCACATCAAAAGAATGAAAATGCGAAACTTCCATGCTAGGAAATAGCGTTTGCAGATGTCTACGTATCGTAGCAATAGAGTTCTAATGCTTCCTAAAACGCCATATTGCATCTCACTTCTATGTTTCATGATAAGATAAAATATTCATTGCGAGGTGTCATGTATACCTCGATTTCACTTCACAAGAATGTAAATGCGACACTTCCACGCTAGGAAATAGCGCTTGCAGATGTCTACGTATCGTAGCAATAAAGTTCTAATGCTTCTGAAAACGCGATATCGCAACTCATTCCTATGTTTCATGGTAAGATATAATATTCATTGCGAAGTATCATGTACATCTCGCTTTAACATCAAAAGAATGAAAATGCGAAACTTCCATGCTAGGAAATAGCGTTTGCAGATGTCTACGTATCGTAGCAATAAAGTTCTAATGCTTCTGAAAACGCCATATCGCATCTCACTTCTATGTTTCATGATAAGATATAATATTAATTGCGACGTGTCATGTGTACCTCGTATTCACTTCAAACGAATGTAAATGCGACACTTCCATGCTAGGAAATAGCGTTTGCAGATGTCTACGTATCGTAGCAATAGAGTTCTAATGCTTCTTAAAACGCCATATCGCATCTCACTTCTATGTTTCACTGTAAGATATAATATTCATTGCGAAGTATCATGTACATCTCGCTTTCACTTCAAAAGAATGAAAATGCGAAACTTCCATGCTGGGATATAGCGTTTGCAGATGTCTACTTATCGTAGCAATAGAGTTCTAATGCTTCTTAAAACGCCATATCGCAGCTCACTTCTATGTTTCATGATAAGATATAATATTCATTGCGAGGTGTCATGTATACCCCGATTTCACTTCACAAGAATGTAAATGCGACACTTCCATGCTAGGAAATAGCTTTTTCAGATGTCTACGTATCGTAGCAGTAAAGTTCTAATGCTTCTGAAAACGCCATATCGCATCTCACTTCTATGTTTCACGATAAGATATAACATTCATTACGAGGTGTCATGCATACCTCGATTTCACTTCACAAGAATGTAAATGTGACACTTCCATGCTAGGAAATAGCTTTTGCAGATGTCTACGTACCGTAGCAATAAAGTTCTAATGCTTCTGAAAACGCCATATCGCAACTCATTCCTATGTTTCATGGTAAGATATAATATTCATTGCGAAGTATCATGTACATCTCGCTTTAACATCAAAAGAATGAAAATGCGAAACTTCCATGCTAGGAAATAGCGTTTGCAGATGTCTACGTATCGTAGCAATAAAGTTCTAATGCTTCTGAAAACGCCATATCGCATCTCACTTCTATGTTTCATGATAAGGTATAATATTCATTGCGAAGTGTCATGTATATCCCGTATTCACTTCAAAAGAATGTAAATGCGAAACTTCCATGCTAGGAAATAGCGTTAGCAGATGTCTACGTATCGTAGCAATAGAGTTCTAATGCTTCCTAAAACGCCATATTGCATCTCACTTCTATGTTTCATGATAAGGTATAATATTCATTGCGAAGTGTCATGTATATCTCGTATTCACTTCAAAAGAATGTAAATGCGAAACTTCCATGCTAGGAAATAGCGTTCACAGATGTCTACGTATCGTAGCAATAGAGTTCTAATGCTTCTCAGAACGCGATATCGCAACTCATTCCTATGTTTCATGATAAGATATAATATTCATTGCGAAGTGTCATGTATATCCCGTATTCACTTCAAAAGAATGTAAATGCGACACTCCCTTGCTAGGAAATAGCGTTTGCAGATGTCTACGTATCGTAGCAATAGAGTTCTAATGCTTCTCAAAACGCGATATCGCAACTCATTCCTATGTTTCTTGATAAGATATAATATTCATTGCGAAGTGTCATGTATATCCCGTATTCACTTCAAAAGAATGTAAATGCGACACTCCCTTGCTAGGAAATAGCGTTTGCAGATGTCTACGTATCGTAGCAATAGGGTTCTAATGCTTCTTAAAACGCGATATCGCATCTCACTTCTATGTTTCACTGTAAGATATAATATTCATTGCGAAGTATCATGTACATCTCGCTTTCACTTCAAAAGAATGAAAATGCGAAACTTCCATGCTGGGATATAGCGTTTGCAGATGTCTACTTATCGTAGCAATAGAGTTCTAATGCTTCTTAAAACGCCATATCGCAGCTCACTTCTATGTTTCATGATAAGATATAATATTCATTGCGAGGTGTCATGTATACCCCGATTTCACTTCACAAGAATGTAAATGCGACACTTCCATGCTAGGAAATAGCTTTTTCAGATGTCTACGTATCGTAGCAGTAAAGTTCTAATGCTTCTGAAAACGCCATATCGCATCTCACTTCTATGTTTCACGATAAGATATAACATTCATTACGAGGTGTCATGTATACCTCGATTTCACTTCACAAGAATGTAAATGTGACACTTCCATGCTAGGAAATAGCTTTTGCAGATGTCTACGTACCGTAGCAATAAAGTTCTAATGCTTCTGAAAACGCCATATCGCAACTCATTCCTATGTTTCATGGTAAGATATAATATTCATTGCGAAGTATCATGTACATCTCGCTTTAACATCAAAAGAATGAAAATGCGAAACTTCCATGCTAGGAAATAGCGTTTGCAGATGTCTACGTATCGTAGCAATAAAGTTCTAATGCTTCTGAAAACGCCATATCGCATCTCACTTCTATGTTTCATGATAAGGTATAATATTCATTGCGAAGTGTCATGTATATCTCGTATTCACTTCAAAAGAATGTAAATGCGAAACTTCCATGCTAGGAAATAGCGTTTGCAGATGTATACGTATCTCGTAGCAATAGAGTTCTAATGCTTCTTAAAACGCCATATCGCTTCTCACTTCTATGTTTCATGACAAGATATAATATTCATTGCGAGGTGTCATGTATACCTCGATTTCACTTCACAAGAATGTAAATGCGACACTTCCATGCTAGGAAATAGCTGTTGCAGATGTCTACGTATCGTAGCAATAAAGTTCTAATGCTTCTGAAAACGCCATATCGCATCTCACTTCTATGTTTCATAATAAGGTATAATATTCATTGCGAAGTGTCATGTATATCCCGTATTCACTTCAAAAGAATGTAAATGCGACACTCCCTTGCTAGGAAATAGCGTTTGCAGGTGTCTACGTATCGTAGCAATAGAGTTCTAATGCTTTTTAAAACGCGATATCGCATCCCACTTCTATGTTTCATGATAAGATATAATATTCATTGCGACGTGTCATGTGTACCTCGTATTCACTTCAAACGAATGTAAATGCGACACTTCCATGCTAGGAAATAGCGTTTGCAGATGTCTACGTATCGTAGCAATAGAGTCCTAGTGCTTCTGCAAACGCGATATCGCATCTCACTTCTATGTTTCATGATAAGATATAATATTCATTGCGAGGTGTCATGTATACCTCGATTTCACTTCACAAGAATGTAAATGCGACACTTCCATGCTAGGAAATAGCGTTTGCAGATGTCTACGTATCGTAGCAGTAAAGTTCTAATGCTTCTTAAAACGCCATATCGCAACTCACTTCTATGTTTCATGATAAGGTATAATATTCATTGCGAAGTGTCATGTATATCTCGTATTCATTTCAAAAGAATGTAAATGCGATACTTCCATGCTAGGAAATAGCGTTTGCAGATGTCTACGTATCGTAGCAATAGAGTTCTAATGCTTCTGAAAACGCCATATCGCATCTCACTTCTATGTTTCATGATAAGGTATAATATTCATTGCGAAGTGTCATGTATATCTCGTATTCACTTCAAAAGAATGTAAATGCGAAACTTCCATGCTAGGAAATAGCGTTTGCAGATGCCTACGTATCGTAGCAATAGAGTTCTAATGCTTCTCAAAACGCGATATCGCAACACATTCCTATGTTTCTTGATAAGATATAATATTCATTGCGAAGTGTCATGTATATCCCGTATTCACTTCAAACGAATGTAAATGCGACACTTCCATGCTAGGAAATAGCGTTTGCAGATGTATACGTATCGTAGCAATAGAGTTCTAGTGCTTCTGCAAACGCGATATCGCATCTCACTTCTATGTTTCATGATAAGATATAATATTGAATCCGATGATATATGTATATCACGTATTCACTTCAAAAGAATGTAAAAGCGAAACTTGCATGCTAGGAAATAGCGTTTGCAGATGTCTACGTATCGTAACAATAGAGTTCTAATGCTTCTCAAAACGCGATATCGCAACTCATTCCTATGTTTCTTGATAAGATATAATATTCATTGCGAAGTGTCATGTATATCCCGTATTAACTTCAAAAGAATGTAAATGCGACACTCCCTTGCTAGGAAATAGCGTTTGCAGATGTCTACGTATCGTAGCAATAGGGTTCTGATGCTTCTTAAAACGCGATATCGCATCTCACTTCTATGTTTCATGATAAGATATAATATTCATTGCGACGTGTCATGTGTACCTCGTATTCACTTCAAACGAATGTAAATGCGACACTTCCATGCTAGGAAATAGCGTTTGCAGATGTCTACGTATCGTAGCAATAGAGTTCTAGTGCTTCTGCAACGCGATATCGCATCTCACTTCTATGGTTCATGATAAGATGTAATATTGATTCCGATGTTACATGTATATCTCGTATTCACTTCAAAAGAATGTAAATGCGAAACTTCCATGCTAGGAAATAGCGTTTGCAGATGTCTACGTATCGTAGCAATAGAGCTCTAATGCTTCTTAAAACGCCATATCGCATCTCACTTCTATGTTTCACTGTAAGATATAATATTCATTGCGAAGTATCATGTACATCTCGCTTTCACTTCAAAAGAATGAAAATGCGAAACTTCCATGCTGGGATATAGCGTTTGCAGATGTCTACGTATCGTAGCAATAGAGTTCTAATGCTTCGTAGAACGCCATATCGCATCTCACTTCTATGTTTCATGATAAGATATAATATTCATTGCGAGGTGTCATGTATACCTCGATTTCACTTCACAAGAATGTAAATGCGACACTTCCATGCTAGGAAATAGCTTTTTCAGATGTCTACGTATCGTAGCAGTAAAGTTCTAATGCTTCTGAAAACGCCATATCGCATCTCACTTCTATGTTTCATGATAAGATATAATATTCATTACGAGGTGTCATGTATACCTCGATTTCACTTCACAAGAATGTAAATGCGACACTTCCATGCTAGGAAATAGTTTTTGCAGATGTCTACGTACCGTAGCAATAAAGTTCTAATGCTTCTGAAAACGCCATATCGCATCTCACTTCTATGTTTCATGATAAGGTATAATATTCATTGCGAAGTGTCATGCATATCCCGTATTCACTTCAAAAGAATGTAAATGCGACACTCCCTTGCTAGGAAATAGCGTTTGCAGATGTCTACGTATCGTAGCAATAGAGTTCTAATGCTTCTTAAAACGCGATATCGCATCTCACTTCTGTGTTTCATGATAAGATATAATATTCATTGCGACGTGTCATGTGTACCTCGTATTCACTTCAAACGAATGTAAATGCGACACTTCCATGCTAGGAAATAGCGTTTGCAGATGTATACGTATCGTAGCAATAGAGTTCTAGTGCTTCTGCAAACGCGATATCGCATCTCACTTCTATGTTTCATGATAAGATATAATATTGATTCCGATGATATATGTATATCTCGTATTCACTTCAAAAGAATGTAAATGCGAAACTTCCATGCTAGGAAATAGCGTTTGCAGATGTCTACGTATCGTAGCAATAGAGTTCTAATGCTTCTGAAAACGCCATATCGCATCTCACTTCTATGTTTCATGATAAGGTATAATATTCATTGCGAAGTGTCATGTATATCTCGTATTCATTTCAAAAGAATGTAAATGCGAAACTTCCATGCTAGGAAATAGCGTTTGCAGATGTCTACGTATCGTAGCAATAGAGTTCTAATGCTTCTGAAAACGCCATATCGCATCTCACTTCTATGTTTCATGATAAGATATAATATTCATTGCGAGGTGTCATGTATACCTCGATTTCACTTCACAAGAATATAAATGCGACTCTTCCATGCTAGGAAATAGCTTTTGCAGATGTCTACGTATCGTAGCAATAATGTTCTAATGCTTCTGAAAACGCCATATCGCATCTCACTTCTATGTTTCATGATAAGGTATAATATTCATTGCGAAGTGTCATGTATATCCCGTATTCACTTCAAAAGAATGTAAATGCGACACTCCCTTGCTAGGAAATAGCGTTTGCAGATGTCTACGTATCGTAGCAATAGAGTTCTAATGCTTCTCAAAACGCGATATCGCATCTCACTTCTATGTTTCATGATAAGATATAATATTCATTGCGACGTGTCATGTGTACCTCGTATTCACTTCAAACGAATGTAAATGCGACACTTCCATGCTAGGAAAAAGCTTTTGCAAATGTTTACGTATCGTAGCAATAAAGTTCTAATGCTTCTGAAAACGCCATATCGCATCTCACTTCTATGTTTCATGATAAGGTATAATATTCATTGCGAAGTGTCATGTATATCCCGTATTCACTTCAAAAGAATGTAAATGCGACACTCCCTTGCTAGGAAATAGCGTTTGCAGATGTCTACGTATCGTAGCAATAGAGTTCTAATGCATCTCAAAACGCGATATCGCAACTCATTCCTATGTTTCATGGTAAGATATAATATTCATTGCGAAGTATCATGTACATCTCGCTTTCACATCAAAAGAATGAAAATGCGAAACTTCCATGCTAGGAAATAGCGTTTGCAGATGTCTACGTATCGTAGCAATAGAGTTCTAATGCTTCCTAAAACGCCATATTGCATCTCACTTCTATGTTTCATGATAAGATAAAATATTCATTGCGAGGTGTCATGTATACCTCGATTTCACTTCACAAGAATGTAAATGCGACACTTCCACGCTAGGAAATAGCGTTTGCAGATGTCTACGTATCGTAGCAATAAAGTTCTAATGCTTCTGAAAACGCGATATCGCAACTCATTCCTATGTTTCACGATAAGTTATAATATTCATTGCGAAGTGTCATGTATATCTCGTATTCACTTCAAAAGAATGTAAATGCGAAACTTCCATGCTAGGAAATAGCGTTTGCAGATGTCTACGTATCGTAGCAATAGATTTCTAATGCTTCTTAAAACGCGATATCGCATCTCATTTCTATGTTTCATGGTAAGATGTAATATTATTTGCGAAGTGTTATGTATTCCTCGTCTACACTTCAAATGAATGTAAATGCGACACTTCTTTGCTAGCAAATAGCGTTTGCAAATGTCTACCTATCGTAGCAATAGTGTTCTAATGCTTCTTAAAACGCGATATCGCATCTCATTTCTATGTTTCATGGTAAGATATAATATTCATTGCGAAGTATCATGTATTCCTCGTCTACACTACAAATGAATGTAAATGCGACACTTCCTTGCTAGGAAGTAGCGTCTGCAGATGTCTAGGTATCGTAGCAATAGAGTTCTAATGCTTCTTAAAACGCGATATCGCATCTCATTTCTATGTTTCATGGTGAGATATAATATGATTTGCGAAGTGTTATGTATTCCTCGTCTACATTTCAAATGAAAGTAAATGCGACACTTCCTTGCAAGGAAATAGCGATTGCAGATGTCTACGTATCGTAGCAATAGAGTTCATATGATTCTTAAAACGCGATATCGCATCTCATTTCTATGTTTCATGATAAGATATAATATTCATTGCGACGTGTCATGTGTACCTCGTATTCACTTCAAACGAATGTAAATGCGACACTTCCATGCTAGGAAATAGCGTTTGCAGATGTCTACGTATCGTAGCAATAGAGTCCTAGTGCTTCTGCAAACGCGATATCGCATCTCACTTCTATGTTTCATGATAAGATATAATATTCATTGCGAGGTGTCATGTATACCTCGATTTCACTTCACAAGAATGTAAATGCGACACTTCCATGCTAGGAAATAGCGTTTGCAGATGTCTACGTATCGTAGCAGTAAAGTTCTAATGCTTCTTAAAACGCCATATCGCAACTCACTTCTATGTTTCATGATAAGGTATAATATTCATTGCGAAGTGTCATGTATATCTCGTATTCATTTCAAAAGAATGTAAATGCGATACTTCCATGCTAGGAAATAGCGTTTGCAGATGTCTACGTATCGTAGCAATAGAGTTCTAATGCTTCTTAAGACGCCATATCGCTTCTCACTTCTATGTTTCATGACAAGATATAATATTCATTGCGAGGTGTCATGTACATCTCGCTTTCACATCAAAAGAATGTAAATGCGACACTTCCATGTTAGGAAATAGCTTTTGCAGATGTCTACGTATCGTAGCAATAAAGTTCTAACGCTTCTGAAAATGCCATATCGCATCTCACTTCTATGTTTCATGATAAGGTATAATATTCATTGCGAAGTGTCATGTATATCCCGTATTCACTTCAAAAGAATGTAAATGCGACACTTCCATGCTAGGAAATAGCGTTTGCAGATGTCTACGTATAGTAGCAATAGAGTTCTAATGCTTCTTAAAACGCCATATCGCAACTCACTTCTATGTTTCATGATAATGTATAATATTCATTGCGAAGTGTCATGTATATCTCGTATTCATTTCAAAAGAATGTAAATGCGAAACTTCCATGCTAGGAAATAGCGTTTGCAGATGTCTACGTATCGTAGCAATAGCTTTCTAATGCTTGTTAAAACGCGATATCGAATCTCATTTCTATGTTTCATGGTATAGATATAATATGATTTGCGAGGTATCATGTATTCCTCGTCTACACTTCAAATGAATGTAAATGCGACACTTCCTTGCTAGGAAACAGCGTCTGCAGATGTCTAGGTATCGTAGCAATAGAGTTCTAATGCTTCTTAAAACGCGATATCGCATCTCATTTCTATGTTTCATGGTAAGATATAATATGATTTGCGAAGTGTTATGTGTTCCTCGTCTACATTTCAAATGAAAGTAAATGCGACACTTCCTTGCAAGGAAATAGCGATTGCAGATGTCTACGTATCGTAGCAATAGAGTTCATATGATTCTTAAAACGCGATATCGCATCTCATTTCTATGTTTCATGGTAAGATATAACATGATTTGCGAAGTGTTATGTATTCCTCGTCTACACTTCAAATGAATGTGAATGCGATACTTCCTCGCTAGGAAATAGGGTTTGCAGATGTCTACGTATCGTAGCAATAGCTTTCTAATGCATCTTAAAACGCGATATCGAATATCATTTCTATGTTTCATGGTATAGATATAATATGATTTGCGAGGTATCATGTATTCCTCGTCTACACTTCAAATGAATGTAAATGCGACACTTCCTTGCTAGGAAATAGCGTTTACAGATGTCTACGTATCGAAGCAATAGAGCTCAAATGCTTCTTAAAACGAGATATTGCATCTCTTATCTATGTTTCATGATAAGATATAATATTCGTTGCGAAGTGTTATGCATTCCTCGTCTACGATTCAATTGAATGTAAATGCGACACTTCCTTGCAAGGAAATAGCGTTTGCAGATGTCTACGTATCGTAGCAATAGATTTCTAATGCTTCTTAAAACGCGATATCGCATCTCATTTCTATGTTTCATGGTAAGATGTAATATTATTTGCGAAGTGTTATGTATTCCTCGTCTACACTTCAAATGAATGTAAATGCGACACTTCTTTGCTAGCAAATAGCGTTTGCAAATGTCTACCTATCGTAGCAATAGTGTTCTAATGCTTCTTAAAACGCGATATCGCATCTCATTTCTATGTTTCATGGTAAGATATAATATTCATTGCGAAGTATCATGTATTCCTCGTCTACACTACAAATGAATGTAAATGCGACACTTCCTTGCTAGGAAGTAGCGTCTGCAGATGTCTAGGTATCGTAGCAATAGAGTTCTAATGCTTCTTAAAACGCGATATCGCATCTCATTTCTATGTTTTATGGTGAGATATAATATGATTTGCGAAGTGTTATGTATTCCTCGTCTACATTTCAAATGAAAGTAAATGCGACACTTCCTTGCAAGGAAATAGCGATTGCAGATGTCTACGTATCGTAGCAATAGAGTTCATATGATTCTTAAAACGCGATATCGCATCTCATTTCTATGTTTCGTGGTAAGATATAACATGATTAGCGAAGTGATATGTATTCCTCGTCTACACTTCAAATGAATGTGAATGCTATACTTCCTCGCTAGGAAATAGCGTTTGCAGATGTCTACGTATCGCAGCAATAGCTTTCTAATGCTTCTTAAAACGCGATATCGAATCTCATTTCTATGTTTCATGGTAAGATATAATATGATTTGCGAAGTGTTATGTATTCCTCGTCTACACTTCAAATGAATGTAAATGCGACACTTCCTTGCTAGGAAATAGCGTTTGCAGATGTCTACGTATCGTAACAATAGTGTTCTAATGCTTCTTAAAACGCGATATCGCATCTCATTTCTATGTTTCATGGTAAGATATAATATGATTTGCGAAGTATCATGTATTCCTCGTCTACACTTCAAATGAATGTAAATAAGACACTTCCTTGCTAGGAAATAGCGTCTGCAGATGTCTAGGTATCGTAGCAATAGAGTTCTAATGCTACTTAAAACGCGATATCGCATCTCATTTCTATGTTTCATGGTAAGATATAATATGATTTGCGAAGTGTTATGTATTCCTCGTCTACACTTCAAATGAATGTAAATGCGACACTTCCTTGCAAGGAAATAGCGATTGCAGATGTCTTCGTATCGTAGCAATAAAGTTCATATGATTCTTAAAACGCGATATCGCATCTCATTTGTATGTTTCATGGTAAGATATAATATGATTTGCGAAGTGTTATGTATTCGTCGTCTACACTTCAAATGAATGTAAATGCGACACTTCCTTGCGAGGAAATGGCGATTGCAGATGTCTACGTATCGTAGCAATAGAGTTCATATGATTCTTAAAACGCGATATCGCATCTCATTTCTATGTTTCATGGTATGATATAACATGATTTGCGAAGTGTTATGTATTCCTCGTCTACACTTCAAATGAATGTGAATGCGATACTTCCTCGCTAGGAAATAGCGTTTGCAGATGTCTACGTATCGTAGCAATAGCTTTCTAATGCTTCTTAAAACGAGATATTGCATCTCATATCTATGTTTCATGATAAGATATAATATTCATTGCGAAGTGTTATGCATTCCTCGTCTACGATTCAAATGAATGTAAATGCGACACTTCCATGCAAGGAAATAGCTTTTGCAGATGTCTACGTATCGTAGCATTAGAGTTCTTATGATACTTAAAACGCTATATTGCATCTCATTTCTATGTTTCATGGTAAGATATAACATGATTTGCGAAGTATCATGTATTCCTCGTCTACACTTCAAATGAATGTGAATGCGACACTTCCTCGCAAGGAAATAGCGTTTGCAGATGTCTACGTATCGTAGCAATAGTGTTCTAATGCTTCTTAAAACGCGATATCGCATCTCATTTCTATGTTTCATGGTAAGATATAATATGATTTGCGAAGTATCATGTCTTCCTCGTCTACACTTCAAATGAATGTAAATGCGACACTTCCTTGCTAGGAAATAGCGTCTGCAGATGTCTAGGTATCGTAGCGATAGAGTTCTAATGCTTCTTAAAACGCGATATCGCATCTAATTTCAATGTTTCATGGTAAGATATAATATGATTTGCGAAGTGTTATGTATTCCTCGTCTACACTTCAAATGAATGTAAATGCGACACTTCCTTGCTAGGAAATAGCGTCTGCAGATGTCTAGGTATCGTAGCAATAGAGCTCTAATGCTACTTAAAACGAGATATTGCATCTCATATCCATGTTTCATGATAAGATATAATATTCATTGCGAAGTGCTATTCATTCCTCGTCTACGATTCAAATTAATGTAAATGCGACACTTCCTTGCAAGGAAATAGTGACTGCAGATGTCTACGTATCGTAGCAATAGAGTTCATATGATTCTTAAAACGCGATATCGCATCTCATTTCTATGTTTCATGGTAAGATATAACATGATTTGCGAAGTATCATGTATTCCTCGTCTACACCTCAAATGAATGTAAATGCGACACTTCCTTGCTAGGAAATAGCGTCTGCAGATGTCTAGGTATCGTAGCAATAGAGTTCTAATGCTACTTAAAACGAGATATTGCATCTCATATCCATGTTTCATGATAAGATATAATATTCATTGCGAAGTGTTATGCATTCCTCGTCTACGATTCAAATGAATGTAAATGCGACACTTCCTTGCAAGGAAATAGTGATTGCAGATGTCTACGTATCGTAGCAATAGAGTTCATATGATTCTTAAAACGCGATATCGCATCTCATTTCTATGTTTCATGGTAAGATATAACATGATTTGCGAAGTATCATGTATTCCTCGTCTACACCTCAAATGAATGTAAATGCGACACTTCCTTGCTAGGAAATAGCGTTTGCAGATGTCTACGTATCGAAGCAATAGAGTTCAAATGCTTCTTAAAACGCGATATCGCATCTCATTTCAATGTTTCATGGTAAGATATAATATGATTTGCGAAGTGTTATGTATTCCTCGTCTACACTTCAAATGATTGTAAATGCGACACTTCCTTGCAAGGAAATAGCGATTGCAGATGTCTACGTATCGTAGCAATAGAGTTCATATGATTCTTAAAAGGCGATATCGCATCTCATTTCTATGTCTCATGGTAAGATATAATATGATCTGCGAAGTGTTATGTATTCCTCGTCTACACTTCAAATGAAAGTAAAGGCGACACTTCCTTGCAAGGAAATAGCGATTGCAGATGTCTACGTATCGTAGCAATAGTGTTCATATGATTCTTAAAACGCGATATCGCATCTCATTTCTATGTTTCATGGTAAGATATAGCATGATTTGCGAAGTGTTATGTATTCCTAGTCTACACTTCAAATGAATGTGAATGCGATAAATCCTCGCTAGGAAATAGCGTTTGCAGATGTCTACGTATCGTAGCAATAGCTTTCTAATGCTTCTTAAAACGCGATATCGAATCTCATTTCTATGTTTCATGGCAAGATATAATATGATTTGCGAAGTGTCATGTATTCCTCGTCTACACTTCAAATGAATGTAAATGCGACACTTCCTTGCAAGGAAATAGCGTTTGCAGATGTCTACGTATCGAAGCAATAAAGTTCAAATGCTTCTTAAAACGCGATATCGCATCTCATCTCTATGTTTCATGGTAAGATGTAATATGATTTGCGAAGTATCATGTATTCCTCGTCTACACTTCAAATGAATGTAAATGCGACACTTCCTTGCTAGGAAATAGCGTCTGCAGATGTCTACGTATCGTAGCAATAGAGTTCATATGATTCTAAAAACGCGATATCGCATCTCATTTCTATGTTTCATGGTAAGATATAACATGATTTGCGAAGTATCATGTATTCCTCGTCTACACTTCAAATGAATGAAAATGCGACACTTTCTTGCTAGGAAATAGCGTCTGCAGATGTCTAGGAATCGTAGCAATAGAGTTCTAATGCTTCTTAAAACGCGATATCGTATCTCATTTCTATGTTTCATGGTAAGATATAATATGATTTGCGAAGTGTTATGTATTCCTCGCCTACACATCAAATGAATGTAAATGCGACACTTCCTTGCAAGGAAATAGCGTTTGCAGATGTCTTCGTATCGCAGCAATAGTGTTCTAATGCTTCTTAAAACGCGATATCGCATTTCAGTTCTATGTTTCATGGTATGATATAATATGATTTGCGAAGTATCATGTAATCCTCTTCTACACTTCAAATGAATGTAAATGCGACACTTCCTTGCTAGGAAATAGCGTCTGCAGATGTCTAGGTATCGTAGCAATAGAGTTCTAATGCTTCTTAAAACGCGATATCGCATCTCATTTCAGTGTTTCATGGTAAGATATAATATGATTTGCGAAGTGTTATGTATTCCTCGTCTACACTTCAAATGATTGTAAATGCGACACTTCCTTGCAAGGAAATGGCGATTGCAGATGTCTACGTATCGTAGCAATAGAGTTCATATGATTCTTAAAAGGCGATATCGCATCTCATTTCTATGTTTCATGGTAAGATATAATATGATTTGCGAAGTGTTATGTATTCCTCGTCTACACTTCAAATGAAAGTAAATGCGACACTTCCTTGCAAGGAAATAGCGATTGCAGATGTCTACGTAACGTAGCAATAGAGTTCATATGATTCTTAAAACGAGATATTGCATCTCATATCTATGTTTCCTGATAAGATATAATATTCATTGCGAAGTGTTATGCATTCCTCGTCTACGATTCAAATGAATGTAAATGCGACACTTCCTTGCTAGGAAATAGCGTTTGCAGATGTCTACGTATCGTAACAATAGTGTTCTAATGCTTCTTAAAACGCGATATCGCATCTCATTTCTATGTTTCATGGTAAGATATAATATGATTTGCGAAGTATCATGTATTCCTCGTCTACACTTCAAATGAATGTAAATGCGACACTTCCTTGCTAGGAAATAGCGTCTGCAGATGTCTAGGTATCGTAGCAATAGAGTTCTAATGCTACTTAAAACGCGATATCGCATCACATTTCTATGTTTCATGGTAAGATATAATATGATTTGCGAAGTGTTATGTATTCCTCGTCTACACTTCAAATGTATGTAAATGCGACACTTCCTTGCAAGGAAATAGCGATTGCAGATGTCTTCGTATCGTAGCAATAGAGTTCATATGATTCTTAAAACGCGATATCGCATCTCATTTGTATGTTTCATGGTAAGATATAATATGATTTGCGAAGTGTTATGTATTCCTCGTCTACACTTCAAATGAATGTAAATGCGACACTTCCTTGCAAGGAAATGGCGATTGCAGATGTCTACGTATCGTAGCAATAGAGTTCATATGATTCTTAAAACGCGATATCGCATCTCATTTCTATGTTTCATGGTATGATATAACATGATTTGCGAAGTGTTATGTATTCCTCGTCTACACTTCAAATGAATGTGAATGCGATACTTCCTCGCTAGGAAATAGCGTTTGCAGATGTCTACGTATCGTAGCAATAGCTTTCTAATGCTTCTTAAAACGAGATATTGCATCTCATATCTATGTTTCATGATAAGATATAATATTTATTGCGAAGTGTTATGCATTCCTCGTCTACGATTCAAATGAATGTAAATGCGACACTTCCATGCAAGGAAATAGCTTTTGCAGATGTCTACGTATCGTAGCATTAGAGTTCTTATGATACTTAAAACGCTATATTGCATCTTATTTCTATGTTTCATGGTAAGATATAACATGATTTGCGAAGTATCATGTATTCCTCGTCTACACTTCAAATGAATGTGAATGCGACACTTCCTCGCAAGGAAATAGCGTTTGCAGATGTCTACGTATCGTAGCAATAGTGTTCTAATGCTTCTTAAAACGCGATATCGCATCTCATTTCTATGTTTCATGGTAAGATATAATATGATTTGCGAAGTATCATGTCTTCCTCGTCTACACTTCAAATGAATGTAAATGCGACACTTCCTTGCTAGGAAATAGCGTCTGCAGATGTCTAGGTATCGTAGCGATAGAGTTCTAATGCTTCTTAAAACGCGATATCGCATCTAATTTCAATGTTTCATGGTAAGATATAATATGATTCGCGAAGTGTTATGTATTCCTCGTCTACACTTCAAATGAATGTAAATGCGACACTTCCTTGCTAGGAAATAGCGTCTGCAGATGTCTAGGTATCGTAGCAATAGAGCTCTAATGCTACTTAAAACGAGATATTGCATCTCATATCCATGTTTCATGATAAGATATAATATTCATTGCGAAGTGTTATTCATTCCTCGTCTACGATTCAAATTAATGTAAATGCGACACTTCCTTGCAAGGAAATAGTGACTGCAGATGTCTACGTATCGTAGCAATAGAGTTCATATGATTCTTAAAACGCGATATCGCATCTCATTTCTATGTTTCATGGTAAGATATAACATGATTTGCGAAGTATCATGTATTCCTCGTCTACACCTCAAATGAATGTAAATGCGACACTTCCTTGCTAGGAAATAGCGTCTGCAGATGTCTAGGTATCGTAGCAATAGAGTTCTAATGCTACTTAAAACGAGATATTGCATCTCATATACATGTTTCATGATAAGATATAATATTCATTGCGAAGTGTTATGCATTCCTCGTCTACGATTCAAATGAATGTAAATGCGACACTTCCTTGCAAGGAAATAGTGATTGCAGATGTCTACGTATCGTAGCAATAGAGTTCATATGATTCTTAAAACGAGATATTGCATCTCATATCTATGTTTCCTGATAAGATATAATATTCATTGCGAAGTGTTATGCATTCCTCGTCTACGATTCAAATGAATGTAAATGCGACACTTCCTTGCAAGGAAATAGCGTTTGCAGATGTCTACGTATCGTAGCAATAGAGTTCTTATGATTCCTAAAACGCGATATCGCATCTCATTTCTATGTTTCATGGTAAGATATAATATGATTTGTGAAGTGTCATGTATTCCACGTCTACACTTCAAATGAATGTAAATGCAGACACTACCTTGCAAGGAAATAGCGTTTGCAGATGTCTACGTATCGTAGCAATAGATTTCTAATGCTCCTTAAAACGCGATATCGCATCTCATTTCTATGTTTCATGGTAAGATATAATATGATTTGCGAAGTATCACGTATTCCTCGTCTACACTTCAAATGAATGTAAATGCGACACTTCCTTGCAAGGAAATAGCGATTGCAGACGTCTACGTATCGTAGCAGTAGAGTTCATATGATTCTTAAAACGCGATATCGCATCTCATTTCTATGTTTCATGGTAAGATATAACATGATTTGCGAAGTATCATGTATTCCTCGTCTACACTTCAAATGAATGTAAATGCGACACTTCCTTGCAAGGAAATAGGGATTGCAGATGTCTACGTATCGTAGCAATAGAGTTCATATGATTCTTAAAACGCGATTTCGCATCTCATTTCTATGTTTCATGGTAAGATATAATATTCATTGCGCAGTGTTATACATTCCTCGTCTACGGTTCAAATGAATGTAAATGCGACACTTCCTTGCAAGGATATAGCGTTTGCAGATGTCTACGTATCGTAGCAATAGTGTTCTAATGCTTCTTAAAACGCGATATCGCATCTCATTTCTATGTTTCATGGTAAGATATAATATGATTTGCGAAGTATCATGTATTCCTCGTCTACACTTCAAATGAATGTAAATGCGACACTTCCTTGCTAGGAAATAGCGTCTGCAGATGTCTAGGTATCGTAGCAATAGAGTTCTAATGCTACTTAAAACGCGATATCGCATCTCATTTCTATGTTTCATGGTAAGATATAATATGATTTGCGAAGTGTTATGTATTCCTCGTCTACACTTCAAATGAATGTAAATGCGACACTTCCTTGCAAGGAAATAGCGATTGCAGATGTCTACGTATCGTAGCAATAGAGTTCATATGATTCTTAAAACGCGATATCGCATCTCATTTGTATGTTTCATGGTAAGATATAATATGATTTGCGAAGTGTTATGTATTCCTCGTCTACACTTCAAATGAATGTAAATGCGACACTTCCTTGCAAGGAAATGGCGATTGCAGATGTCTACGTATCGTAACAATAGAGTTCATATGATTCTTAAAACGCGATATCGCATCTCATTTCTATGTTTCATGGTATGATATAACATGATTTGCGAAGTGTTATGTATTCCTCGTCTACACTTCAAATGAATGTGAATGCGATACTTCCTCGCTAGGAAATAGCGTTTGCAGATGTCTACGTATCGTAGCAATAGCTTTCTAATGCTTCTTAAAACGAGATATTGCATCTCATATCTATGTTTCATGATAAGATATAATATTCATTGCGAAGTGTTATGCATTCCTCGTCTACGATTCAAATGAATGTAAATGCGACACTTCCATGCAAGGAAATAGCTTTTGCAGATGTCTACGTATCGTAGCATTAGAGTTCTTATGATACTTAAAACGCTATATTGCATCTCATTTCTATGTTTCATGGTAAGATATAACATGATTTGCGAAGTATCATGTATTCCTCGTCTACACTTCAAATGAATGTGAATGCGACACTTCCTCGCAAGGAAATAGCGTTTGCAGATGTCTACGTATCGTAGCAATAGTGTTCTAATGCTTCTTGAAACGGGATATCGCATCTCATTTCTATGTTTCATGGTAAGATATAATATGATTTGCGAAGTATCATGTCTTCCTCGTCTACACTTCAAATGAATGTAAATGCGACACTTCCTTGCTAGGAAATAGCGTCTGCAGATGTCTAGGTATCGTAGCGATAGAGTTCTAATGCTTCTTAAAACGCGATATCGCATCTAATTTCAATGTTTCATGGTAAGATATAATATGATTTGCGAAGTGTTATGTATTCCTCGTCTACACTTCAAATGAATGTAAATGCGACACTTCCTTGCTAGGAAATAGCGTCTGCAGATGTCTAGGTATCGTAGCAATAGAGCTCTAATGCTACTTAAAACGAGATATTGCATCTCATATCCATGTTTCATGATAAGATATAATATTCATTGCGAAGTGTTATTCATTCCTCGTCTACGATTCAAATTAATGTAAATGCGACACTTCCTTGCAAGGAAATAGTGACTGCAGATGTCTACGTATCGTAGCAATAGAGTTCATATGATTCTTAAAACGCGATATCGCATCTCATTTCTATGTTTCATGGTAAGATATAACATGATTTGCGAAGTATCATGTATTCCTCGTCTACACCTCAAGTGAATGTAAATGCGACACTTCCTTGCTAGGAAATAGCGTCTGCAGATGTCTAGGTATCGTAGCAATAGAGTTCTAATGCTACTTAAAACGAGATATTGCATCTCATATCCATGTTTCATGATAAGATATAATATTCATTGCGAAGTGTTATGCATTCCTCGTCTACGATTCAAATGAATGTAAATGCGACACTTCCTTGCAAGGAAATAGTGATTGCAGATGTCTACGTATCGTAGCAATAGAGTTCATATGATTCTTAAAACGCGATATCGCATCTCATTTCTATGTTTCATGGTAAGATATAACATGATTTGCGAAGTATCATGTATTCCTCGTCTACACCTCAAATGAATGTAAATGCGACACTTCCTTGCTAGGAAATAGCGTTTGCAGATGTCTACGTATCGAAGCAATAGAGTTCAAATGCTTCTTAAAACGCGATATCGCATCTCATTTCAATGTTTCATGGTAAGATATAATATGATTTGCGAAGTGTTATGTATTCCTCGTCTACACTTCAAATGATTGTAAATGCGACACTTCCTTGCAAGGAAATAGCGATTGCAGATGTCTACGTATCGTAGCAATAGAGTTCATATGATTCTTAAAACGCGATATCGCATCTCATTTCTATGTTTCATGGTAAGATATAGCATGATTTGCGAAGTGTTATGCATTCCTCGTCTACACTTCAAATGAATGTGAATGCGATAAATCCTCGCCAGGAAATAGCGTTTGCAGATGTCTACGTATCGTAGCAATAGCTTTCTAATGCTTCTTAAAACGCGATATCGAATCTCATTTCTATGTTTCATGGCAAGATATAATATGATTTGCGAAGTGTCATGTATTCCTCGTCTACACTTCAAATGAATGTAAATGCGACACTTCCTTGCAAGGAAATAGCGTTTGCAGATGTCTACGTATCGAAGCAATAGAGTTCAAATGCTTCTTAAAACGCGATATCGCATCTCATCTCTATGTTTCATGGTAAGATATAACATGATTTGCGAAGTATCATGTATTCCTCGTCTACACTTCAAATGAATGAAAATGCGACACTTTCTTGCTAGGAAATAGCGTCTGCAGATGTCTAGGTATCGTAGCAATAGAGTTCTAATGCTTCTTAAAACGCGATATCGTATCTCATTTCTATGTTTCATGGTAAGATATAATATGATTTGCGAAGTGTTATGTATTCCTCGTCTACACATCAAATGAATGTAAATGCGACACTTCCTTGCAAGGAAATAGCGTTTGCAGATGTCTTCGTATCGCAGCAATAGTGTTCTAATGCTTCTTAAAACGCGATATCGCATTTCAGTTCTATGTTTCATGGTATGATATAATATGATTTGCGAAGTATCATGTAATCCTCTTCTACACTTCAAATGAACGTAAATGCGACACTTCCTTGCTAGGAAATAGCGTCTGCAGATGTCTAGGTATCGTAGCAATAGAGTTCTAATGCTTCTTAAAACGCGATATCGCATCTGATTTCAATGTTTCATGGTAAGATATAATATGATTTGCGAAGTGTTATGTATTCCTCGTCTACACTTCAAATGATTGTAAATGCGACACTTCCTTGCAAGGAAATGGCGATTGCAGATGTCTACGTATCGTAGAAATAGAGTTCATATGATTCTTAAAAGGCGATATCGCATCTCATTTCTATGTTTCATGGTAAGATATAATATGATTTGCGAAGTGTTATGTATTCCTCGTCTACACTTCAAATGAAAGTAAATGCGAAACTTCCTTGCAAGGAAATAGCGATTGCAGATGTCTACGTAACGTAGCAATAGAGTTCATATGATTCTTAAAACGAGATATTGCATCTCATATCTATGTTTCCTGATAAGATATAATATTCATTGCGAAGTGTTATGCATTCCTCGTCTACGATTCAAATGAATGTAAATGCGACACTTCCTTGCAAGGAAATAGCGATTGCAGATGTCTACGTATCGTAGCAGTAGAGTTCATATGATTCTTAAAACGCGATATCGCATCTCATTTCTATGTTTCATGGTAAGATATAACATGATTTGCGAAGTATCATGTATTCCTCGTCTACACTTCAAATGAATGTAAATGCGACACTTCCTTGCAAGGAAATAGGGATTGCAGATGTCTACGTATCGTAGCAATAGAGTTCATATGATTCTTAAAACGCGATATCGCATCTCATTTCTATGTTTTATGGTAAGATATAACATGATTTGCGAAGTGTTATGTATTCCTCGTCAACACTTCAAATGAATGTGAATGCGATACTTCCTCGCTAGGAAATAGCGCTTGCAGATGTCTACGTATCGTAGCAATAGCTTTCTAATGCTTCTTAAAACGAGATATTGCATCTCATATCTATGTTTCATGATAAGATATAATATTCTTTGCGAAGTGTTATGCATTCCTCGTCTACGATTCAAATGAATGTAAATGCGACACTTCCATGCAAGGAAATAGCGTTTGCAGATGTCTACGTATCGTAGCAATAGAGTTCTTATGTTTCTTAAAACGCTATATTGCATCTCATTTCTACGTTTCATGGTAAGATATAATATGATTTGCGAAGTGTCATGTATTCCTCGTCTACACTTCAAATGAATGTGAATGCGACACTTCCTCGCTAGGAAATAGCGTTTGCAGATGTCTACGTATCGTAGCAATAGAGTTCTAATGCTCCTTAAAACGCGATATCGCATCTCATTTCTATGTTTCATGGTAAGATATAATATGATTTGCGAGGTATTATGTATTCCTCGTCTACACTTCAAATGAATGTAAATGCGACACTTCCTTGCTAGGAAATAGCGTTTGCAGATGTCTACGTATCGAAGCAATAGAGTTCAAATGCTTCTTAAAACGAGATATTGCATCTCATATCTATGTTTCATGATAAAATATAATATTCATTGCGAAGTGTTATGCATTCCTCGTCTACGGTTCAAATGAATGTAAATGCGACACTTCCTTGCAAGGAAATAGCGTTTGCAGATGTCTACGTATCGTAGCAATAGAGTTCATATGATTCTTAAAACGCTATATCGCATCTCATTTCTATGTTTCATGGTAAGATATAACATGATTTGCGAAGTATCATGTATTCCTCGTCTACACTTCAAATGAATGTAAATGCGACACTTCCTTGCTAGGAAATAGCGTCTGAAGATGTCTAGGTATCGTAGCAATAGAGTTCTAATGCTTCTTAAAACGCGATATCGCATCTCATTTCTATGTTTCATGGTAAGATATAATATTATTTGCGAAGTGTTATGTATTCCTCGTCTACATTTCAAATGAAAGTAAATGCGACACTTCCTTGCAAGGAAATAGCGATTGCAGATGTCTACGTATAGTAGGAATAGAGTTCATATGATTCTTAAAACGCGATATCGCATCTCATTTCTATGTTTCATGGTAAGATATAATATGATTTGCGAAGTGTTATGTATTCCTCGTCTACACTTCAAATGAATGTAAATGCGACACTTCCTTGCTAGGAAATAGTGTTTGCAGATGTCTACGTATCGAAGCAATAGAGTTCAAATGCTTCCTAAAACGAGATATTGCATCTCATATCTATGTTTCGTAATAAGGTATAATATTCATTGCGAAGTGTTATGCATTCCTCGTCTACGATTCAAATGAATGTAAATGCGACACCTCCTTGCAAGGAAATAGCGTTTGCTGATTTCTACGTATCGTAGCAATAGAGTTCTAATGCTTCTTAAAACGCGATATCGCATCTCATTTCTATGTTTCATGGTGAGATATAATATGATTTGCGAAGTGTTATGTATTCCTCGCCTACACTTCAAATGAATGTAAATGCGACACTTCTTTGCTAGGATATAGCGTTTGCAAATGTCTACCTATCGTAGCAATAGTGTTCTTATGCTTCTTAAAGGGCGATATCGCATCTCCTTTCTATGTTTCATGGTAAGATATAATATGATTTGAGAAGTATCATGTATTCCTCGTCTACACTTCAAATGAATGTTAATGCGACACTTCCTGGCTAGGAAGTAGCGTCTGCAGGTGTCTAGGTATCGTAGCAATAGAGTTCTAATGCTACTTAAAACGCGATATCGCATCTCATTTCTATGTTTCATGGTAAGATATAACATGATTTGCGAAGTATCATGTATTCCTCGTCTACACTTCAAATGAATGTAAATGCGACACTTCCTTGCTAGGAAATAGCGTCTGCAGATCTCTACGTATCGTAGCAATAGAGTTCATATGATTCTTAAAACGCGATATCGCATCTCATTTCTATGTTTCATGGTATGATATAACATGATTTGCGAAGTGTTATGTATTCCTCGTCTACACTTCAAATGAATGTGAATGCGATACTTCCTCGCTAGGAAATAGCGTTTGCAGATGTCTACGTATCGTAGCAATAGCTTTCTAATGCTTCTTAAAACGAGATATTGCATCTCATATCTATGTTTCATGATAAGATATAATATTCATTGCGAAGTGTTATGCATTCCTCGTCTACGATTCAAATGATTGTAAATGCGACACTTCCTTGCAAGGAAATAGCGATTGCAGATGTCTACGTATCGTAGCAATAGAGTTCATATGATTCTTAAAACGCGATATCGCATCTCATTTCTATGTTTCATGGTAAGATATAGCATGATTTGCGAAGTGTTATGCATTCCTCGTCTACACTTCAAATGAATGTGAATGCGATAAATCCTCGCCAGGAAATAGCGTTTGCAGATGTCTACGTATCGTAGCAATAGCTTTCTAATGCTTCTTAAAACGCGATATCGAATCTCATTTCTATGTTTCATGGCAAGATATAATATGATTTGCGAAGTGTCATGTATTCCTCGTCTACACTTCAAATGAATGTAAATGCGACACTTCCTTGCAAGGAAATAGCGTTTGCAGATGTCTACGTATCGAAGCAATAGAGTTCAAATGCTTCTTAAAACGCGATATCGCATCTCATCTCTATGTTTCATGGTAAGATATAACATGATTTGCGAAGTATCATGTATTCCTCGTCTACACTTCAAATGAATGAAAATGCGACACTTTCTTGCTAGGAAATAGCGTCTGCAGATGTCTAGGTATCGTAGCAATAGAGTTCTAATGCTTCTTAAAACGCGATATCGTATCTCATTTCTATGTTTCATGGTAAGATATAATATGATTTGCGAAGTGTTATGTATTCCTCGTCTACACATCAAATGAATGTAAATGCGACACTTCCTTGCAAGGAAATAGCGTTTGCAGATGTCTTCGTATCGCAGCAATAGTGTTCTAATGCTTCTTAAAACGCGATATCGCATTTCAGTTCTATGTTTCATGGTATGATATAATATGATTTGCGAAGTATCATGTAATCCTCTTCTACACTTCAAATGAACGTAAATGCGACACTTCCTTGCTAGGAAATAGCGTCTGCAGATGTCTAGGTATCGTAGCAATAGAGTTCTAATGCTTCTTAAAACGCGATATCGCATCTGATTTCAATGTTTCATGGTAAGATATAATATGATTTGCGAAGTGTTATGTATTCCTCGTCTACACTTCAAATGATTGTAAATGCGACACTTCCTTGCAAGGAAATGGCGATTGCAGATGTCTACGTATCGTAGAAATAGAGTTCATATGATTCTTAAAAGGCGATATCGCATCTCATTTCTATGTTTCATGGTAAGATATAATATGATTTGCGAAGTGTTATGTATTCCTCGTCTACACTTCAAATGAAAGTAAATGCGAAACTTCCTTGCAAGGAAATAGCGATTGCAGATGTCTACGTAACGTAGCAATAGAGTTCATATGATTCTTAAAACGAGATATTGCATCTCATATCTATGTTTCCTGATAAGATATAATATTCATTGCGAAGTGTTATGCATTCCTCGTCTACGATTCAAATGAATGTAAATGCGACACTTCCTTGCAAGGAAATAGCGATTGCAGATGTCTACGTATCGTAGCAGTAGAGTTCATATGATTCTTAAAACGCGATATCGCATCTCATTTCTATGTTTCATGGTAAGATATAACATGATTTGCGAAGTATCATGTATTCCTCGTCTACACTTCAAATGAATGTAAATGCGACACTTCCTTGCAAGGAAATAGGGATTGCAGATGTCTACGTATCGTAGCAATAGAGTTCATATGATTCTTAAAACGCGATATCGCATCTCATTTCTATGTTTTATGGTAAGATATAACATGATTTGCGAAGTGTTATGTATTCCTCGTCAACACTTCAAATGAATGTGAATGCGATACTTCCTCGCTAGGAAATAGCGCTTGCAGATGTCTACGTATCGTAGCAATAGCTTTCTAATGCTTCTTAAAACGAGATATTGCATCTCATATCTATGTTTCATGATAAGATATAATATTCTTTGCGAAGTGTTATGCATTCCTCGTCTACGATTCAAATGAATGTAAATGCGACACTTCCATGCAAGGAAATAGCGTTTGCAGATGTCTACGTATCGTAGCAATAGAGTTCTTATGTTTCTTAAAACGCTATATTGCATCTCATTTCTACGTTTCATGGTAAGATATAATATGATTTGCGAAGTGTCATGTATTCCTCGTCTACACTTCAAATGAATGTGAATGCGACACTTCCTCGCTAGGAAATAGCGTTTGCAGATGTCTACGTATCGTAGCAATAGAGTTCTAATGCTCCTTAAAACGCGATATCGCATCTCATTTCTATGTTTCATGGTAAGATATAATATGATTTGCGAGGTATTATGTATTCCTCGTCTACACTTCAAATGAATGTAAATGCGACACTTCCTTGCTAGGAAATAGCGTTTGCAGATGTCTACGTATCGAAGCAATAGAGTTCAAATGCTTCTTAAAACGAGATATTGCATCTCATATCTATGTTTCATGATAAAATATAATATTCATTGCGAAGTGTTATGCATTCCTCGTCTACGGTTCAAATGAATGTAAATGCGACACTTCCTTGCAAGGAAATAGCGTTTGCAGATGTCTACGTATCGTAGCAATAGAGTTCATATGATTCTTAAAACGCTATATCGCATCTCATTTCTATGTTTCATGGTAAGATATAACATGATTTGCGAAGTATCATGTATTCCTCGTCTACACTTCAAATGAATGTAAATGCGACACTTCCTTGCTAGGAAATAGCGTCTGAAGATGTCTAGGTATCGTAGCAATAGAGTTCTAATGCTTCTTAAAACGCGATATCGCATCTCATTTCTATGTTTCATGGTAAGATATAATATTATTTGCGAAGTGTTATGTATTCCTCGTCTACATTTCAAATGAAAGTAAATGCGACACTTCCTTGCAAGGAAATAGCGATTGCAGATGTCTACGTATAGTAGGAATAGAGTTCATATGATTCTTAAAACGCGATATCGCATCTCATTTCTATGTTTCATGGTAAGATATAATATGATTTGCGAAGTGTTATGTATTCCTCGTCTACACTTCAAATGAATGTAAATGCGACACTTCCTTGCTAGGAAATAGTGTTTGCAGATGTCTACGTATCGAAGCAATAGAGTTCAAATGCTTCCTAAAACGAGATATTGCATCTCATATCTATGTTTCGTAATAAGGTATAATATTCATTGCGAAGTGTTATGCATTCCTCGTCTACGATTCAAATGAATGTAAATGCGACACCTCCTTGCAAGGAAATAGCGTTTGCTGATTTCTACGTATCGTAGCAATAGAGTTCTAATGCTTCTTAAAACGCGATATCGCATCTCATTTCTATGTTTCATGGTGAGATATAATATGATTTGCGAAGTGTTATGTATTCCTCGCCTACACTTCAAATGAATGTAAATGCGACACTTCTTTGCTAGGATATAGCGTTTGCAAATGTCTACCTATCGTAGCAATAGTGTTCTTATGCTTCTTAAAGGGCGATATCGCATCTCCTTTCTATGTTTCATGGTAAGATATAATATGATTTGAGAAGTATCATGTATTCCTCGTCTACACTTCAAATGAATGTTAATGCGACACTTCCTGGCTAGGAAGTAGCGTCTGCAGGTGTCTAGGTATCGTAGCAATAGAGTTCTAATGCTACTTAAAACGCGATATCGCATCTCATTTCTATGTTTCATGGTAAGATATAACATGATTTGCGAAGTATCATGTATTCCTCGTCTACACTTCAAATGAATGTAAATGCGACACTTCCTTGCTAGGAAATAGCGTCTGCAGATCTCTACGTATCGTAGCAATAGTGTTCTAATGCTTCTTAAAACTCGATATCGCATCTCATTTCAATGTTTCATGGTAAGGTATAATATTCATTGCGAAGTGTTATGCATTCCTCGTCTACGATTCAAATGAATGTAAATGCGACACTTCCTTGCAAGGAAATAGCGTTTGCAGATGTCTACCTATCGTAGCAATAGTGTTCTAATGGTTCTTAAAACGCGATATCTCATCTCATTTCTATGTTTCATGGTAAAATATAATATGATTTGCGAAGTATCATGTATTCCTCGTCTACACTTCAAATGAATGTAAATGCGACACTTCCTTGCTAGGAAATAGCGTCTGCAGATGTCTAGGTATCGTAGCAATAGAGTTCTAATGCTTCTTAAAACGCGATATCGCATCTCATTTCAATGTTTCATGGTAAGATATAATATTCATTGCGAAGTGTTATGCATTCCTCGTCTACGATTCAAATGAATGTAACTGCGACACTTCCTTGCAAGGAAATAGCGTTTGCAGATGTCTACGTATCGTAGCAATATAGTTCTTATGATTCTTAAAACGCGATATCGCATCTCATTTGAATGTTTCATGGTAAGATATAATATTCATTGCGAAGTGTCATGCATTCCTCGTCTACGATTCAAATGAATATAAATGCGACACCTCCTTGCAAGGAAATAGCGTTTGCAGATGTCTGCGTATCGTAGCAATAGTGTTCTAATGCTTCTTAAAACGCGATATCGCATCTCATTTCTATGTTTCATGGTAAGATAAGATATGATTTGCGAAGTATCACGTATTCCTCGTCTACACTTCAAATGAATGTAAATGCGACACTTCCTTGCTAGGAAATAGCGTCTGCCGATGTCTACGTATCGAAGCAATAGAGTTCAAATGCTTCTTAAAACGAGATATTGCATCTCATATCTATGTTTCATGGTAAGATATAATATTCATTGCGAAGTGTTATGCATTCCTCGTCTTCGATTCAAATGAATGTAAATGCGACACTTCCGTGCTAGGAAATAGCGTTTGCAAATGTAAACCTATCGTAGCAATAGTGTTCTAATGCTTCTTAAAACGCGATATCGCATCTCATTTCTATGTTTCATGGTAAGATATAATATGATTTGCGAAGTGTTATGTATTCCTCGTCTACACTTCAAATGAATGTAAATGCGACACTTCCTTGCAAGGAAAAAGCGATTGCAGATGTCTACGTATCGTAACAATAGCGTTCATATGATTCTTAAAACGCGATATCGCATCTCATTTCTATGTGTCATGGTAAGATATAATATGATTTTCGAAGTGTCATGTATTTCTCGTCTACACTTCAAATGAATGTAAATGCGACACTTCCTTGCAAGGAAATAGCGTTTGCAGATGTCTACGTATCGAAGCAATAGAGTTCAAATGCTTCTTAAAACGCGATATCTCATCTCATCTCTATGTTTCATGGTAAGATATAATATGATTTGCGAAGTATCATGTATTCCTCGTCTACATTTCAAATGAAAGTAAATGCGACACTTCCTTGCAAGGAAATAGCGATTGCAGATGTCTACTTATCGTAGCAATAGAGTTCATATGATTCTTAAAACGCGATATCGCATCTCATTTCTATGTTTCATGGTAAGATATAATATGATTAGCGAAGTGTTATGTATTCCCCGTCTACATATCAAATGAAAGTAAATGCGACACTACCTTGCAAGGAAATAGCGATTGCAGATGTCTACTTATCGTAGCAATAGAGTTCATATGATTCTTAAAACGCGATATCGCATCTCATTTCTATGTTTCATGGTAAGATATAATATGATTTGCGAAGTGTTATGTATTCCTCGCCTACACTTCAAATGAATGTAAATGCGACACTTCTTTGCTAGGAAATAGCGTTTGCAAATGTCTACCTATCGTAGCAATAGTGTTCTAATGCATCTTAAAACGCGATATCGCATCTCATTTCTATGTTTCATGGTAAGATATAATATGATTCGCGAAGTATCATGTATTCCTCGTCTACACTTCAATTGAATGTAAATGCGACACTTCCTTGCAAGGAAATAGCGTTTGCAGATGTCTACGTATCGAAGCAATAAAGTTCAAATGCTTCTTAAAACGCGATATCGCATCTCATTTCAATGTTTCATAGTAAGATATAATATTCATTGCGAAGTGTTATGCATTCCTCGTCTACGATTCAAATGAATGTAAATGCGACACGTCCTTGCTAGGAAATAGCGTCTGCAGATGTCTACGTATCGTAGCAATAGAGTTCTTATGATTCTTAAAACGCTATATTGAATCTCATTTCTACGTTTCATGGTAAGATATAATATGATTTGCGAAGTGTCATGTATACCTCGTCTACACTGCAAATGAATGTAAATGCGACACTTCCTTGCAAGGAAATAGCGTTTGCAGATGTCTACGTATCGTAGCAATATAGTTCTAATGCTCCTTAAAACGCGATATCGCATCTCATTTCTATGTTTCATGGCAAGATATAATATGATTTGCGAAGTGTTATGTATTCCTCGTCTACATTTCAAATGAAAGTAAATGCGACACTTCCTTGCAAGGAAATAGCGATTGCAGATGTCTACTTATCGTAGCAATAGAGTTCATAGGATTCTTAAAACGCGATATCGCATCTCATTTCTATGTTTCATGGTAAGATATAATATTCACTGCGAAGTGTTATGCATTCCTCGTCTACGATTCAAATGAATGTAAATGCGACACTTCCTTGCTAGGAAATAGCGTCTGCAGATGTCTACGTATCGTAGCAATAGAGTTCTTATGATTCTTAAAACGCTATATTGCATGTCATTTCTACGTTTCATGGTAAGATATAATATGATTTGCGAAGTGTCATGTATTCCTCGTCTACACTTCAAATGAATGTGAATACGACACTTCCTCGCTAGGAAATAGAGTTTGCAGATGTCTACTTATCGTAGCAATAGAGTTCATAGGATTCTTAAAACGCGATATCGCATCTCATTTCTATGTTTCATGGTAAGATATAATATTCACTGCGAAGTGTTATGCATTCCTCGTCTACGATTCAAATGAATGTAAATGCGACACTTCCTTGCTAGGAAATAGCGTCTGCAGATGTCTACGTATCGTAGCAATAGAGTTCTTATGATTCTTAAAACGCTATATTGCATGTCATTTCTACGTTTCATGGTAAGATATAATATGATTTGCGAAGTGTCATGTATTCCTCGTCTACACTTCAAATGAATGTGAATGCGGCACTTCCTCGCTAGGAAATAGAGTTTGCAGATTTCTACGTATCGTAGCAATAGAGTTCTAATGCTTCTTAAAACGCGATATCGCATCTCATTTCTATGTTTCATGGTAAGATATAATATGATTAGCGAAGTGTTATGTATTCCTCGTCTACATATCAAATGAAAGTAAATGCGACACTACCTTGCAAGGAAATAGCGATTGCAGATGTCTACTTATCGTAGCAATAGAGTTCATATGATTCTTAAAACGCGAGATCCCATCTCATTTCTATGTTTCATGGTAAGATATAACATGATTTGCGAAGTGTTATGTATTCCTCGTCTACACTTCAAATGAATGTGAATGCGATACTTCCTCGCTATGAAATAGCGTTTGCAGATGTCTACGTACCGTAGCAATAGCTTTCTAATGCTTCTTAAAAAGCGATATCGAATCTCATTTCTATGTTTCATAGTAAGATATAATATGATTTGCGAAGTGTTATGTATTCCTCGTCTACACTTCAATTGAATGTAAATGAGACACTTCCTCGCTAGGAAATAGCGATTGCAGATGTCTACTTATCGTAGCAATAGAGTTCATATGATTCTTAAAACGCGATATCGCATCTCATTTTTATGTTTCATGGTAAGATATAATATGATTAGCGAAGTGTTATGTATTCCTCGTCTACATATCAAATGAAAGTAAATGCGACACTACCTTGCAAGGAAATAGCGATTGCAGATGTCTACTTATCGTAGCAATAGAGTTCATATGATTCTTAAAACGCGAGATCCCATCTCATTTCTATGTTTCATGGTAAGATATAACATGATTTGCGAAGTGTTATGTATTCCTCGTCTACACTTCAAATGAATGTGAATGCGATACTTTCTCGCTATGAAATAGCGTTTGCAGATGTCTACGTACCGTAGCAATAGTGTTCTAATGCTTCTTAAAACGCGATATCGCATCTCATTTCTATGTTTCATGGTAAGATATAACATGATTTGCGAAGTGTTATGTATTCCTCGTCTACTCTTCAAATGAATGTGAATGCGATACTTCCTCGCTAGGAAATAGCTTTTGCAGATGTCTACGTATCGTAGCAATAGCTTTCTAATGCTTCTTAAAACGCGATATCGCATCACATTTCTATGTTTCATGGTAAGATATAGTATGATTTGCGAAGTGTTATGTATTCCTCGTCGACACTTCAAATGAATGTAAATGCGACACTTCCTTGCTAGGAAATAGCGTTTGCAGATGTCTACATATCGAAGCAATAGAGTTCAAATGCTTCTTAAAACGAGATATTGCATCTCATATCTATGTTTCATGATAAGATATAATATTCATTGCGAAGTGTTATGCATTCCTCGTCTACGATTCAAATGAATGTAAATGCGACACTTCCTTGCAAGGAAATAGCGTTTGCAGATGTCTACGTATCGTAGCAATAGAGTTCTAATGCGTCTTAAAACGCGATATCGCATCTCATTTCTATGTTTCATGGTAAGATATAATATGATTTGCGAAGTGTTATGTATTCCTCGCCTACACTTCAAATGAATGTAAATGCGACACTTCTTTGCTAGGAAATAGCGTTTGCAAATGTCTACCTATCGTAGCAATAGTGTTCTAATGCATCTTAAAACGCGATATCGCATCTCATTTCTATGTTTCATGGTAAGATATAATATGATTCGCGAAGTATCATGTATTCCTCGTCTACACTTCAATTGAATGTAAATGCGACACTTCCTTGCAAGGAAATAGCGTTTGCAGATGTCTACGTATCGAAGCAATAGAGTTCAAATGCTTCTTAAAACGCGATATCGCATCTCATTTCAATGTTTCATAGTAAGATATAATATTCATTGCGAAGTGTTATGCATTCCTCGTCTACGATTCAAATGAATGTAAATGCGACACTTCCTTGCTAGGAAATAGCGTCTGCAGATGTCTACGTATCGTAGCAATAGAGTTCTTATGATTCTTAAAACGCTATATTGAATCTCATTTCTACGTTTCATGGTAAGATATAATATGATTTGCGAAGTGTCATGTATACCTCGTCTACACTGCAAATGAATGTAAATGCGACACTTCCTTGCAAGGAAATAGCGTTTGCAGATGTCTACGTATCGTAGCAATATAGTTCTAATGCTCCTTAAAACGCGATATCGCATCTCACTTCTATGTTTCATGGCAAGATATAATATGATTTGCGAAGTGTTATGTATTCCTCGTCTACATTTCAAATGAAAGTAAATGCGACACTTCCTTGCAAGGAAATAGCGATTGCAGATGTCTACTTATCGTAGCAATAGAGTTCATAGGATTCTTAAAACGCGATATCGCATCTCATTTCTATGTTTCATGGTAAGATATAATATTCACTGCGAAGTGTTATGCATTCCTCGTCTACGATTCAAATGAATGTAAATGCGACACTTCCTTGCTAGGAAATAGCGTCTGCAGATGTCTACGTATCGTAGCAATAGCTTTCTAATGCTTCTTAAAACGAGATATTGCATCTCATATCTATGTTTCATGATAAGATATAATATTCTTTGCGAAGTGTTATGCATTCCTCGTCTACGATTCAAATGAATGTAAATGCGACACTTCCATGCAAGGAAATAGCGTTTGCAGATGTCTACGTATCGTAGCAATAGAGTTCTTATGTTTCTTAAAACGCTATATTGCATCTCATTTCTACGTTTCATGGTAAGATATAATATGATTTGCGAAGTGTCATGTATTCCTCGTCTACACTTCAAATGAATGTGAATGCGACACTTCCTCGCTAGGAAATAGCGTTTGCAGATGTCTACGTATCGTAGCAATAGAGTTCTAATGCTCCTTAAAACGCGATATCGCATCTCATTTCTATGTTTCATGGTAAGATATAATATGATTTGCGAGGTATTATGTATTCCTCGTCTACACTTCAAATGAATGTAAATGCGACACTTCCTTGCTAGGAAATAGCGTTTGCAGATGTCTACGTATCGAAGCAATAGAGTTCAAATGCTTCTTAAAACGAGATATTGCATCTCATATCTATGTTTCATGATAAAATATAATATTCATTGCGAAGTGTTATGCATTCCTCGTCTACGGTTCAAATGAATGTAAATGCGACACTTCCTTGCAAGGAAATAGCGTTTGCAGATGTCTACGTATCGTAGCAATAGAGTTCATATGATTCTTAAAACGCTATATCGCATCTCATTTCTATGTTTCATGGTAAGATATAACATGATTTGCGAAGTATCATGTATTCCTCGTCTACACTTCAAATGAATGTAAATGCGACACTTCCTTGCTAGGAAATAGCGTCTGAAGATGTCTAGGTATCGTAGCAATAGAGTTCTAATGCTTCTTAAAACGCGATATCGCATCTCATTTCTATGTTTCATGGTAAGATATAATATTATTTGCGAAGTGTTATGTATTCCTCGTCTACATTTCAAATGAAAGTAAATGCGACACTTCCTTGCAAGGAAATAGCGATTGCAGATGTCTACGTATAGTAGGAATAGAGTTCATATGATTCTTAAAACGCGATATCGCATCTCATTTCTATGTTTCATGGTAAGATATAATATGATTTGCGAAGTGTTATGTATTCCTCGTCTACACTTCAAATGAATGTAAATGCGACACTTCCTTGCTAGGAAATAGCGTTTGCAGATGTCTACGTATCGAAGCAATAGAGTTCAAATGCTTCCTAAAACGAGATATTGCATCTCATATCTATGTTTCATAATAAGGTATAATATTCATTGCGAAGTGTTATGCATTCCTCGTCTACGATTCAAATGAATGTAAATGCGACACCTCCTTGCAAGGAAATAGCGTTTGCTGATTTCTACGTATCGTAGCAATAGAGTTCTAATGCTTCTTAAAACGCGATATCGCATCTCATTTCTATGTTTCATGGTGAGATATAATATGATTTGCGAAGTGTTATGTATTCCTCGCCTACACTTCAAATGAATGTAAATGCGACACTTCTTTGCTAGGATATAGCGTTTGCAAATGTCTACCTATCGTAGCAATAGTGTTCTTATGCTTCTTAAAACGCGATACGAATCTCATTTCTATGTTTCATGGTAAGATATAACATGATTTGCGAAGTGTTATGTATTCCTCGTCTACACTTCAAATGAATGTGAATGCAATACTTCCTCGCTAGGAATTAGCGTTTGCAGATGTCTACGTATCGTAGCAATAGTGTTCTAATGCTTCTTAAAACGCGATATCGCATCTCATTTCTATGTGTCATAGTAAGATATAACATGATTTGCGAAGTGCTATGTATTCCTCGTCTACACTTCAAATGAATGTGAATGCGACACTTCCTCGCTAGGAAATAGAGTTTGCAGATGTCTACGTATCGTAGCAATATAGTTCTAATGCTTCTTAAAACGCGATATCGCATCTCATTTCTATGTTTCATGGTAAAATATAATATGATTTGCGAAGTATCATGTATTCCTCGTCTACACTTCAAATGAATGTAAATGCGACACTTCCTTGCTAGGAAATAGAGTCTGCAGATGTCTAGGTATCGTAGCAATAGAGTTCAAATGCTTCTTAAAACGCGATATCGCATCTCATTTCAATGTTTCATGGTAAGATATAATATGATTTGCGAAGTGTTATGTATTCCTTGTCTACACATCAAATGAATGTGAATGCGACACTTCCTCGCTAGGAAATAGCGTTTGCAGATGTCCACGTATCGTAGCAATAGAGTTCTAATGCTTCTTAAAACGCGATATCGCATCTCATTTCTATGTTTCATGGTAAGATATAATATGATTTGCGAAGTGTTATGTATTCCTCGTCTACGATTCAAATTAAAGTAAATGCGACACTTCCTTGCAAGGAAATAGCGTCTGCAGATGTCTAGGTATCGTAGCAATAGAGTTCATATGATTCTTAAAACGCGATGTCGCATCTCATTTCTATGTTTCATGGTAAGATATAACATGATTTGCGAAGTGTTATGTATTCCCCGTCTACACTTCAAATGAATGTGAATGCAATACTTCCTCGCTAGGAAATAGCGTTTGCAGATGTCTACGTATCGTAGCAATAGCTTTCTAATGCTTCTTAAAACGCGATATCGAATCTCATTTCTATGTTTCATGGTAAGATATAATATGATTTGCGAAGTGTCATGTATTTCTCGTCTACACTTCAAATGAATGTAAATGCGACACTTCCTTGCAAGGAAATAGCGTTTGCAGATGTCTACGTATCGTAGCAATAGAGTTCTAATGCTACTTAAAACGCGATATCGCATCTCATTTCTATGTTTCATGGTAAGATGTAATATGATTTGCGAAGTGTTATGTATTCCTCGCCTACACTTCAAATGAATGTAAATGCGGCACTTCTTTGCTAGGAAATAGCGTTTGCAAATGTCTACCTATCGTAGCAATAGTGTTCTTATGCTTCTTAAAACGCGATATCGCATATCATTTCTATGTTTCATGGTAAGATATAATATGATTTGCGAAGTGTTATGTATTCCTCGTCTACACTTCAAATGAATGTAAATGCGACACTTCCTTGCAAGGAAAAAGCGATTGCAGATGTCTACGTATCGTAGCAATAGCGTTCATATGATTCTTAAAACGCGATATCGCATCTCATTTCTGTGTGTCATGGTAAGATATAATATGATTTTCGAAGTGTCATGTATTTCTCGTCTACACTTCAAATGAATGTAAATGCGACACTTCCTTGCAAGGAAATAGCGTTTGCAGATGTCTACGTATCGAAGCAATAGAGTTCAAATGCTTCTTAAAACGCGATATCTCATCTCATCTCTATGTTTCATGGTAAGATATAATATGATTTGCGAAGTATCATGTATTCCTAGTCTACATTTCAAATGAAAGTAAATGCGACACTTCCTTGCAAGGAAATAGCGATTGCAGATGTCTACTTATCGTAGCAATAGAGTTCATATGATTCTTAAAACGCGATATCGCATCTCATTTCTATGTTTCATGGTAAGATATAATATGATTAGCGAAGTGTTATGTATTCCTCGTCTACATATCAAATGAAAGTAAATGCGACACTACCTTGCAAGGAAATAGCGATTGCAGATGTCTACTTATCGTAGCAATAGAGTTCATATGATTCTTAAAACGCGATATCGCATCTCATTTCTATGTTTCATGGTAAGATATAATATGATTTGCGAAGTGTTATGTATTCCTCGCCTACACTTCAAATGAATGTAAATGCGACACTTCTTTGCTAGGAAATAGCGTTTGCAAATGTCTACCTATCGTAGCAATAGTGTTCTAATGCATCTTAAAACGCGATATCGCATCTCATTTCTATGTTTCATGGTAAGATATAATATGATTCGCGAAGTATCATGTATTCCTCGTCTACACTTCAATTGAATGTAAATGCGACACTTCCTTGCAAGGAAATAGCGTTTGCAGATGTCTACGTATCGAAGCAATAAAGTTCAAATGCTTCTTAAAACGCGATATCGCATCTCATTTCAATGTTTCATAGTAAGATATAATATTCATTGCGAAGTGTTATGCATTCCTCGTCTACGATTCAAATGAATGTAAATGCGACACGTCCTTGCTAGGAAATAGCGTCTGCAGATGTCTACGTATCGTAGCAATAGAGTTCTTATGATTCTTAAAACGCTATATTGAATCTCATTTCTACGTTTCATGGTAAGATATAATATGATTTGCGAAGTGTCATGTATACCTCGTCTACACTGCAAATGAATGTAAATGCGACACTTCCTTGCAAGGAAATAGCGTTTGCAGATGTCTACGTATCGTAGCAATATAGTTCTAATGCTCCTTAAAACGCGATATCGCATCTCATTTCTATGTTTCATGGCAAGATATAATATGATTTGCGAAGTGTTATGTATTCCTCGTCTACATTTCAAATGAAAGTAAATGCGACACTTCCTTGCAAGGAAATAGCGATTGCAGATGTCTACTTATCGTAGCAATAGAGTTCATAGGATTCTTAAAACGCGATATCGCATCTCATTTCTATGTTTCATGGTAAGATATAATATTCACTGCGAAGTGTTATGCATTCCTCGTCTACGATTCAAATGAATGTAAATGCGACACTTCCTTGCTAGGAAATAGCGTCTGCAGATGTCTACGTATCGTAGCAATAGAGTTCTTATGATTCTTAAAACGCTATATTGCATGTCATTTCTACGTTTCATGGTAAGATATAATATGATTTGCGAAGTGTCATGTATTCCTCGTCTACACTTCAAATGAATGTGAATACGACACTTCCTCGCTAGGAAATAGAGTTTGCAGATGTCTACTTATCGTAGCAATAGAGTTCATAGGATTCTTAAAACGCGATATCGCATCTCATTTCTATGTTTCATGGTAAGATATAATATTCACTGCGAAGTGTTATGCATTCCTCGTCTACGATTCAAATGAATGTAAATGCGACACTTCCTTGCTAGGAAATAGCGTCTGCAGATGTCTACGTATCGTAGCAATAGAGTTCTTATGATTCTTAAAACGCTATATTGCATGTCATTTCTACGTTTCATGGTAAGATATAATATGATTTGCGAAGTGTCATGTATTCCTCGTCTACACTTCAAATGAATGTGAATGCGGCACTTCCTCGCTAGGAAATAGAGTTTGCAGATTTCTACGTATCGTAGCAATAGAGTTCTAATGCTTCTTAAAACGCGATATCGCATCTCATTTCTATGTTTCATGGTAAGATATAATATGATTAGCGAAGTGTTATGTATTCCTCGTCTACATATCAAATGAAAGTAAATGCGACACTACCTTGCAAGGAAATAGCGATTGCAGATGTCTACTTATCGTAGCAATAGAGTTCATATGATTCTTAAAACGCGAGATCCCATCTCATTTCTATGTTTCATGGTAAGATATAACATGATTTGCGAAGTGTTATGTATTCCTCGTCTACACTTCAAATGAATGTGAATGCGATACTTCCTCGCTATGAAATAGCGTTTGCAGATGTCTACGTACCGTAGCAATAGCTTTCTAATGCTTCTTAAAACGCGATATCGAATCTCATTTCTATGTTTCATAGTAAGATATAATATGATTTGCGAAGTGTTATGTATTCCTCGTCTACACTTCAATTGAATGTAAATGAGACACTTCCTCGCTAGGAAATAGCGATTGCAGATGTCTACTTATCGTAGCAATAGAGTTCTAATGCTTCTTAAAACGCGATATCGCATCTCATTTCTATGTTTCATGGTAAGATATAATATGATTTACGAAGTGTTATGTATTCCTCGCCTACACTTCAAATGAATGTAAATGCGACACTTCTTTGCTAGGAAATAGTGTTTGCAAATGTCTACCTATCGTAGCAATAGTGTTCTAATGCTTCTTAAAACGCGATATCGCATCTCATTTCTATGTTTCATGGTAAGATATAATATGATTTGCGAAGTGTTATGTATTCCTCGTCTACTCTTCAAATGAATGTGAATGCGATACTTCCTCGCTAGGAAATAGCGTTTGCAGATGTCTATGTATCGTAGCAATAGCTTTCTAATGCTCTTTAAAACGCGATATCGCATCACATTTCTATGTTTCATGGTAAGATATAATATGATTTGCGAAGTGTTATGTATTCCTCGTCGACACTTCAAATGAATGTAAATGCGACACTTCCTTGCTGGCAAATAGCGTTTGCAGATGTCTACATATCGAAGCAATAGAGTTCAAATGCTTCTTAAAACGAGATATTGCATCTCATATCTATGTTTCATGATAAGATATAATATTCATTGCGAAGTGTTATGCATTCCTCGTCTACGATTCAAATGAATGTAAATGCGACACTTCCTTGCAAGGAGATAGCGTTTGCAGATGTCTACGTATCGTAGCAATAGTGTTCTAATGCGTCTTAAAACGCGATATCGCATCTCATTTCTATGTTTCATGGTAAGATATAATATGATTTGCGAAGTGTTATGTATTCCTCGCCTACACTTCAAATGAATGTAAATGCGACACTTCTTTGCTAGGAAATAGCGTTTGCAAATGTCTACCTATCGTAGCAATAGTGTTCTAATGCTTCTTAAAACGCGATATCGCATCTCATTTCTATGTTTCATGGTAAAATATAATATGATTTGCGAAGTATCATGTATTCCTCGTCTACACTTCAAATGAATGTAAATGCGACACTTCCTTGCTAGGAAATAGCGTCTGCAGATGTCTAGGTATCGTAGCAATAGAGTTCTAATCCTTCTTAAAACGCGATATCGCACCTCATTTCAATGTTTCATGGTAAGATATAATATTCATTGCGAAGTGTTATGCATTCCTCGTCTACGATTCAAATGAATGTAAATGCGACACTTCTTTGCTAGGAAATAGCGTTTGCAAATGTCTACCTATCGTAGCATTAGTGTTCTAATGCTTCTTAAAACGCGATATCGCATCTCATTTCTATGTTTCATGGTAAGATATAATATGATTTGCGAAGTATCATGTATTCCTCGTCTACACTTCAATTGAATGCAAATGCGACACTTCCTTGCAAGGAAATAGCGTTTGCAGATGTCTACGTATCGAAGCAATAGAGTTCAAATGCTTCTTAAAACGCGATATCGCATCTCATTTCAATGTTTCATGGTAAGATATAATATTCATTGCGAAGTGTTATGCATTCCTCGTCTACGATTCAAATGAATGTAAATGCGACACTTCCTTGCTAGGAAATAGCGTCTGCAGATGTCTACGTATCGTAGCAATAGAGTTCTTATGATTCTTAAAACGCTATATTGAATCTCATTTCTACGTTTCATGGTAAGATATAATATGATTTGCGAAGTGTCATGTATTCCTCGTCTACACTGCAAATGAATGTAAATGCGACACTTCCTTGCAAGGAAATAGCGTTTGCAGATTTCTACGTGTCGTAGCAATATAGTTCTAATGCTCCTTAAAACGCGATATCGCATCTCATTTCTATGTTTCATGGTAAGATATAATATGATTTGCGAAGTGTTATGTATTCCTCGTCTACATTTCAAATGAAAGTAAATGCGACACTTCCTTGCAAGGAAATAGCGATTGCAGATGTCTACTTATCGTAGCAATAGAGTTCATAGGATTCTTAAAACGCGATATCGCATCTCATTTCTATGTTTCATGGTAAGATATAATATTCACTGCGAAGTGTTATGCATTCCTCGTCTACGATTCAAATGAATGTAAATGCGACACTTCCTTGCTAGGAAATAGCGTCTGCAGATGTCTACGTATCGTAGCAATAGAGTTCTTATGATTCTTAAAACGCTATATTGCATGTCATTTCTACGTTTCATGGTAAGATATAATATGATTTGCGAAGTGTCATGTATTCCTCGTCTACACTTCAAATGAATGTGAATGCGACACTTCCTCGCTAGGAAATATAGTTTGCAGATTTCTACGTATCGTAGCAATAGAGTTCTAATGCTTCTTAAAACGCGATATCGCATCTCATTTCTATGTTTCATGGTAAGATATAATATGATTTACGAAGTGTTATGTATTCCTCGCCTACACTTCAAATGAATGTAAATGCGACACTTCTTTGCTAGGAAATAGCGTTTGCAAATGTCTACCTATCGTAGCAATAGTGTTCTAATGCTTCTTAAAACGCGATATCGCATCTCATTTCTATGTTTCATGGTATGATATAACATGATTTGCGAAGTGTTATGTATTCCTCGTCTACTCTTCAAATGAATGTGAATGCGATACTTCCTCGCTAGGAAATAGTGTTTGCAGATGTCTACGTATCGTAGCAATAGCTTTCTAATGCTTCTTAAAACGCGATATCGCATCACATTTCTATGTTTCATGGTAAGATGTAATATGATTTGCGAAGTGTTATGTATTCCTCGCCTACACTTCAAATGAATGTAAATGCGACACTTCTTTGCTAGGAAATAGCGTTTGCAAATGTCTACCTATCGTAGCAATAGTGTTCTAATGCTTCTTAAAACGCGATATCGCATCTCATTTCTATGTTTCATGGTAAGATATAACATGATTTGCGAAGTGTTATGTATTCCTCGTCTACACTTCAAATGAATGTGAATGCGATACTTCCTCGCTAGGAAATAGCGTTTGCAGATGTCTACGTATCGTAGCAATAGCTTTCTAATGGTTCTTAAAACGCGATATCGAATCTCATTTCTATGTTTCATGGTAAAATATAATATGATTTGCGAAGTATCATGTATTCCTCGTCTACACTTCAAATGAATGTAAATGCGACACTTCCTTGCTAGGAAATAGCGTCTGCAGATGTCTAGGTATCGTAGCAATAGAGTTCTAATCCTTCTTAAAACGCGATATCGCATCTCATTTCAATGTTTCATGGTAAGATATAATATTCATTGCGAAGTGTTATGCATTCCTCGTCTACGATTCAATTGAATGTAAATGCGACACTTCCTTGCAAGGAAATAGCGTTTGCAGATGTCTGCGTATCGTAGCAATAGAGTTCTAGTGCTTCTTAAAAGGCGATATCGCATCCTATTTCTATGTTTCATGGTAAGATATATTATGATTTGCGAAGTGTTATGTATTCCTCGCCTACACTTCAAAAGAATGTAAATGCGACACTTCTTTGCTAGGAAATAGAGTTTGCAGATTTCTACGTATCGTAGCAATAGAGTTCTAATGCTTCTTAAAACGCGATATCGCATCTCATTTCTATGTTTCATGGTAAGATATAATATGATTTGCGAAGTGCTATGTATTCCTCGTCTACACTTCAAATGAATGTAAATGCGACACTTCCTTGCAAGGAAATAGCGTTTGCAGATATCTATGTATAGTAGCAATAGAGTTCTAATGCTTCTTAAAACGCGATATCGCATCTCATTTCTATGTTTCATGGTAAGATATAATATGATTTGCGAAGTGTTATGTATTCCTCGCCTACACTTCAAATGGATGTAAATGCGACACTTCTTTGCTAGGAAATAGTGTTTGCAAATGTCTACCTATCGTAGCAATAGTGTTCTAATGCTTGTTAAAACGCGATATCGCATCTCATTTCTATGTTTCATGGTAAGATATAATATTCATTGCGAAGTGTTATGCATTCCTCGTCTACGATTCAAATGAATGTAAATGCGACACTTCCTTGCAAGGAAATAGCGTTTGCAGATGTCTACTTATCGTAGCAATAGAGTTCATAGGATTCTTAAAACGCGATATTGCATCTCATTTCTATGTTTCATGGTAAGATATAATATTCACTGCGAAGTGTTATGCATTCCTCGTCTACGATTCAAATGAATGTAAATGCGACACTTCCTTGCAAGGAAATAGCGTTTGCAGATGTCTACGTATCGTAGCAATATAGTTCTAATGCTTCTTAAAACGCGATATCGCATCTCATTTCTATGTTTCATGGTAAGATATAACATGATTTGGGAAGTGTTATGTATTCCTCGTCTACATTTCAAATGAAAGTAAATGCGACACTTCCTTGCAAGGAAATAGCGATTGCAGATGTCTACGTCTCGTAGCAATGGAGTTCATATGATTCTAAAAACGCGATAACGCATCTAAATTCTATGTTTCATGGTAAGATATAACATGATTTGCGAAGTGTTATGTATTCCTCGTCTACACATCAACTAAATGTAAATGCGCACTTCCTTGCAAGGAAATAGCGTTCGCAGATGTCTACGTATCGTAGCAATAGAGTTCTTATGATTCTTAAAACGCGATATCGCATCTCATTTCTATGTTTCATGGTAAGATATAATATGATTTGCGAAGTGTTATGTATTCCTCGTCTACAGTTCAAATGAATGTGAATGCGAAACTTCCTCGCTAGGAAATAGCGTTTGCAGATGTCTACGTATCGTAGCAATAGCTTTCTAATGCTTCTTAAAACGCGATATCGAATCTCATTTCTATTTTTCATGGTAAGATATAATATGATGTGCGAAGTGTTATGTATTCCTCGCCTACACTTCAAATGAAAGTAAATGCGACACTTCCTTGCAAGGAAATAGCGATTGTAGATTTCTACGTATCGTAGCAATAGAGTTCTTATGATTCTTAAAACGCGATATCGCATCTCATTTCTATGTTTCTATGTATCATGTATTCCTCGCCTACACTTCAAATGAATGTGAATGCGACACTTCATTGCTAGGAAATAGCGTCTGCAGATGTCTACGTATCGTAGCAATAGAGTTCATATAATTCTTAAAACGAGATATTGCTTCTCATATCTATGTTTCCTGATAAGATATAATATTCATTGCGAAGTGTCATGCATTCCTCGTCTACGATTCAAATGAATGTAAATGCGACACTTCCTTGCAAGGAAATAGCGATTGCAGATGTCTACGTATCGTAGCAATAGAGTTCTTATGATTCTTAAAACGCGATATCGCATCTCATTTCTATGTTTCATGGTAAGATATAACATGATTTGCGAAGTGTTATGTATTCCTCGTCTACACTTCAAATGAATGTGAATGCGATACTTCCTCGCTAGGAAATAGAGTTTGCAGATGTCTACGTATCGAAGCAATAGAGTTCAAATGCTTCTTAAAACGAGATATTGCATCTCATATCTATGTTTCATGGTAAGATATAATATTAATTGCGAAGTATCATGTATTCCTCGTCTACACTTCAATTGAATGTAAATGCGACACTTCCTTGCAAGGAAATAGCGTTTGCAGATGTCTACGTATCGAAGCAATAGTGTTCTAATGCTTCTTAAAACGCGATATCGCATCTCATTTCTATGTTTCATGGTAAGATATAATATTCATTGCGAAGTGTTATGCATTCCTCGTCTACGATTCAAATGAATGTAAATGCGACACTTCCTTGCAAGGAAATAGCGTTTGCAGATGTCTACTTATCGTAGCAATAGAGTTCATAGGATTCTTAAAACGCGATATTGCATCTCATTTCTATGTTTCATGGTAAGATATAATATTCACTGCGAAGTGTTATGCATTCCTCGTCTACGATTCAAATGAATGTAAATGCGACACTTCCTTGCAAGGAAATAGCGTTTGCAGATGTCTACGTATCGTAGCAATATAGTTCTAATGCTTCTTAAAACGCGATATCGCATCTCATTTCTATGTTTCATGGTAAGATATAACATGATTTGGGAAGTGTTATGTATTCCTCGTCTACATTTCAAATGAAAGTAAATGCGACACTTCCTTGCAAGGAAATAGCGATTGCAGATGTCTACGTCTCGTAGCAATGGAGTTCATATGATTCTAAAAACGCGATAACGCATCTAAATTCTATGTTTCATGGTAAGATATAACATGATTTGCGAAGTGTTATGTATTCCTCGTCTACACATCAACTAAATGTAAATGCGCATTTCCTTGCAAGGAAATAGCGTTCGCAGATGTCTACGTATCGTAGCAATAGAGTTCTTATGATTCTTAAAACGCGATATCGCATCTCATTTCTATGTTTCATGGTAAGATATAATATGATTTGCGAAGTGTTATGTATTCCTCGTCTACAGTTCAAATGAATGTGAATGCGAAACTTCCTCGCTAGGAAATAGCGTTTGCAGATGTCTACGTATCGTAGCAATAGCTTTCTAATGCTTCTTAAAACGCGATATCGAATCTCATTTCTATTTTTCATGGTAAGATATAATATGATGTGCGAAGTGTTATGTATTCCTCGTCTACACTTCAAATGAAAGTAAATGCGACACTTCCTTGCAAGGAAATAGCGATTGTAGATTTCTACGTATCGTAGCAATAGAGTTCTTATGATTCTTAAAACGCGATATCGCATCTCATTTCTATGTTTCTATGTATCATGTATTCCTCGCCTACACTTCAAATGAATGTGAATGCGACACTTCATTGCTAGGAAATAGCGTCTGCAGATGTCTACGTATCGTAGCAATAGAGTTCATATGATTCTTAAAACGAGATATTGCTTCTCATATCTATGTTTCCTGATAAGATATAATATTCATTGCGAAGTGTCATGCATTCCTCGTCTACGATTCAAATGAATGTAAATGCGACACTTCCTTGCAAGGAAATAGCGATTGCAGATGTCTACGTATCGTAGCAATAGAGTTCTTATGATTCTTAAAACGCGATATCGCATCTCATTTCTATGTTTCATGGTAAGATATAACATGATTTGCGAAGTGTTATGTATTCCTCGTCTACACTTCAAATGAATGTGAATGCGATACTTCCTCGCTAGGAAATAGAGTTTGCAGATGTCTACGTATCGAAGCAATAGAGTTCAAATGCTTCTTAAAACGAGATATTGCATCTCATATCTATGTTTCATGGTAAGATATAATATTAATTGCGAAGTATCATGTATTCCTCGTCTACACTTCAATTGAATGTAAATGCGACACTTCCTTGCAAGGAAATAGCGTTTGCAGATGTCTACGTATCGAAGCAATATAGTTCAAATGCTTCTTAAAACGCGATATCGCATCTCATTTCAATGTTTCATGGTAAGATATAATATTCATTGCGAAGTGTTATGCTTTCCTCGTCTACGATTCAAATGAAAGTAAATGCGACACTTCCTTGCTAGGAAATAGCGTCTGCAGATGTCTACGTATCGTAGCAATAGAGTTCTTATGATTCTTAAAACGCTATATTGCATCTCATTTCTACGTTTCATGGTAAGATATAATATGATTTGCGAAGTGTCATGTATTCCTCGTCTACATTTCAAATGAATGTGAATGCGACACTTCCTCGCTAGGAAATAGAGTTTGCAGATTTCTACGTATAGTAGCAATAGAGTTCTAATGCTTCTTAAAACGCGATATCGCATCTCATTTCTATGTTTCATGGTAAGATATAATATGATTTTCGAAGTGTTATGTATTCCTCGTCTACATTTCAAATGAAAGTAAATGCGACACTTCCTTGCAAGGAAATAGCGATTGCAGATGTCTACTTATCGTAGCAATAGAGTTCATAGGATTCTTAAAACGCGATATCGCATCTCATTTCTATGTTTCATGGTAAGATATAATATTCACTGCGAAGTGTTATGCATTCCTCGTCTACGATTCAAATGAATGTAAATGCGACACTTCCTTGCAAGGAAATAGCGTTTGCAGATGTCTATGTATCGTAGCAATATAGTTCTAATGCTTCTTAAAACGCGATATCGCATCTCATTTCTATGTTTCATGGTAAGATATAACATGATTTGGGAAGTGTTATGTATTCCTCGTCTACATTTCAAATGAATGTAAATGCGACACTTCCTTGCAAGGAAATGGCGATTGCAGATGTCTACTTATCGTGGCAATAGAGTTCATAGGATTCTTAAAACGCGATATCGCATCTCATTTCTATGTTTCATGGTAAGATATAATATTCACTGCGAAGTGTTATGCATTCCTCGTCTACGATTCAAATGAATGTAAATGCGACACTTCCTTGCTAGGAAATAGCGTCTACAGATGTCTACGTATCGTAGCAATAGAGTTCTTATGATTCTTAAAACGCTATATTGCATCTCATTTCTACGTTTCATGATAAGATATAATATGATTTGCGAAGTGTCATGTATTCCTCGTCTACACTTCAAATGAATGTGAATGCGACACTTCCTCGCTAGGAAATAGAGTTTGCAGATTTCTACGTATCGTAGCAATAGAGTTCTAATGCTTCTTAAAACGCGATATCGCATCACATTTCTATGTTTCATGGTAAGATATAATATGATTTGCGAAGTGTTATGTATTCCTCGTCTACACTTCAAATGAATGTAAATGCCACACTTCCTTGCAAGGAAATAGCGTTTGCAGATGTCTACGTATCGTAGCAATAGAGTTCTAATGCTTCTTAAAACGCGATATCGCATCTCATTTCTATGTTTCATGGTAAGATATAATATGATTTGCGAAGTGTTATGTATTCCTCGTCTACATTTCAAATGAATGTAAATGCGACACTTCCTTGCAAGGAAATGGCGATTGCAGATGTCTACTTATCGTGGCAATAGAGTTCATAGGATTCTTAAAACGCGATATCGCATCTCATTTCTATGTTTCATGGTAAGATATAATATTCACTGCGAAGTGTTATGCATTCCTCGTCTACGATTCAAATGAATGTAAATGCGACACTTCCTTGCTAGGAAATAGCGTCTACAGATGTCTACGTATCGTAGCAATAGAGTTCTTATGATTCTTAAAACGCTATATTGCATCTCATTTCTACGTTTCATGATAAGATATAATATGATTTGCGAAGTGTCATGTATTCCTCGTCTACACTTCAAATGAATGTGAATGCGACACTTCCTCGCTAGGAAATAGAGTTTGCAGATTTCTACGTATCGTAGCAATAGAGTTCTAATGCTTCTTAAAACGCGATATCGCATCACATTTCTATGTTTCATGGTAAGATATAATATGATTTGCGAAGTGTTATGTATTCCTCGTCTACACTTCAAATGAATGTAAATGCCACACTTCCTTGCAAGGAAATAGCGTTTGCAGATGTCTACGTATCGTAGCAATAGAGTTCTAATGCTTCTTAAAACGCGATATCGCATCTCATTTCTATGTTTCATGGTAAGATATAATATGATTTGCGAAGTGTTATGTATTCCACGTCTACACTTCAAATGAATGTGAATGCGACACTTCCTCGCGAGGAAATAGAGTTTGCAGATGTCTACGTATCGAAGCAATAGAGTTCAAATGCTTCTTAAAACGAGATATTGCATTTCATATCTATGTTTCATGGTAAGATATAATATTCATTGCGAAGTGTTATGCATTCCTCGTCTACGATTCAAATGAATGTAATTGCGACACTTCCTTGCAAGGAAATAGCGTTTGCAGATGTCTACGTATCGTAGCAATAGAGTTCTAATGCTTCTTAAAACGCGATATCGCATCTCATTTCTATGTTTCATGGTAAGATATAATATGATTTGCGAAGTGTTATGTATTCCTCGCCTACACTTCAAATGAATGTAAATGCGACACTTCTTTGCTAGGAAATAGCGTTTGCAAATGTCTACCTATCGTAGCAATAGTGTTCTAATGCTTCTTAAAACGCGATATCGCATCTCATTTCAATGTTTCATGGTAAGATATAATATTCATTGCGAAGTGTTATGCATTCCTCGTCTACGATTCAAATGAATGTATATGCGACACTTCCTTGCAAGGAAATAGCGTTTGCAGATGTCTACCTATCGTAGCAATAGTGTTCTAACGGTTCTTAAAACGCGATATCGCATCTCATCTCTATGTTTCATGGTAAAATATAATATGATTTGCGAAGTATCATGTATTCCTCGTCTACACTTCAAATGAATGTAAATGCGACACTTCCTTGCTAGGAAATAGCGTCTGCAGATGTCTAGGTATCGTAGCAATAGAGTTCTAATGCTTCTTAAAAAGCGATATCGCATCTCATTTCAATGTTTCATGGTAAGATATAATATTCATTGCGAAGTGTTATGCATTCCTCGTCTACGATTCAAATGAATGTATATGCGACACTTCCTTGCAAGGAAATAGCGTTTGCAGATGTCTACCTATCGTAGCAATAGTGTTCTAACGGTTCTTAAAACGCGATATCGCATCTCATCTCTATGTTTCATGGTAAAATATAATATGATTTGCGAAGTATCATGTATTCCTCGTCTACACTTCAAATGAATGTAAATGCGACACTTCCTTGCTAGGAAATAGCGTCTGCAGATGTCTAGGTATCGTAGCAATAGAGTTCTAATGCTTCTTAAAAAGCGATATCGCATCTCATTTCAATGTTTCATGGTAAGATATAATATTCATTGCGAAGTGTTATGCATTCCTCGTCTACGATTGAAATGAATGTAAATGCGACACTTCCTGGCAAGGAAATAGCGTTTGCAGATGTCTACGTATCGTAGCAATAGAGTTCTAATGCTTCTTAAAACGCGATATCGCATCTCATTTCTATGTTTCATGGTAAGATATAATATGATTTGCGAAGTGTTATGTATTCCTCGCCTACACTTCAAATGAATGTAAATGCGACACTTCTTTGCTAGGAAATAGCGTTTGCAAATGTCTACCTATCGTAGCAATAGTGTTCTAATGCTTCTTAAAACGCGATATCGCATCTCATTTCTATGTTTCATGGTAAGATATAATATGATTTGCGAAGTGTTATGTATTCCTCGTCTACACTTCAAATGAATGTAAATGCGACACTTCCTTGCTAGGAAATAGCGCTTGCAGATGTCTATGTATCGAAGCAATAGAGTTCAAATGCTTCTTAAAACGAGATATTGCATCTCATATCTATGTCTCATGATAAGATATAATATTTATTGCGAAGTGTTATGCATTCCTCGCCTACACTTCAAATGAATGTAAATGCGACACTTCTTTGCTAGGAAATAGCGTTTGCAAAAATCTACCTATCGTAGCAATAGTGTTCTAATGCTTCTTAAAACGCGATATCGCATCTCATTTCTATGTTTCATGGTAAGATATAATATGATTTGCGAAGTATCATGTATTCCTCGTCTACACTTCAATTGAATGTAAATGCGACACTTCCTTGCAAGGAAATAGCGTTTGCAGATGTCTACGTATCGAAGCAATAGAGTTCAAATGCTTCTTAAAACGGGATATCGCATCTCATTTCAATGTTTCATGGTAAGATATAATATTCATTGCGAAGTGTTATGCATTCCTCGTCTACGATTCAAATGATTGTAAATGCGACACTTCCTTGCAAGGAAATAGCGTTTGCAGATGTCTACGTATCGTAACAATAGCTTTCTAATGCTTCATAAAACGCGATATCGAATCTCATTTCTATTTTTCATGGTAGGATATAATATGATGTACGAAGTGTTATGTATTCCTCGTCTACACTTCAAATGAAAGTAAATGCGACACTTCCATGCAAGGAAATAGCGATTGCAGATTTCTACGTATCGTAGCAATAGAGTTTTTATGATTCTTAAAACGCGATATCGCATCTCATTTCTATGTTTCTATGTATCATGTATTCCTCGCCTACACTTCAAATGAATGTGAATGCGACACTTCATTGCTAGGAAATATCGTCTGCAGATGTCTACGTATCGTAGCAATAGAGTTCATATGATTCTTAAAACGAGATATTGCTTCTCATATCTATGTTTCCTGATAAGATATAATATTCATTGCGAAGTGTTATGCATTCCTCGTCTACGATTCAAATGAATGTAAATGCGACACTTCCTTGCAAAGAAATAGCGATTGCAGATGTCTACGTATCGTAGCAATAGAGTTCTTATGATTCTTAAAACGCGATATCGCATCTCATTTCTATGTTTCATGGTAAGATATAATATGATTTGCGAAGTGTTATGTATTCCTCGTCTACACTTCAAATGAATGTAAATGCGACACTTCCTTGCTAGGAAATAGCGTTTGCAGATGTCTACGTATCGAAGCAATAGATTTCAAATGCTTCTTAAAAAGAGATATTGCATCTCATATCCATGTTTCATGATAAGATATAATATGATTTGCGAAGTGTTATGTATTCCTCGCCTACACTTCAAATGAATGTAAATGCGACCCTTCTTTGCTAGGAAATAGCGTTTGCAAATGTCTACCTATCGTAGCAATAGTGTTCTAATGCTTCATAAAACGCGATATCGCATCTCATTTCTATGTTTCATGGTAAGATATAATATGATTTGCGAAGTATCATGTATTCCTCTTCTACACTTCAAATGAATGTAAATGCGACACGTCATTGCTAGGAAATAGCGTCTGCAGATGTCTAGGTATCGTAGCAATAGTGTTCTAATGCTTCTTAAAACGCGATATCGCATCTCATTTCTATGTTTCATGGTAAGATATAACATGATTTGGGAAGTGTTATGTATTCCTCGTCTACACTTCAAATGAATGTGAATGCGATACTTCCTCGCTAGGAAATAGCGTTTGCAGATGTCTACGTATCGTAGCAATAGCTTTCTAATGCTTATTAAAACGCGATATCGAATCTCATTTCTATGTTTCATGGTATAGATATAATATGATTTGCGAAGTATCATGTATTCCTCGTCTACACTTCAAATGAATGTAAATGCGACACTTCATTGCTAGGAAATAGCGTCTGCAGATGTCTACGTATCGTAGCAATAGAGTTCATATTATTCTTAAAACGAGATATTGCTTCTCATATCTATGTTTCATGGTAAGATATAATATTCATTGCGAAGTGTTATGTATTCCTCGTCTACACTTCAAATGAATGTAAATGCGACACTTCCTTGCTAGGAAATAGCGTCTGCAGATGTCTACGTATCGAAGCAATAGAGTTAAAATGCTTCTTAAAACGAGATATTGCATCTCATATCTATGTTTCATGGTAAGATATAATATTCATTGCGAAGTGTTATGCATTCCTCGTCTACGATTCAAATGAATGTAAATGCGACACTTCCTTGCTAGGAAATAGCGTCTGCAGATGTCTACGTATCGTAGCAATAGAGTTCATATGATTCTTAAAACGAGATATTGCTTCTCATATCTATGTTTCCTGATAAGATATAATATTCATTGCGAAGTGTTATGCATTCCTCGTCTACGATTCAAATGAATGTAACTGCGACACTTCCTTGCAAGGAAATAGCGTTTGCAGATGTCTACGTATCGTAGCAATATAGTTCTTATGATTCTTAAAACGCGATATCGCATCTCATTTCAATGTTTCATGGTAAGATATAATATTCATTGCGAAGTGTTATGCATTCCTCGTCTACGATTCAAATGAATATAAATGCGACACCTCCTTGCAAGGAAATAGCGTTTGCAGATGTCTACGTATCGTAGCAATAGAGTTCATATGATTCTTAAAACCAGATATTGCTTCTCATATCTATGTTTCCTGATAAAATATAATATTCATAGCGAAGTGTTATGCATTCCTCGTCTACGATTCAAATGAATGTAAATGCGACACTTCCTCGCTAAGAAATAGAGTTCGCAGATTTCTACGTATCGTAGCAATAGAGTTCTAATGCTTCTTAGAACGCGATATCGCATCTCATTTCTATGTTTCATGGTAAGATATAATATGATTTGCGAAGTGTTATGTATTCCTCGCCTACACTTCAAATGAATGTAAATGCGACACTTCTTTGCTAGGAAATAGCGTTTGCAAATGTCTACCTATCGTAGGAATAGTGTTCTAATGCTTCTTAAAACGCGATATCGCATCTCATATCTATGTTTCATGGTAAGATATAATATTCATTGCGAAGTGTTATGCATTCCTCGTCTACGATTCAAATGAATGTAAATGCGACACTTCCTTGCTAGGAAATAGCGTCTGCAGATGTCTACGTATCGTAGCAATAGAGTTCATATGATTCTTAAAACGAGATATTGCTTCTCATATCTATGTTTCCTGATAAGATATAATATTCATTGCGAAGTGTTATGCATTCCTCGTCTACGATTCAAATGAATGTAACTGCGACACTTCCTTGCAAGGAAATAGCGTTTGCAGATGTCTACGTATCGTAGCAATATAGTTCTTATGATTCTTAAAACGCGATATCGCATCTCATTTCTATGTTCCATGGTAACATATAATATGATTTGCGAAGTATTACGTATTCCTCGTCTACACTTCAAATGAATGTGAGTGCGATACTTCCTCGCTAGGAAATAGCGTTTGCAGATGTCTACGTATCGTAGCAATAGCTTTCTAATGCTTCTTAAAACGCGATATCGAATCTCATTTCTATGTTTCATGGTAAGATATAATATGATTTGCGAAGTGTTATGTATTCCTCGCCTTCACTTCAAATGAATGTAAATGCGACACTTCTTTGCTAGGAAATAGCGTTTGCAAATGTCTACCTATCGTAGCAATAGTGTTCTAATGCTTCTTAAAACTCGATATCGCATCTCATTTCAATGTTTCATGGTAAGGTATAATATTCATTGCGAAGTGTTATGCATTCCTCGTCTACGATTCAAATGAATGTAAATGCGACACTTCCTTGCAAGGAAATAGCGTTTGCAGATGTCTACCTATCGTAGCAATAGTGTTCTAATGGTTCTTAAAACGCGATATCTCATCTCATTTCTATGTTTCAAGGTAAAATATAATATGATTTGCGAAGTATCATGTATTCCTCGTCTACACTTCAAATGAATGTAAATGCGACACTTCCTTGCTAGGAAATAGCGTCTGCAGATGTCTAGGTATCGTAGCAATAGTGTTCTAATGCTTCTTAAAACGCGATATCGCATCTCATTTCTATGTTTCATGGTAAGATATAACATGATTTGGGAAGTGTTATGTATTCCTCGTCTACACTTCAAATGAATGTGAATGCGATACTTCCTCGCTAGGAAATAGCGTTTGCAGATGTCTACGTATCGTAGCAATAGCTTTCTAATGCTTATTAAAACGCGATATCGAATCTCATTTCTATGTTTCATGGTATAGATATAATATGATTTGCGAAGTATCATGTATTCCTCGTCTACATTCCAAATGAATGTAAATGCGACACTTCATTGCTAGGAAATAGCGTCTGCAGATGTCTACGTATCGTAGCAATAGAGTTCATATTATTCTTAAAACGAGATATTGCTTCTCATATCTATGTTTCATGGTAAGATATAATATTCATTGCGAAGTGTTATGTATTCCTCGTCTACACTTCAAATGAATGTGAATGCGATACTTCCTCGCTAGGAAATAGCGTTTGCAGATGTCTACGTATCGTAGCAATAGCTTTCTAATGCTTCTTAAAACGAGATATTGCATCTCATTTCAATGTTTCATGCTAAGATATAATATTCATTGCGAAGTGTTATGCATTCCTCGTCTACGATTCAAATGAATGTAAATGCGACACTTCTTTGCTAGGAAATAGCGTTTGCAAATGTCTACCTATCGTAGCAATAGTGTTCTAATGCTTCTTAAAACGCGATATCGCATCTCATTTCTATGTTTCATGCTAAGATATAATATGATTTGAGAAGTATCACGTATTCTTCGTCCACACTTCAAATGAATGTAAATGCGACACTTCCTTGCTAGGAAATAGCGTCTGCAGATGTCTACGTATCGAAGCAATAGAGTTAAAATGCTTCTTAAAACGAGATATTGCATCTCATATCTCTGTTTCATGGTAAGATATAATATTCATTGCGAAGTGTTATGCATTCCTCGTCTACGATTCAAATGAATGTAAATGCGACACTTCCTTGCTAGGAAATAGCGTCTGCAGATGTCTACGTATCGTAGCAATAGAGTTCATATGATTCTTAAAACGAGATATTGCTTCTCATATCTATGTTTCCTGATAAGATATAATATTCATTGCGAAGTGTTATGCATTCCTCGTCTACGATTCAAATGAATGTAACTGCGACACTTCCTTGCAAGGAAATAGCGTTTGCAGATGTCTACGTATCGTAGCAATATAGTTCTTATGATTCTTAAAACGCGATATCGCATCTCATTTCAATGTTTCATGGTAAGATATAATATTCATTGCGAAGTGTTATGCATTCCTCGTCTACGATTCAAATGAATATAAATGCGACACCTCCTTGCAAGGAAATAGCGTTTGCAGATGTCTACGTATCGTAGCAATAGAGTTCATATGATTCTTAAAACCAGATATTGCTTCTCATATCTATGTTTCCTGATAAAATATAATATTCATAGCGAAGTGTTATGCATTCCTCGTCTACGATTCAAATGAATGTAAATGCGACACTTCCTCGCTAAGAAATAGAGTTCGCAGATTTCTACGTATCGTAGCAATAGAGTTCTAATGCTTCTTAGAACGCGATATCGCATCTCATTTCTATGTTTCATGGTAAGATATAATATGATTTGCGAAGTGTTATGTATTCCTCGTCTACACTTCAAATGAATGTAAATGCGACACTTCCTTGCAAGGAAATAGCGTTTGCAGATGTCTACGTATCGTAGCAATAGATTTCTAATGCTTCTTAAAACGCGATATCGCATCTCATTTCTATGTTTCATGGTAAGATATAATATTCATTGCGAAGTGCTATGCATTCCTCGTCTACGATTCAAATGAATGTAACTGCGACACTTCCTTGCAAGGAAATAGCGTTTGCAGATGTCTACGTATCGTAGCAATATAGTTCTTATGATTCTTAAAACGCGATATCGCATCTCATTTCTATGTTCCATGGTAACATATAATATGATTTGCGAAGTATTACGTATTCCTCGTCTACACTTCAAATGAATGTGAGTGCGATACTTCCTCGCTAGGAAATAGCGTTTGCAGATGTCTACGTATCGTAGCAATAGCTTTCTAATGCTTCTTAAAACGCGATATCGAATCTCATTTCTATGTTTCATGGTAAGATATAATATGATTTGCGAAGTGTTATGTATTCCTCGCCTTCACTTCAAATGAATGTAAATGCGACACTTCTTTGCTAGGAAATAGCGTTTGCAAATGTCTACCTATCGTAGCAATAGTGTTCTAATGCTTCTTAAAACTCGATATCGCATCTCATTTCAATGTTTCATGGTAAGGTATAATATTCATTGCGAAGTGTTATGCATTCCTCGTCTACGATTCAAATGAATGTAAATGCGACACTTCCTTGCAAGGAAATAGCGTTTGCAGATGTCTACCTATCGTAGCAATAGTGTTCTAATGGTTCTTAAAACGCGATATCTCATCTCATTTCTATGTTTCATGGTAAAATATAATATGATTTGCGAAGTATCATGTATTCCTCGTCTACACTTCAAATGAATGTAAATGCGACACTTCCTTGCTAGGAAATAGCGTCTGCAGATGTCTAGGTATCGTAGCAATAGAGTTCTAATGCTTCTTAAAACGCGATATCGCATCTCATTTCAATGTTTCATGGTACGATATAATATTCATTGCGAAGTGTTATGCATTCCTCGTCTACGATTCAAATGAATGTAACTGCGACACTTCCTTGCAAGGAAATAGCGTTTGCAGATGTCTACGTATCGTAGCAATATAGTTCTTATGATTCTTAAAACGCGATATCGCATCTCATTTGAATGTTTCATGGTAAGATATAATATTCATTGCGAAGTGTCATGCATTCCTCGTCTACGATTCAAATGAATATAAATGCGACACCTCCTTGCAAGGAAATAGCGTTTGCAGATGTCTGCGTATCGTAGCAATAGTGTTCTAATGCTTCTTAAAACGCGATATCGCATCTCATTTCTATGTTTCATGGTAAGATAAGATATGATTTGCGAAGTATCACGTATTCCTCGTCTACACTTCAAATGAATGTAAATGCGACACTTCCTTGCTAGGAAATAGCGTCTGCCGATGTCTACGTATCGAAGCAATAGAGTTCAAATGCTTCTTAAAACGAGATATTGCATCTCATATCTATGTTTCATGGTAAGATATAATATTCATTGCGAAGTGTTATGCATTCCTCGTCTTCGATTCAAATGAATGTAAATGCGACACTTCCGTGCTAGGAAATAGCGTTTGCAAATGTAAACCTATCGTAGCAATAGTGTTCTAATGCTTCTTAAAACGCGATATCGCATCTCATTTCTATGTTTCATGGTAAGATAAGATATGATTTGCGAAGTATCACGTATTCCTCGTCTACACTTCAAATGAATGTAAATGCGACACTTCCTTGCTAGGAAATAGCGTCTGCCGATGTCTACGTATCGAAGCAATAGAGTTCAAATGCTTCTTAAAACGAGATATTGCATCTCATATCTATGTTTCATGGTAAGATATAATATTCATTGCGAAGTGTTATGCATTCCTCGTCTACACTTCAAATGAATGTAAATGCGACACTTCCTTGCTAGGAAATAGCGTCTGCAGATGTCTAGGTATCGTAGCAATAGAGTTCTAATGCTTCTTAAAACGCGATATCGCATCTCATTTCAATGTTTCATGGTAAGATATAATATTCATTGCGAAGTGTTATGCATTCCTCGTCTACGATTCAAATGAATGTAAATGCGACCCCTCCTTGCAAGGAAATAGCGTTTGCAGATGTCTACGTATCGTAGCAATAGAGTTCTAATGCTTCTTAAAACGCGATATCGCATCTCATGTCTATGTTTCATGGTAAGATATAATATGATTTGCGAAGTATCATGTATTCCTCGTCTACACTTCAAATGAATGTAAATGCCACACTTCCTTGCTAGGAAATAGCGTCTGCAGATATCTAGGTATCGTAGCAATAGAGTTCTAATGCTTCGTAAAACGCGACATCGCATCTCATTTCAATTTTTCATGGTAAGATATAATATGATTTGCGAAGTGTTACGTATTCCTCGTCTACACTTCAAATGAATGTAAATGCGACACTTCTTTGCTAGGAAATAGCGTTTGCAAATGTCTACCTATCGCAGCAATAGTGTTCTAATGCTTCAAAAAACGCGATATCGCATCTCATTTCTATGTTTCATGGTAAGATATAATATGATTTGCGAAGTATCATGTATTCCTCGTCTACATTTCAAATGAATGTTAATGCGACACTTCCTTGCTAGGAAATAGCGTCTGCAGATGTCTAGGTATCGTAGCAATAGAGTTCTAATGCTTCTTAAAACGCGATATCGCATCTCATTTCTATGTTTCATGGTAAGATATAATATGATTTGCGATGTGTTATGTATTCCTCGTCTACATTTCAAATGAAAGTAAATGCGACACTTCCTTAAAAGGAAATAGCGATTGCAGATGTCTACGTATCGTAGCAATAGAGTTCATATGATTCTTAAAACGCGATATCGCATCTCATTTCTATGTTTCATGGTAAGATATAACATGATTTGCGAAGTGTTATGTATTCCTCGTCTACACTTCAAATGAATGTGAATGCGATACTTCCTCGCTAGGAAATAGCGTTTGCAGATGTCTACGTATCGTAGCAATAGCTTTCTAATGCTTCCTAAACGCGATATCGAATCTCATTTCTATGTTTCTTGGTAAGATATAATATGATTTGCGAAGTGTCATGTATTTCTCGTCTACACTTCAAATGAATGTAAATGCGACACTTCCTTGCAAGGAAATAGCGTTTGCAGATGTCTACGTATCGAAGCAATAGAGTTCAAATGCTTCTTAAAACACGATATCTCATCTCATTTCTATGTTTCATGGTAAGATATAACATGATTTGGGAAGTGTTATGTATTCCTCGTCTACACTTCAAATGAATGTGAATGCGATACTTCCTCGCTAGGAAATAGCGTTTGCAGATGTCTGAGTATCGTAGCAATAGCTTTCTAACGCTTCTTAAAACGCGATATCGAATCTCATTTCTATGTTTCATGGTAAGATATAATATTCATTGCGAAGTGTTATGCATTCCTCGTCCACGATTCAAATGAATGTAAATGCGACACTTCCTTGCAAGGAAATAGCGTTTGCAGATGTCTACGTATCGAAGCAATAGAGTTCAAATGCTTCTTAAAACGAGATATTGCATCTCATATCTATGTTTCCTGATAAGATATAATATTCATTGCGAAGTGTTATGCATTCTGCGTCTACGATTCAAATGAATGTAAATGCGACACTTCCTTGCAAGGAAATAGCGTTTGCAGATGTCTACGTATCGTAGCAATAGAGTTCTAATGCTTCTTAAAACGCGATATTGCATCTCATTTCTATGTTTCATGGTAAGATATAATATGATTTGCGAAGTGTTATGTATTCCTCGCCTACACTTCAAATGAATGTAAATGCGACACTTCTTTCCTAGGAAATAGCGTTTGCAAATGTCTACCTATCGTAGCAATAGTGTTCTAATGCTTCTTAAAACGCGATATCGCATCTCATGTCTATGTTTCATGGTAAGATATAATATGATTTGCGAAGTGTTATGTATTCCTCGTCTACTCTTCAAATGAATGTAAATGCGACACTTCTTTGCTAGGAAATAGCGTTTGCAAATGTCTACCTATCGTAGCAATAGCTTTCTAATGCTTCTTAAAACGCGATATCGAATCTCATTTCTATGTTTCATGGTAAGATATAATATGATTTGCGAAGTATCATGTATTCCTCGCTAACACTTCAAATGAATGTAAATGCGACACTTCCTTGCTAGGAAATAGCGTCTACAGATGTCTAGGTATCGTAGCAATAGAGTTCTAATGCTTCTTAAAGCGCGACATCGCATCTCATTTCAATGCTTCATGGTAAGATATAATATGATTTGCGAAGTGTTATGTATTCCTCGCCTACACTTCAAATGAATATAAATGCGACACTTCTTTGCTAGGAAATAGCGTTTGCAAATGTCTACCTATCGTAGCAATAGTGTTCTAATGCTTCTTAAAACGCGATATCGCATCTCATTTCTATGTTTCATGGTAAGATATAATCTGATTTGCGAAGTATCATGTATTCCTCGTCTACACTTCAAATGAATGTTAATGCGACACTTCCTTGCTAGGAAATAGCGTCTGCAGATGTCTAGGTATCGTAGCAATAGAGTTCTAATGCTACTTAAAACGCGATATCGCATCTCATTTCTATGTTTCATGGTAAGATATAATATTCATTGCGAAGTGTTATGCATTCCTCGTCTACGATTCAAATGAATGTAAATGCGACACTTCCTTGCAAGGAAATAGCGTTTGCAGATGTCTACGTATCGTGGCAATAGAGTTCTTATGATTCTTAAAACGCGATATCGCATCTCATTTCTATGTTTCATGGTAAGATATAATATGATTTGCAAAGTGTTATGTATTCCTCGCCTACACTTCAAATGAATGTAAATGCGACACTTCTTTGCTAGGAAATAGCGTTTGCAAATGTCTACCTATCGTAGCAATAGTGTTCTAATGCTTCTAAAAACGCGATATCGCATCTCATGTCTATGTTTCATGGTAAGATATAATATGATTTGCGAAGTATCATGTATTCCTCGTCTGCACTTCAAATGAATGTAAATGCCACACTTCCTTGCTAGGAAATAGCGTCTGCAGATATCTAGGTATCGTAGCAATAGAGTTCTAATGCTTCTTAAAACGCGACATCGCATCACATTTCAATGTTTCATGGTAAGATATAATATGATTTGCGAAGTGTTATGTATTCCTCGTCTACACTTCAAATGAATGTAAATGCGACACTTCTTTGCTAGGAAATAGCGTTTGCAAATGTCTACCTATCGCAGCAATAGTGTTCTAATGCTTCTAAAAACGCGATATCGCATCTCATTTCTATGTTTCATGGTAAGATATAATATGATTTGCGAAGAATCATGTATTCCTCGTCTACACTTCAAATGAATGTTAATGCGACACTTCCTTGCTAGGAAATAGCGTCTGCAGATGTCTAGGTATCGTAGCAATAGAGTTCTAATGCTTCTTAAAACGCGATATCGCATCTCATTTCTATGTTTCATGGTAAGATATAATATGATTTGCGATGTGTTATGTATTCCTCGTCTACATTTCAAATGAAAGTAAATGCGACACTTCCTTAAAAGGAAATAGCGATTGCAGATGTCTACGTATCGTAGCAATAGCTTTCTAATGCTTCTTAAATCGCGATATCGAATCTCATTTCTATGTTTCATGGTAAGATGTAATATGATTTGCGAAGTGTCATGTATTTCACGTCTACACTTCAAATGAATGTAAATGCGACACTTCCTTGCTAGGAAATAGCGTCTGCAGATGTCTACGTATCGTAGCAATAGAGTTCATATGATTCTTAAAACGAGATATTGCTTCTCATATCTATGTTTCCTGATAAGATATAATATTCATTGCGAAGTGTTATGCATTCCTCGTCTACGATTCAAATGAATGTAAATGCGACACTTCCTTGAAAGGAAATAGCGTTTGCAGATGTCTACGTATCGTAGCAATAGAGTTCTAATGCTTCTTAAAACGCGATATCGCATCTCATTTCTATGTTTCATGGTAAGATATAATATGATTTGAGAAGTGTTATGTATTCCTCGTCTACACTTCAAATGAATGTAAATGCGACACTTCTTTGCTAGGAAAAAGCGATTGCAAAAGTCTACCTATCGTAGCAATAGTGTTCTAATGCTTCTTAAAACGCGATATCGCATCTCATTTCTATGTTTCATGGTAAGATATAATATGATTTGCGATGTATCATGTATTCCTCTTCTACACTTCAAATGAATGTAAATGCGACACTTCCTCGCTAGGAAATAGCGTCTGCAGATGTCTAGGTATCGTAGCAATAGAGTTCTAATGCTTCTTAAAACGCGATATCGCATCTCATTTCTATGTTTCATGGTAAGATATAATATGATTTGCGAAGTGTTATGTATTCCTCGCCTACACTTCAAATGAATGTAAATGCGACACTTCTTTGCTAGGAAATAGCGATTGCAAATGTCTACCTATCGTAGCAATAGTGTTCTAATGCTTCTTAAAACGCGATATCGCATCTCATTTCTATGTTTCATGGTAAGATATAATATGATTTGCGATGTATCATGTATTCCTCTTCTACACTTCAAATGAATGTAAATGCGACACTTCCTCGCTAGGAAATAGCGTCTGCAGATGTCTAGGTATCGTAGCAATAGAGTTCTAATGCTTCTTAAAACGCGATATCGCATCTCATATCAATGTTTCATGCTAAGATATAATATGATTTGCGAAGTGTTATGTATTCCTCGTCTACTCTTCAAATGAATGTAAATGCGACACTTCTTTGCTAGGAAATAGCGTTTGCAAATGTCTACGTATCGTAGCAATAGCTTTCTAATGCTTCTTAAAACGCGATATCGAATCTCATTTCTATGTTTCGTGGTAAGATATAATATGATTTGCGAAGTGTTATGTATTCCTCGTCTACACTTCAAAGGAATGTAAATGTGACACTTCCTCCCTAGGAAATAGCGCCTGCAGATGTCTACGTATCGTAGCAGTAGAGTTCATATGATTCTTATAACGAGATATTGCTTCTCATATCTATGTTTCCTGATAAGATATAATATTCATTGCGAAGTGTTATGCATTCCTCGTCTACGATTCAAATGAATGTAAATGCGACAATTCCTTGCAAGGAAATAGCGTTTGCAGATGTCTACGTATCGTAGCAATATAGTTCTTATGATTCTTCTAACGCGATATCGCATCTCATTTCTATGTTTCATGGTAAGATATAATATGATTTGCGAAGTATCACGTATTCCTCGTCTACACTTCAAATGAATGTAAATGCGACACTTCCTTGCTAGGAAATAGCGTCTGCAGATGTCTAGGTATCGTAGCAATAGAGTTCTAATGCTTCTTAAAGCGCGACATCGCATCTCATTTCAATGCTTCATGGTAAGATATAATATGATTTGCGAAGTGTTATGTATTCCTCGCCTACACTTCAAATGAATATAAATGCGACACTTCTTTGCTAGGAAATAGCGTTTGCAAATGTCTACCTATCGTAGCAATAGTGTTCTAATGCTTCTTAAAACGCGATATCGCATCTCATTTCTATGTTTCATGGTAAGATATAATCTGATTTGCGAAGTATCATGTATTCCTCGTCTACACTTCAAATGAATGTTAATGCGACACTTCCTTGCTAGGAAATAGCGTCTGCAGATGTCTAGGTATCGTAGCAATAGAGTTCTAATGCTACTTAAAACGCGATATCGCATCTCATTTCTATGTTTCATGGTAAGATATAATATTCATTGCGAAGTGTTATGCATTCCTCGTCTACGATTCAAATGAATGTAAATGCGACACTTCCTTGCAAGGAAATAGCGTTTGCAGATGTCTACGTATCGTGGCAATAGAGTTCTTATGATTCTTAAAACGCGATATCGCATCTCATTTCTATGTTTCATGGTAAGATATAATATGATTTGCGATGTGTTATGTATTCCTCGTCTACATTTCAAATGAAAGTAAATGCGACACTTCCTTGCAAGGAAATAGCGATTGCAGATGTCTTTGTATCGTAGCAATAGAGTTCATATGATTCTTAAAACGCGATACCGCATCTCATTTCAATGTTTCATGGTAAGTTATAATATGATTTGCGAAGTGTTATGTATTCCTCGTCTACACTTCAAATGAATGTAAATGCCACACTTCCTTGCTAGGAAATAGCGTCTGCAGATGTCTCGGTATCGTAGCAATAGAGGTCTAATGCTTCTTAAAACGCGATATCGCATCTCATTTCAATGTTTCATGGTAAGATATAATATGATTTGAGATGTGTTATGTATTCCTCGTCTACACTTCAAATGAATGTAAATGCGACACTTCTGTGCTAGGAAATAGCGTTCGCAAATGTCTACGTATCGTAGCAATAGAGTTCATATGATTCTTAAAACGCGATGTCGCATCTCATTTCTATGTTTCATGCTAAGATATAACATGATTTGCGAAGTGTTATGTATTCCTCGTCTACACTTCAAATGAATGTGAATGCGACAGTTCCTCGCTAGGAAATAGCGTTTGCAGATGTCTACGTATCGTAGCAATAGCTTTCTAATGCTTCTTAAAACGCGATATCGAATCTCATTTCTATGTTTCATGGTAAGATATAATATGATTTGCGAAGTGTTATGTATTCCTCGTCTACACTTCAAAGGAATGTAAATGTGACACTTCCTCGCTAGGAAATAGCGTTTGCAGATGTCTACGTATCGAAGCAATAGAGTTCAAATGCTTCTTAAAACACGATATCGCATCTCATTTCTATGTTTCATGGTAAGATATAACATGATTTGGGAAGTGTTATGTATTCCTCGTCTACACTTCAAATGAATGTGAATGCGATACTTCCTCGCTAGGAAATAGCGTTTGCAGATGTCTACGTATCGTAGCAATAGCTTTCTAATGCTTCTTAAAACGCGATATCGAATCTCATTTCTATGTTTCATGGTAAGATATAATATGATTTGCGAAGTATCATGTATTCCTCGCTAACACTTCAAATGAATGTAAATGCGACACTTCCTTGCTAGGAAATAGCGTCTACAGATGTCTAGGTATCGTAGCAATAGAGTTCTAATGCTTCTTAAAACGCGATATCGCATCTCATTTCAATGTTTCATGGTAAGATATAATATGATTTGCGAAGTGTTATGTATTCCTCGTCTACACTTCAAATGAATGTAAATGCGACACTTCTTTGCTAGGAAATAGCGATTGCAAAAGTCTACCTATCGTAGCAATAGTGTTCTAATGCTTCTTAAAACGCGATATCGCATCTCATTTCTATGTTTCATGGTAAGATATAATATGATTTGCGATGTATCATGTATTCCTCTTCTACACTTCAAATGAATGTAAATGCGACACTTCCTCGCTAGGAAATAGCGTCTGCAGATGTCTAGGTATCGTAGCAATAGAGTTCTAATGCTTCTTAAAACGCGATATCGCATCTCATTTCTATGTTTCATGGTAAGATATAATATGATTTGCGAAGTGTTATGTATTCCTCGCCTACACTTCAAATGAATGTAAATGCGACACTTCTTTGCTAGGAAATAGCGATTGCAAATGTCTACCTATCGTAGCAATAGTGTTCTAATGCTTCTTAAAACGCGATATCGCATCTCATTTCTATGTTTCATGGTAAGATATAATATGATTTGCGATGTATCATGTATTCCTCTTCTACACTTCAAATGAATGTAAATGCGACACTTCCTCGCTAGGAAATAGCGTCTGCAGATGTCTAGGAATCGTAGCAATAGAGTTCTAATGCTTCTTAAAACGCGATATCGCATCTCATATCAATGTTTCATGCTAAGATATAATATGATTTGCGAAGTGTTATGTATTCCTCGTCTACTCTTCAAATGAATGTAAATGCGACACTTCTTTGCTAGGAAATAGCGTTTGCAAATGTCTACGTATCGTAGCAATAGCTTTCTAATGCTTCTTAAAACGCGATATCGAATCTCATTTCTATGTTTCATGGTAAGATATAATATGATTTGCGAAGTATCATGTATTCCTCGCTAACACTTCAAATGAATGTAAATGCGACACTTCCTTGCTAGGAAATAGCGTCTACAGATGTCTAGGTATCGTAGCAATAGAGTTCTAATGCTTCTTAAAACGCGATATCGCATCTCATTTCAATGTTTCATGGTAAGATATAATATGATTTGCGATGTGTTATGTATTCCTCGTCTACACTTCAAATGAATGTAAATGCGACACTTCTGTGCTAGGAAATAGCGTTTGCAAATGTCTACGTATCGTAGCAATAGAGTTCATATGATTCTTAAAACGCGATGTCGCATCTCATTTCTATGTTTCATGGTAAGATATAAAATGATTTGCGAAGTGTTATGTATTCCTCGTCTACACTTCAAATGAATGTGAATGCGATAGTTCCTCGCTAGGAAATAGCGTTTGCAGATGTCTACGTATCGTAGCAATAGCGTTCTAATGCTTCTTAAAACGCGATATCGAATCTCATTTCTATGTTTCATGGGAAGATATAATATGATTTGCGAAGTGTTATGTATTCCTCGTCTACACTTCAAAGGAATGTAAATGTGACACTTCCTCCCTAGGAAATAGCGCCTGCAGATGTCTACGTATCGTAGCAGTAGAGTTCATATGATTCTTAAAACGAGATATTGCTTCTCATATCTATGTTTCCTGATAAGATATAATATTCATTGCGAAGTGTTATGCATTCCTCGTCTACGATTCAAATGAATGTAAATGCGACAATTCCTTGCAAGGAAATAGCGTTTGCAGATGTCTACGTATCGTAGCAATATAGTTCTTATGATTCTTCTAACGCGATATCGCATCTCATTTCTATGTTTCATGGTAAGATATAATATGATTTGCGAAGTATCACGTATTCCTCGTCTACACTTCAAATGAATGTAAATGCGACACTTCCTTGCTAGGAAATAGCGTCTGCAGATGTCTAGGTATCGTAGCAATAGAGTTCTAATGCTTCTTAAAGCGCGACATCGCATCTCATTTCAATGCTTCATGGTAAGATATAATATGATTTGCGAAGTGTTATGTATTCCTCGCCTACACTTCAAATGAATATAAATGCGACACTTCTTTGCTAGGAAATAGCGTTTGCAAATGTCTACCTATCGTAGCAATAGTGTTCTAATGCTTCTTAAAACGCGATATCGCATCTCATTTCTATGTTTCATGGTAAGATATAATCTGATTTGCGAAGTATCATGTATTCCTCGTCTACACTTCAAATGAATGTTAATGCGACACTTCCTTGCTAGGAAATAGCGTCTGCAGATGTCTAGGTATCGTAGCAATAGAGTTCTAATGCTACTTAAAACGCGATATCGCATCTCATTTCTATGTTTCATGGTAAGATATAATATTCATTGCGAAGTGTTATGCATTCCTCGTCTACGATTCAAATGAATGTAAATGCGACACTTCCTTGCAAGGAAATAGCGTTTGCAGATGTCTACGTATTGTGGCAATAGAGTTCTTATGATTCTTAAAACGCGATATCGCATCTCATTTCTATGTTTCATGGTAAGATATAATATGATTTGCGAAGTGTTATGTATTCCTCGTCTACACTTCAAATGAAAGTAAATGCGACACTTCCTTGCAAGGAAATAGCGATTGCAGATGTCTACGTATCGTAGCAATAGAGTTCATATGATTCTTAAAACGCGATATCGCATCTCATTTCTATGTTTCACGGTAAGATATAATATGATTTGCGAAGTATCATGTATTCCACGTCTACATTTCAAATGAATGTTAATGCGACACTTCCTTGCTAGGAAATAGCGTCTGCAGATGTCTAGGTGTCGTAGCAATAGAGTTCTAATGCTTCTTAAAACGCGATATCGCATCTCATTTCTATGTTTCATGGTAAGATATAATATGATTTGCGAAGTGTTATGTATTCCTCGTCTACATTTCGAATGAAAGTAAATGCGACACTTCCTTGCAAGGAAATAGCGACTGCAGATGTCTGCGTATCGTAGCAATAGAGTTCATATGATTCCTAAAACGCGATATCGCATCTCATTTCTATGTTTCATGGTAAGATATAATATGATTTGCGAAGTGTTATGTATTCCTCGCCTACACTTCAAATGAATGTAAATGCGACACTTCTTTGCTAGGAAATAGCGTCTGCAGATTTCTAGGTATCGTAGCTATAGAGTTCTAATGCTTCTTAAAACGCGACATCGCATCTCATTTCAATGCTTCATGGTAAGATATAATATGATTTGCGAAGTGTTATGTATTCCTCGTCTACACTTCAAATGAATGTAAATTCGACACTTCTTTTCTGGGAAATAGCGTTTGCAAATGTATTCCTATCGTAGCAATAGTGTTCTAATGCTTCTTAAAACGCGATTTCGCATCTCATTTCTATGTTTCATGGTAAGATATAATATGATTTGCGAAGTATCATGTATTCCTCGTCTACACTTCAAATGAATGTTAATGCGACACTTCCTTGCTAGGAAATAGCGTCTGCAGATGTCTAGGTATCGTAGCAATAGAGTTCTGATGCTACTTAAAACGCGATATCGCATCTCATTTCTATGTTTCATAGTAAGATATAATATTCATTGCGAAGTGTTATGCATTCCTCGTCTACGATTCAAATGAATGTAAATGCGACACTTCCTTGCAAGGAAATAGCGTTTGCAGATGTCTACGTATCGTAGCAATAGAGTTCTTATGATTCTTAAAACGCTATATTGCATCTCATTTCAATGTTTCATGGTATGGTATAATATGAGTTGCGAAGTGTTATGTATTCCTCGTCTACGCTTCAAATGAAAGTAAATGCGACACTTCCTTGCAAGGAAATAGCGATTGCAGATGTCTTCGTATCGTAGCAATAGAGTTCATATGATTCTTAAAACGCGATACCGCATCTCATTTCTATGTTTCATGGTAAGATATAACATGATTTGCGAAGTGTTATGTATTCCTCGTCTACACTTCAAATGAATGTAAATGCCACACTTCCTTGCTAGGAAATAGCGTCTGCAGATATCTAGGTATCGTAGCAATAGAGTTCTAATGCTTCTTAAAACGCGACATCGCATCTCATTTCAATGTTTCATGGTAAGTTATAATATGATTTGCGAAGTGTTATGTATTCCTCGTCTACACTTCAAATGAATGTAAATGCGGCACTTCTTTGCTAGGAAATAGCGTTTGCAAATGTCTACCTATCGTAGCAATAGTGTTCTAATGCTTCTTAAAACGCGATATCGCATCTCATTTCTATGTTTCATGGTAAGATATAATATGATTTGCGAAGTATCATGTATTCCTCGTCTACACCTCAAATGAATGTTAATGCAACACTTCCTTGCTAGGAAATAGCGTCTGCAGATATCTAGGTATCGTAGCAATAGAGTTCTAATGCTTCTTAAAACGCGATATCGCATCTCATTTCTATGTTTCATGGTAAGATATAATATGATTTGCGATGTGTTATGTATTCCTCGTCTACAATTCAAATGAAAGTAAATGCGACACTTCCTTGCAAGGAAATAGCGATTGCAGATGTCTACGTATCGTAGCAATAGAGTTCATATGATTCTTAAAAAGCGATATCGCATCTCATTTCTATGTTTCATGGTAAGATACAACATGATTTGCGAAGTGTTATGTATTCCTCGTCTACACTTCAAATGAATGTGAATGCGATACTTCCTCGCTAGGAAATAGCGTTTGCAGATGTCTACGTATCGTAGCAATAGCTTTCTAATGCTTCTTAAAACGCGATATCGAATCTCATTTCTATGTTTCATAGTAAGATATAATATTCATTGCGAAGTGTTATGCATTCCTCGTCTACGATTCAAATGAATGTAAATGCGACACTTCCTTGCAAGGAAATAGCGTTTGCAGATGTCTACGTATCGTAGCAATAGAGTTCTTATGATTCTTAAAACGCTATATTGCATCTCATTTCAATGTTTCATGGTATGGTATAATATGAGTTGCGAAGTGTTATGTATTCCTCGTCTACGCTTCAAATGAAAGTAAATGCGACACTTCCTTGCAAGGAAATAGCGTTTGCAGATGTCTACGTATCGTAGCAATAGTGTTCATATGATACTTAAAACGCGATATCGCATCTCATTTCTATGATTCATGGTAAGATATAACATGATTTGCGAAGTGTTATGTATTCCCCGACTACACTTCAAATGAAAGTAAATGCAACACTTCCTTTCAAGGAAATAGCGATTGCAGATGTCTACGTATCGTAGCAATAGTGTTCATATGATACTTAAAACGCGATATCGCATCTCATTTCTATGATTCATGGTAAGATATAACATGATTTGCGAAGTGTTATGTATTCCTCGTCTACACTTCAAATGAATGTGAATGCGATACTTCCTCGCTAGGAAATAGCTTTTGCAAATGTCTACCTATCGTAGCAATAGTGTTCTAATGCTTCTTAGAACGCGATATCGCATCTCATTTCTATGTTTCATGGTAAGATATAATATGATTTGCGAAGTATCATGTATTCCTCGTCTACACTTCAAATGAATGTTAATGCGACACTTCCTTGCTAGGAAATAGCGTCTGCAGATGTCTAGGTATCGTAGCAATAGAGTTCTAATGCTACTTAAAACGCGATATCGCATCTCATTTCTATGTTTCATGGTAAGATATAATATTCATTGCGAAGTGTTATGCATTCCTCGTCTACGGTTCAAATGAATGTAAATGCGACACTTCCTTGCAAGGAAATAGCGTTTGCAGATGTCTACGTATCGTAGCAATAGAGTTCTTATGATTCTTAAAACGCTATATTGCATCTCATTTCTACGTTTCATGGTTAGATATAATATGATTTGCGAAGTGTTATGTATTCCCCGTCTACACTTCAAATGAAAGTAAATGCGACACTTCCTTTCAAGGAAATAGCGATTGCAGATGTCTACGTATCGTAGCAATAGAGTTCATATGATACTTAAAACGCGATATCGCATCTCATTTCTATGATTCATGGTAAGATATAACATGATTTGCGAAGTGTTATGTATTCCTCGTCTACACTTCAAATGAATGTGAATGCGATACTTCCTCGCTAGGAAATAGCGTTTGCAGATGTCTACGTATCGTAGCAATAGCTTTCTAATGCTTCTTAAAACGCGATATCGAATCTCATTTCTATGTTTCATGGTAAGATATAATATGATTTGCGAAGTATCACGTATTCCTCGTCTACACTTCAAAGGAATGTAAATGCGACACTTCCTTGCTAGGCAATAGCGTCTGCAGATGTCTACGTATCGTAGCAACAGAGTTCATATGAATCTTAAAGCGAGATATTGCATCTCATATCCATGTTTCCTGATAAGATATAATATTCATTGCGAAGTGTTATGCATTCCTCGTCTACGATTCAAATGAATGTAAATGCGACACTTCCTTGCAAGGAAATAGCGTTTGCAGATGTCTACGTATCGTAGCAATAGGGTTCTAATGCTTCTTAAAACGCGATATCGCATCTCATTTCTATGCTTCATGGTAGGATATAATGTGATTTGCGAAGTGTTATGTATTCCTCGTCTACACTTCAAATGAATGTAAATGCGACACTTCTTTGCTAGGAAATAGCGTTTGCAAATGTCTACGTATCGTAGCAATAGTGTTCCAATGCTTCTTAAAACGCGATATCGCATCTCATTTCTATGTTTCATGGTATAATATGATTTGCGAAGTATCATGTATTCCTCGTCTAAACTTCAAATGAATGTTAATGCGACACTTCCTTGCAAGGAAATAGCGTTTGCAGATGTCTACGAATCGTAGCAATAGAGTTCTTATGATTCTTAAAACGCGATATCGCATCTCATTTCTATGTTTCATGGTAAGATATAATATGATTTGCGAAGTGTTATGTAATCCTCGTCTACACTTCAAATGAAAGTAAATGCGACACTTCCTTGCAAGGAAATAGCGATTGCAGATGTCTACGTATCGTAGCAATAGAGTTCATATGATTCTTAAAACGCGATATCGCATCTCATTTCTATGTTTTATGGTAAGATATAACATGATTTGCGAGGTGTTATGTATTCCTCGTCTACACTTCAAATGAATGTGAATGCGTTACTTCCTCGCTAGGAAATAGCGTTTGCAGATGTCTACGTATCGTAGCAATAGCTTTCTAATGCTTCTTAAAACGCTATATTGCATCTCATTTCTACGTTTCATGGTAAGATATAATATGATTTGCGAAGTGTTATGTATTCCTCGTCTACACTTCAAATGAAAGTAAATGCGACACTTCCTTGCAAGGAAATAGCGATTGCAGATGTCTACGTATCGTAGCAATAGAGTTCATATGATTCTTAAAACGCGATATCGCATCTCATTTCTATGTTTCATGGTAAGAGATAACATGATTTGCTAAGTGTTATGTATTCCTCGTCTACACTTCAAATGAATGTGAATGCGATACTTCCTCGCTAGGAAATAGCGTTTACAGATGTCTACGTATCGTAGCAATAGCTTTCTAATGCTTCTTAAAACGAGATATTGCATCTCATATCTATGTTTCATGATAAGATATAATATTCATTGCGAAGTGTTATGCATTCCTCGTCTACGATTCAAATGAATGTAAATGCGACACTTCCATGCAAGGAAATAGCGTTTGCAGATGTCTACGTATCATAGCAATAGAGTTCTTATGATTCTTAAAACGCTATATTGCATCTCATTTCAATGTTTCATGGTAAGATATAATATGATTTGCGAAGTATCATGTATTCCTCGTCCACACTTCAAATGAATGTTAATGCGACACTTCCTTGCTAGGAAATAGCGTCTGCAGATGTCTACGTATCGTAGCAATAGATTTCTAATGCTTCTTAAAACGCGATATCGCATCTCATTTCTATGTTTCATGGTAAGATATAATATGATTTGCGAAGTGTCATGTATTCCTCGTCTACACTTCAAATGAATGTAAATGCGACACTTCCTTGGAAGGAAATAGCGTTTGCAGACGTCTACGTATCGAAGCAATAGAGTTCATATGATACTTAAAACGCGATATCGCATCTCATCTCTATGTTTCATGGTAAGATATAATATGATTTGCGAAGTATCACGTATTCCTCGTCTACACTTCAAAGGAATGTAAATGCGACACTTCCTTGCTAGGCAATAGCGTCTGCAGATGTCTACGTATCGTAGCAACAGAGTTCATATGAATCTTAAAGCGAGATATTGCATCTCATATCCATGTTTCCTGATAAGATATAATATTCATTGCGAAGTGTTATGCATTCCTCGTCTACGATTCAAATGATTGTAAATGCGACACTTCCTTGCAAGGAAATAGCGTTTGCAGATGTCTACGTATCGTAGCAATAGGGTTCTAATGCTTCTTAAAACGCGATATCGCATCTCATTTCTATGCTTCATGGTAGGATATAATGTGATTTGCGAAGTGTTATGTATTCCTCGTCTACACTTCAAATGAATGTAAATGCGACACTTCTTTGCTAGGAAATAGCGTTTGCAAATGTCTACGTATCGTAGCAATAGTGTTCCAATGCTTCTTAAAACGCGATATCGCATCTCATTTCTATGTTTCATGGTATAATATGATTTGCGAAGTATCATGTATTCCTCGTCTAAACTTCAAATGAATGTTAATGCGACACTTCCTTGCAAGGAAATAGCGTTTGCAGATGTCTACGAATCGTAGCAATAGAGTTCTTATGATTCTTAAAACGCGATATCGCATCTCATTTCTATGTTTCATGGTAAGATATAATATGATTTGCGAAGTGTTATGTATTCCTCGTCTACACTTCAAATGAAAGTAAATGCGACACTTCCTTGCAAGGAAATAGCGATTGCAGATGTCTACGTATCGTAGCAATAGAGTTCATATGATTCTTAAAACGCGATATCGCATCTCATTTCTATGTTTTATGGTAAGATATAACATGATTTGCGAGGTGTTATGTATTCCTCGTCTACACTTCAAATGAATGTGAATGCGTTACTTCCTCGCTAGGAAATAGCGTTTGCAGATGTCTACGTATCGTAGCAATAGCTTTCTAATGCTTCTTAAAGCGCTATATTGCATCTCATTTCTACGTTTCATGGTAAGGTATAATATGATTTGCGAAGTGTCATGTATTCCTCGTCTACACTTCAAATGAATGTGAATGCGTTACTTCCTCGCTAGGAAATAGCGTTTGCAGATGTCTACGTATCGTAGCAATAGCTTTCTAATGCTTCTTAAAACGCTATATTGCATCTCATTTCAATGTTTCATGGTAAGATATAATATGATTTGCGAAGTATCATGTATTCCTCGTCCACACTTCAAATGAATGTTAATGCGACACTTCCTTGCTAGGAAATAGCGTCTGCAGATGTCTACGTATCGTAGCAATAGATTTCTAATGCTTCTTAAAACGCGATATCGCATCTCATTTCTATGTTTCATGGTAAGATATAATATGATTTTGCGAAGTGTTATGTATTCCTGGTCTACACTTCAAATGAATGTAAATTCGACACTTCTTTTCTAGGAAATAGCGTTTGCAAATGTATTCCTATCGTAGCAATAGTGTTCTAATGCTTCTTAAAACGCGATTTCGCATCTCATTTCTATGTTTCATGGTAAGATATAATATGATTTGCGAAGTATCATGTATTCCTCGTCTACACTTCAAATGAATGTTAATGCGACACTTCCTTGCTAGGAAATAGCGTCTGCAGATGTCTAGGTATCGTAGCAATAGAGTTCTGATGCTACTTAAAACGCGATATCGCATCTCATTTCTATGTTTCATAGTAAGAAATAATATTCATTGCGAAGTGTTATGCATTCCTCGTCTACGATTCAAATGAATGTAAATGCGACACTTCCTTGCAAGGAAATAGCGTTTGCAGATGTCTACGTATCGTAGCAATAAAGTTCTTATGATACTTAAAACGCGATATCGCATCTCATTTCTATGTTTCATGGTAAGATATAATATGATTTGCGAAGTGTTATGTATTCCTCGTCTACACTTCAAATGAAAGTAAATGCGACACTTCCTTGCAAGGAAATAGCGATTGCAGATGTCTACGTATCGTAGCAATAGAGTTCATATGATTCTTAAAACGCGATATCGCATCTCATTTCTATGTTTCACGGTAAGATATAATATGATTTGCGAAGTATCATGTATTCCACGTCTACATTTCAAATGAATGTTAATGCGACACTTCCTTGCTAGGAAATAGCGTCTGCAGATGTCTAGGTATCGTAGCAATAGAGTTCTAATGCTTCTTAAAACGCGATATCGCATCTCATTTCTATGTTTCATGGTAAGATATAATATGATTTGCGAAGAGTTATGTATTCCTCGTCTACATTTCAAATGAAAGTAAATGCGACACTTCCTTGCAAGGAAATAGCGACTGCAGATGTCTGCGTATCGTAGCAATAGAGTTCATATGATTCTTAAAACGCGATATCGCATCTCATTTCTATGTTTCATGGTAAGATATAATATGATTTGCGAAGTGTTATGTATTCCTCGCCTACACTTCAAATGAATGTAAATGCGACACTTCTTTGCTAGGAAATAGCGTCTGCAGATTTCTAGGTATCGTAGCTATAGAGTTCTAATGCTTCTTAAAACGCGACATCGCATCTCATTTCAATGCTTCATGGTAAGATATAATATGATTTGCGAAGTGTTATGTATTCCTCGTCTACACTTCAAATGAATGTAAATTCGACACTTCTTTTCTGGGAAATAGCGTTTGCAAATGTATTCCTATCGTAGCAATAGTGTTCTAATGCTTCTTAAAACGCGATTTCGCATCTCATTTCTATGTTTCATGGTAAGATATAATATGATTTGCGAAGTATCATGTATTCCTCGTCTACACTTCAAATGAATGTTAATGCGACACTTCCTTGCTAGGAAATAGCGTCTGCAGATGTCTAGGTATCGTAGCAATAGAGTTCTGATGCTACTTAAAACGCGACATCGCATCTCATTTCTATGTTTCATAGTAAGATATAATATTCATTACGAAGTGTTATGCATTCCTCGTCTACGATTCAAATGAATGTAAATGCGACACTTCCTTGCAAGGAAATAGCGTTTGCAGATGTCTACGTATCGTAGCAATAGAGTTCTTATGATTCTTAAAACGCTATATTGCATCTCATTTCAATGTTTCATGGTATGGTATAATATGATTTGCGAAGTGTTATGTATTCCTCGTCTACGCTTCAAATGAAAGTAAATGCGACACTTCCTTGCAAGGAAATAGCGATTGCAGATGTCTACGTATCGTAGCAATAGAGTTCATATGATTCTTAAAACGCGATATCGCATCTCATTTCTATGTTTCATGGTAAGAGATAACATGATTTGCTAAGTGTTATGTATTCCTCGTCTACACTTCAAATGAATGTGAATGCGATACTTCTTCGCTAGGAAATAGCGTTTACAGATGTCTAGGTATCGTAGCAATAGCTTTCTAATGCTTCTTAAAACGAGATATTGCATCTCATATCTATGTTTCATGATAAGATATAATATTCATTGCGAAGTGTTATGCATTCCTCGTCTACGATTCAAATGAATGTAAATGCGACACTTCCATGCAAGGAAATAGCGTTTGCAGATGTCTACGTATCGTAGCAATAGAGTTCTTATGATTCTTAAAACGCTATATTGCATCTCATTTCAATGTTTCATGGTAAGATATAATATGATTTGCGAAGTGTTATGTATTCCTCGTCTACACTTCAAATGAATGTAAATGCGACACTTCTTTGCTAGGAAATAGCGTTTGCAAATGTCTACCTATCGTAGCAATAGTGTTCTGATGCTTCTTAAAACGCGATATCGCATCTCATTTCTATGTTTCATGGTAAGATATAATATGATTTGCGAAGTATCATGTATTCCTCGTCCACACTTCAAATGAATGTTAATGCGACACTTCCTTGCTAGGAAATAGCGTCTGCAGATGTCTAGGTATCGTAGCAATAGAGTTCATATGATTCTTAAAACGCGATATCGCATCTCATTTCAATGTTTCATGGTAGGGTATAATATGATTTGCGAAGTATCATGTATTCCTCGTCTACACTTCAAATGAATGTAAATGCGACACTTCCTTGCAAGGAAATAGCGATTGCAGATGTCTACGTATCGTAGCAATAGAGTTCATATGGTTCTTAAAACGCGATATCGCATCTCATTTCTATGTTTTATGGTAAGATATAACATGATTTGCGAAGTGTTATGTATTCCTCGTCTACACTTCAAATGAATGTGAATGCGATAATTCCTCGCTAGGAAATAGCGTTTGCAGATGTCTACGTATCGTAGCAATAGCTTTCTAATGCATCTTAAAACGCGATATCGAATCTCATTTCTATGTTTCATGGTAAGATATAATATGATTTGCGAAGTGTCATGTATTCCTCGTCTACACTTCAAGTGAATGTAAATGCGACTCTTCCTTGCAAGGAAATAGCGTTTGCAGATGTCTACGTATCGAAGCAATAGAGTTCAAATGCTTCTTAAAACGCGATATCGCATCTCATCTCTATGTTTCATGGTAAGATATAATATGATTTGCGAAGTATCACGTATTCCTCGTCTACACTTCAAAGGAATGTAAATGCGACACTTCCTTGCTAGGCAATAGCGTCTGCAGATGTCTACGTATCGTAGCAACAGAGTTCATATGAATCTTAAAGCGAGATATTGCATCTCATATCTATGTTTCCTGATAAGATATAATATTCATTGCGAAGTGTTATGCATTCCTCGTCTACGATTCAAATGAATGTAAATGCGACACTTCCTTGCAAGGAAATAGCGTTTGCAGATGTCTACATATCGTAGCAATAGCTTTCTAATGCTTCTTAAAACGCGATATCGAATCTCATTTCTATGTTTCATAGTAAGATATAATATTCATTGCGAAGTATTATGCATTCCTCGTCTACGTTTCAAATGAATGTAAATGCGACACTTCCATGCAAGGAAATAGCGTTTGCAGATGTCTACGTATCGTAGCAATAGAGTTCTTATGATTCTTAAAACGCTATATTGCATCTCATTTCTACGTTTCATGGTTAGATATAATATGATTTGCGAAGTGTCATGTATTCCTCGTCTACACTTCAAATGAATGTGAATGCGACACTTCCTCGCTAGGAAATAGCGTCTGCAGATGTCTAGGTATCGTAGCAATAGAGTTCTAATGCTTCTTAAAACGCGACATCGCATCTCATTTCAATGCTTCATGGTAAGATATAATATGATTTGCGAAGTGTTATGCATTCCTCGTCTACGTTTCAAATGAATGTAAATGCGACACTCCCATGCAAGGAAATAGCGTTTGCAGATGTCTAGGTATCGTAGCAATAGAGTTCTAATGCTTCTTAAAACGCGACATCGCATCTCATTTCAATGCTTCATGTTAAGATATAATATGATTTGCGAAGTGTCATGTATTCCTCGTCTACACTTTAAATGAATGTGAATGCGACACTTCCTTGCTAGGAAATAGCGTCTGCAGATGTCTAGGTATCGTAGCAATAGAGTTCTAATGCTACTTAAAACGCGATATCGCATCTCATTTCTATGTTTCATGGTAAGATATAATATTCATTGCGAAGTGTTATGCATTCCTCGTCTACGATTCAAATGAATGTAAATGCGACACTTCCTTGCAAGGAAATAGCGTTTGCAGATGTCTACGTATCGTAGCAATAGAGTTCTTATGATTCTTAAAACGCGATATCGCATCTCATTTCTATGTTTCATGGTAAGATATAATATGATTTGCGAAGTGTTATGTATTCCCCGACTACACTTCAAATGAAAGTAAATGCGACACTTCCTTTCAAGGAAATAGCGATTGCAGATGTCTACGTATCGTAGCAATAGAGTTCATATGATACTTAAAACGCGATATCGCATCTCATTTCTATGATTCATGGTAAGATATAACATGATTTGCGTAGTGTTATGTATTCCTCGTCTACACTTCAAATGAATGTGAATGCGATACTTCTTCGCTAGGAAATAGCGTTTGCAAATGTCTACCTATCGTAGCAACAGAGTTCATATGAATCTTAAAGCGAGATATTGCATCTCATATCTATGTTTCCTGATAAGATATAATATTCATTGCGAAGTGTTATGCATTCCTCATCTACGATTCAAATGAATGTAAATGCGACACTTCCTGGCAAGGAAATAGCGTTTGCAGATGTCTACGTATCGTAGCAATAGGGTTCTAATGCTTCTTAAAACGCGATATCGCATCTCATTTCTATGCTTCATGGTAGGATATAATGTGATTTGCGAAGTGTTATGTATTCCTCGTCTACACTTCAAATGAATGTAAATGCGACACTTCTTTGCTAGGAAATAGCGTTTGCAAATGTCTACGTATCGTAGCAATAGCGTTCTAATGCTTCTTAAAACGCGATATCGCATCTCATTTCTATGTTTCATGGTAAGATATAATATGATTTGCGAAGTATCATGTATTCCTCGTCTACACTTCAAATGAATGTAAATGCGACACTTCCTTGCTAGGCAATAGCGTCTGCAGATGTCTACGTATCGTAGCAACAGAGTTCATATGAATCTTAAAGCGAGATATTGCATCTCATATCTATGTTTCCTGATAAGATATAATATTCATTGCGAAGTGTTATGCATTCCTCGCCTACGATTCAAATGAAAGTAAATGCGACACTTCCTTGCAAGGAAATAGCGATTGCAGATGTCTTCGTATCGTAGCAATAGAGTTCATATGATTCTTAAAACGCGATACCGCATCTCATTTCTATGTTTCATGGTAAGATATAACATGATTTGCGAAGTGTTATGTATTCCTCGTCTACACTTCAAATGAATGTAAATGCCACACTTCCTTGCTAGGAAATAGCGTCTGCAGATGTCTAGGTATCGTAGCAATAGAGGTCTAATGCTTCTTAAAACGCGACATCGCATCTCATTTCAATGTTTCATGGTAAGTTATAATATGATTTGCGAAGTGTTATGTATTCCTCGTCTACACTTCAAATGAATGTAAATGCGGCACTTCTTTGCTAGGAAATAGCGTTTGCAAATGTCTACCTATCGTAGCAATAGTGTTCTAATGCTTCTTAAAACGCGATATCGCATCTCATTTCTATGTTTCATGGTAAGATATAATATGATTTGCGAAGTATCATGTATGCCTCGTCTACACCTCAAATGAATGTTAATGCAACACTTCCTTGCTAGGAAATAACGTCTGCAGATATCTAGGTATCGTAGCAATAGAGTTCTAATGCTTCTTAAAACGCGATATCGCATCTCATTTCTATGTTTCATGGTAAGATATAATATGATTTGCGATGTGTTATGTATTCCTCGTCTACAATTCAAATGAAAGTAAATGCGACACTTCCTTGCAAGGAAATAGCGATTGCAGATGTCTACGTATCGTAGCAATAGAGTACATATGATTCTTAAAAAGCGATATCGCATCTCATTTCTATGTTTCATGGTAAGATATAACATGATTTGCGAAGTGTTATGTATTCCTCGTCTACACTTCAAATGAATGTGAATGCGATACTTCCTCGCTAGGAAATAGCGTTTGCAGATGTCTACGTATCGTAGCAATAGCTTTCTAATGCTTCTTAAAACGCGATATCGAATCTCATTTCTATGTTTCATAGTAAGATATAATATTCATTGCGAAGTATTATGCATTCCTCGTCTACGCTTCAAACGAATGTAAATGCGACACTTCCATGCAAGGAAATAGCGTTTGCAGATGTCTACGTATCGTAGCAATAGAGTTCTTATGATTCTTAAAACGCTATATTGCATCTCATTTCTACGTTTCATGGTTAGATATAATATGATTTGCGAAGTGTCATGTATTCCTCGTCTACACTTCAAATGAATGTGAATGCGACACTTCCTCGCTAGGAAATAGCGTCTGCAGATGTCTAGGTATCGTAGCAATAGAGTTCTAATGCTTCTTAAAACGCGACATCGCATCTCATTTCAATGCTTCATGGTAAGATATAATATGATTTGCGAAGTGTTATGCATTCCTCGTCTACGTTTCAAATGAATGTAAATGCGACACTTCCATGCAAGGAAATAGCGTTTGCAGATGTCTACGTATCGTAGCAATAGTGTTCATATGATACTTAAAACGCGATATCGCATCTCATTTCTATGATTCATGGTAAGATATAACATGATTTGCGAAGTGTTATGTATTCCCCGACTACACTTCAAATGAAAGTAAATGCAACACTTCCTTTCAAGGAAATAGCGATTGCAGATGTCTACGTATCGTAGCAATAGTGTTCATATGATACTTAAAACGCGATATCGCATCTCATTTCTATGATTCATGGTAAGATATAACATGATTTGCGAAGTGTTATGTATTCCTCGTCTACACTTCAAATGAATGTGAATGCGATACTTCCTCGCTAGGAAATAGCGTTTGCAAATGTCTACCTATCGTAGCAATAGTGTTCTAATGCTTCTTAGAACGCGATATCGCATCTCATTTCTATGTTTCATGGTAAGATATAATATGATTTGCGAAGTATCATGTATTCCTCGTCTACACTTCAAATGAATGTTAATGCGACACTTCCTTGCTAGGAAATAGCGTCTGCAGATGTCTAGGTATCGTAGCAATAGAGTTCTAATGCTACTTAAAACGCGATATCGCATCTCATTTCTATGTTTCATGGTAAGATATAATATTCATTGCGAAGTGTTATGCATTCCTCGTCTACGGTTCAAATGAATGTAAATGCGACACTTCCTTGCAAGGAAATAGCGTTTGCAGATGTCTACGTATCGTAGCAATAGAGTTCTTATGATTCTTAAAACGCTATATTGCATCTCATTTCTACGTTTCATGGTTAGATATAATATGATTTGCGAAGTGTTATGTATTCCCCGTCTACACTTCAAATGAAAGTAAATGCGACACTTCCTTTCAAGGAAATAGCGATTGCAGATGTCTACGTATCGTAGCAATAGAGTTCATATGATACTTAAAACGCGATATCGCATCTCATTTCTATGATTCATGGTAAGATATAACATGATTTGCGAAGTGTTATGTATTCCTCGTCTACACTTCAAATGAATGTGAATGCGATACTTCCTCGCTAGGAAATAGCGTTTGCAGATGTCTACGTATCGTAGCAATAGCTTTCTAATGCTTCTTAAAACGCGATATCGAATCTCATTTCTATGTTTCATGGTAAGATATAATATGATTTGCGAAGTGTCATGTATTCCTCGTCTACACTTCAAATGAATGTAAATGCGACACTTCCTTGGAAGGAAATAGCGTTTGCAGATGTCTACGTATCGAAGCAATAGAGTTCATATGATTCTTAAAAAGCGATATCGCATCTCATTTCTATGTTTCATGGTAAGATATAACATGATTTGCGAAGTGTTATGTATTCCTCGTCTACACTTCAAATGAATGTGAATGCGATACTTCCTCGCTAGGAAATAGCGTTTGCAGATGTCTACATATCGTAGCAATAGCTTTCTAATGCTTCTTAAAACGCGATATCGAATCTCATTTCTATGTTTCATAGTAAGATATAATATTCATTGCGAAGTATTATGCATTCCTCGTCTACGTTTCAAATGAATGTAAATGCGACACTTCCATGCAAGGAAATAGCGTTTGCAGATGTCTACGTATCGTAGCAATAGAGTTCTTATGATTCTTAAAACGCTATATTGCATCTCATTTCTACGTTTCATGGTTAGATATAATATGATTTGCGAAGTGTCATGTATTCCTCGTCTACACTTCAAATGAATGTGAATGCGACACTTCCTCGCTAGGACATAGCGTCTGCAGATGTCTAGGTATCGTAGCAATAGAGTTCTAATGCTTCTTAAAACGCGACATCGCATCTCATTTCAATGCTTCATGGTAAGATATAATATGATTTGCGAAGTGTTATGCATTCCTCGTCTACGTTTCAAATGAATGTAAATGCGACACTTCCATGCAAGGAAATAGCGTTTGCAGATGTCTAGGTATCGTAGCAATAGAGTTCTAATGCTTCTTAAAACGCGACATCGCATCTCATTTCAATGCTTCATGTTAAGATATAATATGATTTGCGAAGTGTCATGTATTCCTCGTCTACACTTCAAATGAATGTGAATGCGACACTTCCTTGCTAGGAAATAGCGTCTGCAGATGTCTAGGTATCGTAGCAATAGAGTTCTAATGCTACTTAAAACGCGATATCGCATCTCATTTCTATGTTTCATGGTAAGATATAATATTCATTGCGAAGTGTTATGCATTCCTCGTCTACGATTCAAATGAATGTAAATGCGACACTTCCTTGCAAGGAAATAGCGTTTGCAGATGTCTACGTATCGTAGCAATAGAGTTCTTATGATTCTTAAAACGCGATATCGCATCTCATTTCTATGTTTCATGGTAAGATATAATATGATTTGCGAAGTGTTATGTATTCCCCGACTACACTTCAAATGAAAGTAAATGCGACACTTCCTTTCAAGGAAATAGCGATTGCAGATGTCTACGTATCGTAGCAATAGAGTTCATATGATACTTAAAACGCGATATCGCATCTCATTTCTATGATTCATGGTAAGATATAACATGATTTGCGTAGTGTTATGTATTCCTCGCCTACACTTCAAATGAATGTGAATGCGATACTTCTTCGCTAGGAAATAGCGTTTGCAAATGTCTACCTATCGTAGCAATAGTGTTCTAATGCTTTTTAAAACGCGATATCGAATCTCATTTCTATGTATCATGGTAAGATATAATATGATTTGCGAAGTGTCATGTATTCCTCGTCTACACTTCAAATGAATGTAAATGCGACACTTCCTTGGAAGGAAATAGCGTTTGCAGATGTCTACGTATCGAAGCAATAGAGTTCAAATGTTTCTTAAAACGCGATATCGCATCTCATCTCTATGTTTCATGGTAAGATATAATATGATTTGCGAAGTATCACGTATTCCTCGTCTACACTTCAAAGGAATGTAAATGCGACACTTCCTTGCTAGGCAATAGCGTCTGCAGATGTCTACGTATCGTAGCAACAGAGTTCATATGAATCTTAAAGCGAGATATTGCATCTCATATCTATGTTTCCTGATAAGATATAATATTCATTGCGAAGTGTTATGCATTCCTCGTCTACGATTCAAATGAATGTAAATGCGACACTTCCTTGCAAGGAAATAGCGTTTGCAGATGTCTACGTATCGTAGCAATAGGGTTCTAATGCTTCTTAAAACGCGATATCGCATCTCATTTCTATGCTTCATGGTAGGATATAATGTGATATGCGAAGTGTTATGTATTCCTCGTCTACACTTCAAATGAATGTAAATGCGACACTTCTTTGCTAGGAAATAGCGTTTGCAAATGTCTACGTATCGTAGCAATAGCGTTCTAATGCTTCTTAAAACGCGATATCGCATCTCATTTCTATGTTTCATGGTAAGATATAATATGATTTGCGAAGTATCATGTATTCCTCGTCTACACTTCAAATGAATGTAAATGCGACACTTCCTTGCTAGGCAATAGCGTCTGCAGATGTCTACGTATCGTAGCAACAGAGTTCATATGAATCTTAAAGCGAGATATTGCATCTCATATCTATGTTTCCTGATAAGATATAATATTCATTGCGAAGTGTTATGCATTCCTCGTCTACGATTCAAATGAAAGTAAATGCGACACTTCCTTGCAAGGAAATAGCGATTGCAGATGTCTTCGTATCGTAGCAATAGAGTTCATATGATTCTTAAAACGCGATACCGCATCTCATTTCTATGTTTCATGGTAAGATATAACATGATTTGCGAAGTGTTATGTATTCCTCGTCTACACTTCAAATGAATGTAAATGCCACACTTCCTTGCTAGGAAATAGCGTCTGCAGATGTCTAGGTATCGTAGCAATAGAGGTCTAATGCTTCTTAAAACGCGACATCGCATCTCATTTCAATGTTTCATGGTAAGTTATAATATGATTTGCGAAGTGTTATGTATTCCTCGTCTACACTTCAAATGAATGTAAATGCGGCACTTCTTTGCTAGGAAATAGCGTTTGCAAATGTCTACCTATCGTAGCAATAGTGTTCTAATGCTTCTTAAAACGCGATATCGCATCTCATTTCTATGTTTCATGGTAAGATATAATATGATTTGCGAAGTATCATGTATTCCTCGTCTACACCTCAAATGAATGTTAATGCAACACTTCCTTGCTAGGAAATAGCGTCTGCAGATATCTAGGTATCGTAGCAATAGAGTTCTAATGCTTCTTAAAACGCGATATCGCATCTCATTTCTATGTTTCATGGTAAGATATAATATGATTTGCGATGTGTTATGTATTCCTCGTCTACAATTCAAATGAAAGTAAATGCGACACTTCCTTGCAAGGAAATAGCGATTGCAGATGTCTACGTATCGTAGCAATAGAGTTCATATGATTCTTAAAAAGCGATATCGCATCTCATTTCTATGTTTCATGGTAAGATACAACATGATTTGCGAAGTGTTATGTATTCCTCGTCTACACTTCAAATGAATGTGAATGCGATACTTCCTCGCTAGGAAATAGCGTTTGCAGATGCCTACGTATCGTAGCAATAGCTTTCTAATGCTTCTTAAAACGCGATATCGAATCTCATTTCTATGTTTCATAGTAAGATAAAATATTCATTGCGAAGTATTATGCATTCCTCGTCTACGCTTCAAATGAATGTAAATGCGACGCTTCCATGCAAGGAAATAGCGTTTGCAGATGTCTACGTATCGTAGCAATAGAGTTCTTATGATTCTTAAAACGCTATATTGCATCTCATTTCTACGTTTCATGGTTAGATATAATATGATTTGCGAAGTGTCATGTATTCCTCGTCTACACTTCAAATGAATGTGAATGCGACACTTCCTCGCTAGGAAATAGCGTCTGCAGATGTCTAGGTATCGTAGCAATAGAGTTCTAATGCTCCTTAAAACGCGACATCGCATCTCATTTCAATGCTTCATGGTAAGATATAATATGATTTGCGAAGTGTTATGCATTCCTCGTCTACGTTTCAAATGAATGTAAATGCGACACTTCCATGCAAGGAAATAGCGTTTGCAGATGTCTACGTATCGTAGCAATAGTGTTCATATGATACTTAAAACGCGATATCGCATCTCATTTCTATGTTTCATGGTAAGATATAATATTCATTGCGAAGTGTTATGCATTCCTCGTCTACGGTTCAAATGAATGTAAATGCGACACTTCCTTGCAAGGAAATAGCGTTTGCAGATGTCTACGTATCGTAGCAATAGAGTTCTTATGATTCTTAAAACGCTATATTGCATCTCATTTCTACGTTTCATGGTTAGATATAATATGATTTGCGAAGTGTTATGTATTCCCCGTCTACACTTCAAATGAAAGTAAATGCGACACTTCCTTTCAAGGAAATAGCGATTGCAGATGTCTACGTATCGTAGCAATAGAGTTCATATGATACTTAAAACGCGATATCGCATCTCGTTTCTATGATTCATGGTAAGATATAACATGATTTGCGAAGTGTTATGTATTCCTCGTCTACACTTCAAATGAATGTGAATGCGATACTTCCTCGCTAGGAAATAGCGTTTGCAGATGTCTACGTATCGTAGCAATAGCTTTCTAATGCTTCTTAAAACGCGATATCGAATCTCATTTCTATGTTTCATGGTAAGATATAATATGATTTGCGAAGTGTCATGTATTCCTCGTCTACACTTCAAATGAATGTAAATGCGACACTTCCTTGGAAGGAAATAGCGTTTGCAGACGTCTACGTATCGAAGCAATAGAGTTCATATGATACTTAAAACGCGATATCGCATCTCATCTCTATGTTTCATGGTAAGATATAATATGATTTGCGAAGTATCACGTATTCCTCGTCTACACTTCAAAGGAATGTAAATGCGACACTTCCTTGCTAGGCAATAGCGTCTGCAGATGTCTACGTATCGTAGCAACAGAGTTCATATGAATCTTAAAGCGAGATATTGCATCTCATATCCATGTTTCCTGATAAGATATAATATTCATTGCGAAGTGTTATGCATTCCTCGCCTACGATTCAAATGAATGTAAATGCGACACTTCCTTGCAAGGAAATAGCGTTTGCAGATGTCTACGTATCGTAGCAATAGGGTTCTAATGCTTCTTAAAACGCGATATCGCATCTCATTTCTATGCTTCATGGTAGGATATAATGTGATTTGCGAAGTGTTATGTATTCCTCGTCTACACTTCAAATGAATGTAAATGCGACACTTCTTTGCTAGGAAATAGCGTTTGCAAATGTCTACGTATCGTAGCAATAGTGTTCTAATGCTTCTTAAAACGCGATATCGCATCTCATTTCTATGTTTCATGGTATAATATGATTTGCGAAGTATCATGTATTCCTCGTCTAAACTTCAAATGAATGTTAATGCGACACGTCCTTGCAAGGAAATAGCGTTTGCAGATGTCTACGAATCGTAGCAATAGAGTTCTTATGATTCTTAAAACGCGATATCGCATCTCATTTCTATGTTTCATGGTAAGATATAATATGATTTGCGAAGTGTTATGTATTCCTCGTCTACACTTCAAATGAAAGTAAATGCGACACTTCCTTGCAAGGAAATAGCGATTGCAGATGTCTACGTATCGTAGCAATAGAGTTCATATGATTCTTAAAACGCGATATCGCATCTCATTTCTATGTTTCATGGTAAGAGATAACATGATTTGCTAAGTGTTATGTATTCCTCGTCTACACTTCAAATGAATGTGAATGCGATACTTCCTCGCTAGGAAATAGCGTTTACAGATGTCTACGTATCGTAGCAATAGCTTTCTAATGCTTCTTAAAACGAGATATTGCATCTCATATCTATGTTTCATGATAAGATATAATATTCATTGCGAAGTGTTATGCATTCCTCGTCTACGATTCAAATGAATGTAAATGCGACACTTCCATGCAAGGAAATAGCGTTTGCAGATGTCTACGTATCATAGCAATAGAGTTCTTATGATTCTTAAAACGCTATATCGCATCTCATTTCAATGTTTCATGGTAAGATATAATATGATTTGCGAAGTATCATGTATTCCTCGTCCACACTTCAAATGAATGTTAATGCGACACTTCCTTGCTAGGAAATAGCGTCTGCAGATGTCTACGTATCGTAGCAATAGATTTCTAATGCTTCTTAAAACGCGATATCGCATCTCATTTCTATGTTTCATGGTAAGATATAATATGATTTGCGAAGTGTTATTTATTCCTCGTCTACACTTCAAATGAATGTAAACGCGACACTTCCTTGCAAGGAAATAGCGATTGCAGATGTCTACGTATCGTAGCAATAGAGTTCATATGACTCTTAAATCGCGATATCGCATCTCATTTCTATGATTCATGGTAAGATATAACATGATTTGCGAAGTGTTATGTATTCCTCGTCTACACTTCAAATGAATGTGAATGCGATACTTCCTCGCTAGGAAATAGCGTTTGCAGATGTCTACGTATCGTAGCAATAGCTTTCTAATGCTTCTTAAAACGCGATATCGAATCTCATTTCTATGTTTCATGGTAAGATATAATATGATTTGCGAAGTGTCATGTATTCCTCGTCTACACTTCAAATGAATGTAAATGCGACACTTCCTTGGAAGGAAATAGCGTTTGCAGACGTCTACGTATCGAAGCAATAGAGTTCATATGATACTTAAAACGCGATATCGCATCTCATCTCTATGTTTCATGGTAAGATATAATATGATTTGCGAAGTATCACGTATTCCTCGTCTACACTTCAAAGGAATGTAAATGCGACACTTCCTTGCTAGGCAATAGCGTCTGCAGATGTCTACGTATCGTAGCAACAGAGTTCATATGAATCTTAAAGCGAGATATTGCATCTCATATCCATGTTTCCTGATAAGATATAATATTCATTGCGAAGTGTTATGCATTCCTCGCCTACGATTCAAATGAATGTAAATGCGACACTTCCTTGCAAGGAAATAGCGTTTGCAGATGTCTACGTATCGTAGCAATAGGGTTCTAATGCTTCTTAAAACGCGATATCGCATCTCATTTCTATGCTTCATGGTAGGATATAATGTGATTTGCGAAGTGTTATGTATTCCTCGTCTACACTTCAAATGAATGTAAATGCGACACTTCTTTGCTAGGAAATAGCGTTTGCAAATGTCTACGTATCGTAGCAATAGTGTTCTAATGCTTCTTAAAACGCGATATCGCATCTCATTTCTATGTTTCATGGTATAATATGATTTGCGAAGTATCATGTATTCCTCGTCTAAACTTCAAATGAATGTTAATGCGACACGTCCTTGCAAGGAAATAGCGTTTGCAGATGTCTACGAATCGTAGCAATAGAGTTCTTATGATTCTTAAAACGCGATATCGCATCTCATTTCTATGTTTCATGGTAAGATATAATATGATTTGCGAAGTGTTATGTATTCCTCGTCTACACTTCAAATGAAAGTAAATGCGACACTTCCTTGCAAGGAAATAGCGATTGCAGATGTCTACGTATCGTAGCAATAGAGTTCATATGATTCTTAAAACGCGATATCGCATCTCATTTCTATGTTTTATGGTAAGATATAACATGGTTTGCGAGGTGTTATGTATTCCTCGTCTACACTTCAAATGAATGTGAATGCGTTACTTCCTCGCTAGGAAATAGCGTTTGCAGATGTCTACGTATCGTAGCAATAGCTTTCTAATGCTTCTTAAAGCGCTATATTGCATCTCATTTCTACGTTTCATGGTAAGGTATAATATGATTTGCGAAGTGTCATGTATTCCTCGTCTACACTTCAAATGAATGTGAATGCGTTACTTCCTCGCTAGGAAATAGCGTTTGCAGATGTCTACGTATCGTAGCAATAGCTTTCTAATGCTTCTTAAAACGCTATATTGCATCTCATTTCTACGTTTCATGGTAAGATATAATATGATTTGCGAAGTGTTATGTATTCCTCGTCTACACTTCAAATGAAAGTAAATGCGACACTTCCTTGCAAGGAAATAGCGATTGCAGATGTCTACGTATCGTAGCAATAGAGTTCATATGATTCTTAAAACGCGATATCGCATCTCATTTCTATGTTTCATGGTAAGAGATAACATGATTTGCTAAGTGTTATGTATTCCTCGTCTACACTTCAAATGAATGTGAATGCGATACTTCCTCGCTAGGAAATAGCGTTTACAGATGTCTACGTATCGTAGCAATAGCTTTCTAATGCTTCTTAAAACGAGATATTGCATCTCATATCTATGTTTCATGATAAGATATAATATTCATTGCGAAGTGTTATGCATTCCTCGTCTACGATTCAAATGAATGTAAATGCGACACTTCCATGCAAGGAAATAGCGTTTGCAGATGTCTACGTATCATAGCAATAGAGTTCTTATGATTCTTAAAACGCTATATTGCATCTCATTTCAATGTTTCATGGTAAGATATAATATGATTTGCGAAGTATCATGTATTCCTCGTCCACACTTCAAATGAATGTTAATGCGACACTTCCTTGCTAGGAAATAGCGTCTGCAGATGTCTACGTATCGTAGCAATAGATTTCTAATGCTTCTTAAAACGCGATATCGCATCTCATTTCTATGTTTCATGGTAAGATATAATATGATTTGCGAAGTGTTATTTATTCCTCGTCTACACTTCAAATGAATGTAAACGCGACACTTCCTTGCAAGGAAATAGCGATTGCAGATGTCTACGTATCGTAGCAATAGAGTTCATATGACTCTTAAATCGCGATATCGCATCTCATTTCTATGTTTCATGGTAAGATATAACGTGATTTGCGAAGTGCTATGTATTCCTCGTCTACACTTCAAATGAATGTGAATGGGATACTTCCTCGCTAGGAAATAGCGTTTGCAGATGTCTACGTATCGTAGCACTAGCTTTCTAATGCTTCTTAAAACGTGATATCGAATCTCATTTCTATGTTTCATGGTAAGATATAATATGATTTTGCGAAGTGTTATGTATTCCTGGTCTACACTTCAAATGAATGTAAATTCGACACTTCTTTTCTAGGAAATAGCGATTGCAGATGTCTACGTATCGTAGCAATAGAGTTCATATGGTTCTTAAAACGCGATATCGCATCTCATTTCTATGTTTTATGGTAAGATATAACATGATTTGCGAAGTGTTATGTATTCCTCGTCTACACTTCAAATGAATGTGAATGCGATAATTCCTCGCTAGGAAATAGCGTTGGCAGATGTCTACGTATCGTAGCAATAGAGTTCATATGATTCTTAAAACGAGATATAGCATCTCATATCTATGTTTCCTGATAAGATATAATATTCATTGCGAAGTGTTATGCATTCCTCGTCTACGATTCAAATGAATGTAAATGCGACACTTCCTTGCAAGGAAATAGCGTTTGCAGATGTCTACGTATCGTAGCAATAGAGTTCTAATGCTTCTTAAAACGCGATATCGCATCTCATTTCTATGTTTCATGGTAAGATATAATATGATTTGCGAAGTGTTATGTATTCCTCGTCTACACTTCAAATGAATGTAAATGCGACACTTCCTTGCAAGGAAATAGCGATTGCAGATGTTTACGTATCGTAGCAATAGAGTTCATATGATTCTTAAAACGCGATATCGCATCTCATTTCTATGTTTCATGGTAAGATATAACATGATTTGCGAAGTGTTATGTATTCCTCGTCTACATTTCAAATGAATGTGAATGCGATACTTTCTCGCTAGGAAATAGCGTTTGCAGATGTCTACGTATCGTAGCAATAGCTTTCTAATGCTTCTTAAAACGAGATATTGCATCGCATATCTATGTTTGGTGATAAGATATAATATTCATTGCGAAGTGTTATGCATTCCTCGTCTACGGTTCAAATGAATGTAAATGCGACACTTCCATGCAAGGAAATAGCGTTTGCAGATGTCTACGTATCGTAGCAATAGAGTTCTTATGATTCTTAAAACGCTATATTGCATCTCACTTCTACGTTTCATGGTAAGATATAATATGATTTGCGAAGTGTCATGTATTCCTCGTCTACAATTCAAATGAATGTGAATGCGACACTTCCTCGCTAGGAAATAGCGTTTGCAGATGTCTACGTATCGTAGCAATAGAGTTCTAATGTTTCTTATAACGCGATATCGCATCTCATTTCTATGCTTCATGGTAAGATATAATATGATTTGCGAAGTGTTATGTATTCCTTGTCTACACTTCAAATGAATGTAAATGCGACACTTCCTTGCAAGGAAATAGCGATTGCAGATGTCTACGTATCGTAGCAATAGAGTGCATATGATTCTTAAAACGCGACATCGCATCTCATTTATATGTTTCATGGTAAGATATAGCATGATTTGCGAAGTGTTATGTATTCCTCGTCTACACTTCAATTGAATGTGAATGCGATACTTCCTAGCTAGGAAATAGCGTTTGCAGATGTCTACGTATCGTAGCAATAGCTTTCTAATGCTTCTTAGAACGAGATATTGCATCTCATATCTATGTTTCATGATAAGATATAATATTCATTGCGAAGTGTTATGCATTCCTCGTCTACGATTCAAATGAATGTAAATGCGACACTTCCATGCAAGGAAATAGCGTTTGCAGATGTCTACGTATCGTAGCAATAGAGTTCTTATGATTCTTAAAACGCTATATTGCATCTCATTTCTACGTTTCATGGTAAGATATAATATGATTTGCGAAGTGTCATGTATTCCTCGTCTACACTGCAAGTGAATGTGAATGCGACACTTCCTCGCTAGGAAATAGCGTTTGAAGATGTCTACGTATCGTAGCAATAGAGTTCTAATGCTTCTTAAAACGCGATATCGCATCTCATTTCTAGGTTTTATGGTAAGATATAACATGACTTGCGAAGTGTCATGTATTCCTCGTCTACACTTCAAATGAATGTGAATGCGACACTTCCTCGCTAGGAAATAGCGTTTGCAGATGTCTACGTACCGTAGCAATAGAGTTCTAATTCTTCTTAAAACGCGATATCGCATCTCATATCTATGTTTCATGGTAAGATATAACATGATTTGCGAAGTGTTATGTATTCCTCGTCTACACTTCAAATGAATGTGAATGCGATACTTCCTCGCTAGGAAACAGCGTTTGCAGATGTCTACGTATCGTAGCAATAGAGTTCTAATGCTTCTTAAAACGCGATATCGTATCTCATTTCTATGTTTCATGGTAAGATATAAAATAATTTGCGAAGTGTTATGTATTCCTCGTATACACTTCAAATGAAAGTAAATGCTACACTTCCTTGCAAGGAAATAGCGATTGCAGATGTCTACGTATCGTAGCAATAGAGTTCATATGATTCTTAAAACGCGATATCGCATCTCATTTCTATGTTTTATGGTAAGATATAACATGATTTGCGAAGTGTTATGTATTCCTCGTCTACACTTCAAATGAAAGTATATGCGACACTTCCTTGCAATGAAATAGCGATTGCAGATGTCTACGTATCGTTGCAACAGAGTTCATATGATTCTTAAAAAGCGATATCGCATCTCATTTCTATGTTTCATGGTAAGATATAATATGATTTGCGAAGTATCATGTATTCCTCGTCTACACTTCAAATGAATGTAAATGCGACACTTCCTTGCTAGGAAATAGCGTCTGCAGATGTCTAGGTATCGTAGCATTAGAGTTCTAATGCTTCTTAAAACGCGATATCGCATCTCATTTCTATGTTTCATGGTAAGATATAATATGATTTGCGAAGTGTTATGTATTCCTCAACTACACTTCAAAGGAATGTAAATGCGACACTTCCTTGCAAGGAAATAGCGATTGCAGATGTCTACGTATCGTAGCAATAGAGTTCATATGATTCTTAAAACGCGATATCACATCTCATTTCTATGTTTCCTGATAAGATATAATATTCATTGCGAAGTGTTATGTATTCCTCGTCTACACTTCAAATGAATGTGAATGCGATAATTCCTCGCTAGGAAATAGCGTCTGCAGATGTCTAGGTATCGTAGCAATAGAGTTCTAATGCTTCTTAAAACGCGATATCGCATCTCATTTCTAGGTTTTATGGTAAGATATAACATGACTTGCGAAGTGTCATGTATTCCTCGTCTACACTTCAAATGAATGTGAATGCGACACTTCCTCGCTAGGAAATAGCGTTTGCAGATGTCTACGTACCGTAGCAATAGAGTTCTAGTTCTTCTTAAAACGCGATTTCGCATCTCATATCTATGTTTCATGGTAAGATATAACATGATTTGCGAAGTGTTATGTATTCCTCGTCTACACTTCAAATGAATGTGAATGCGATACTTCCTCGCTAGGAAACAGCGTTTGCAGATGTCTACGTATCGTAGCAATAGAGTTCTAATGCTTCTTAAAACGCGATATCGTATCTCATTTCTATGTTTCATGGTAAGATATAAAATAATTTGCGAAGTGTTATGTATTCCTCGTATACACTTCAAATGAAAGTAAATGCTACACTTCCTTGCAAGGAAATAGCGATTGCAGATGTCTACGTATCGTAGCAATAGAGTTCATATGATTCTTAAAACGCGATATCGCATCTCATTTCTATGTTTTATGGTAAGATATAACATGATTTGCGAAGTGTTATGTATTCCTCGTCTACACTTCAAACGAAAGTATATGCGACACTTCCTTGCAAGGAAATAGCGATTGCAGATGTCTACGTATCGTTGCAACAGAGTTCATATGATTCTTAAAAAGCGATATCGCATCTCATTTCTATGTTTCATGGTAAGATATAATATGATTTGCGAAGTATCACGTATTCCTCGTCTACACTTCAAATGAATGTAAATGCGACACTTCCTTGCAAGGAAATAGCGATTGCAGATGTCTACGTATCGTAGCAATAGAGTTCATATGATTCTTAAAACGCGATATCGCATCTCATTTCTATGTTTCATGGTAAGATATAATATGATTTGCGAAGTGTTATGTATTCCTCAACTACACTTCAAAGGAATGTAAATGCGACACTTCCTTGCAAGGAAATAGCGATTGCAGATGTCTACGTATCGTAGCAATAGAGTTCATATGATTCTTAAAACGCGATATCGCATCTCATTTCTATGTTTCCTGATAAGATATAATATTCATTGCGAAGTGTTATGTACTCCTCGTCTACACTTCAAATGAATGTGAATGCGATAATTCCTCGCTAGGAAATAGCGTCTGCAGATGTCTAGGTATCGTAGCAATAGAGTTCTAATGCTTCTTAAAACGCGATATCGCATCTCATTTCTAGGTTTTATGGTAAGATATAACATGACTTGCGAAGTGTCATGTATTCCTCGTCTACACTTCAAATGAATGTGAATGCGACACTTCCTCGCTAGGAAATAGCGTTTGCAGATGTCTACGTACCGTAGCAATAGAGTTCTAATTCTTCTTAAAACGCGATATCGCATCTCATATCTATGTTTCATGGTAAGATATAACATGATTTGCGAAGTGTTATGTATTCCTCGTCTACACTTCAAATGATTGTGAATGCGATACTTCCTCGCTAGGAAACAGCGTTTGCAGATGTCTACGTATCGTAGCAATAGAGTTCTAATGCTTCTTAAAACGCGATATCGTATCTCATTTCTATGTTTCATGGTAAGATATAAAATAATTTGCGAAGTGTTATGTATTCCTCGTATACACTTCAAATGAAAGTAAATGCTACACTTCCTTGCAAGGAAATAGCGATTGCAGATGTCTACGTATCGTAGCAATAGAGTTCATATGATTCTTAAAACGCGATATCGCATCTCATTTCTATGTTTCCTGATAAGATATAATATTCATTGCGAAGTGTTATGTATTCCTCGTCTACACTTCAAATGAATGTGAATGCGATAATTCCTCGCTAGGAAATAGCGTCTGCAGATGTCTAGGTATCGTAGCAATAGAGTTCTAATGCTTCTTAAAACGCGATATCGCATCTCACTTCTATGTTTCATGGTAAGATATAATATGATTTGGGAAGTGTTATGTGTTCCTCGTCTACACTTCAAATGATAGTAAATGCGATACTTCCTCGCTAGGAAATAGCGTTTGCAGATGTCTACGTATCGTAGCAATAGCTTTCTAATGCATCTTAAAACGCGATATCGAATCTCATTTCTATGTATCATGGTAAGATATAATATGATTTGCGAAGTATCACGTATTCCTCGTCTACACTTCAAATGAATGTAAATGCGACACTTCATTGCTAGGCAATAGCGTCTGCAGATGTCTACGTATCGTAGCAATAGAGTTCATATGATTCTTAAAACGAGATATTGCATCTCATTTCTATGTTTCCTGATAAGATATAATATTCATTGCGAAGTGTTATGTACTCCTCGTCTACACTTCAAATGAATGTGAATGCGATAATTCCTCGCTAGGAAATAGCGTCTGCAGATGTCTAGGTATCGAGCAATAGTGTTCTAATGCTTCTTAAAACGCGATATCGCATCTCATTTCTATGTTTCATGGTAAGATATAATATGATTTGCGAAGTATCATGTATTCCTCGTCTACACTTCAAATGAATGTAAATGCGACACTTCCTTGCTAGGAAATAGCGTCTGCAGATGTCTAGGTATCGTAGCAATAGAGTTCTAATGCTTTTTAAAACGCGATATCGCATCTCATTTCTATGTTTCATGGTAAGATATAATATGATTTGCGAAGTGTTATGTATTCCTCGTCTACACTTCAAATGAATGTAAATGCGACACTTCCTTGCAAGGAAATAGCGTTTGCAGATGTCTACGTATCGAAGCAATAGAGTTCAAATGCTTCTTAAAACGCGATATCGCATCTCATCTCTATGTTTCATGGTAAGATATAATATGATTTGCGAAGTATCACGTATTCCTCGTCTACACTTCAAATGAATGTAAATGCGACACTTCCTTGCTAGGAAATAGCGTCTGCAGATGTCTAGGTAACGTAGCAATAGAGTTCTAATGTATCTTAAAACGCGATATCGCATCTCATTTCTATGTTTCATGGTAAGATATAATATTCATTGCGAAGTGTTATGCATTCCTCGTCTACGATTCAAATGAATGTAAATGCGACACTTCCTTGCTAGGAAATAGCGTTTGCAGATGTCTACGTATCGTAGCAATAGAGTTCTAATGCTCCTTAAAACGCGATATCGCATCTCATTTCTATGTTTCATGGTAAGATATAACATGATTTGCGAAGTGTTATGTATTCCTCGTCTACACATCAAATGAATGTAAATGCGACACTTCTTTGCTAGGAAATAGCGTTTGCAAATGTCTACCTATCGTAGCAATAGTGTTCTAATGCTTCTTAAAACGCGATATCGCATCTCATTTCTATGTTTCATGGTAAGATATAATATGATTTGCGAAGTATCATGTATTCCTCGTCTACACTTCAAATGAATGTAAATGCGACACTTCCTTGCTAGGAAATAGCGTCTGCAGATGTCTAGGTATCGTAGCAATAGAGTTCTAATGCTACTTAAAACGCGGTATCGCATCTCATTTCTATGCTTCATGGTATGATATAATATGATTTGCGAAGTGTTATGTATTCCTCGTCTACACTTCAATTGAATGTGAATGCGATACTTCCTCGGTAGGAAATAGCGTTTGCAGATGTCTACGTATCGTAGCAATAGCTTTCTAATGCTTCTTAAAACGCGATATCGCATCTCATTTCTACGTTTCATGGTAAGATATAATATGATTCGCGAAGTATCATGTATTCCTCGTCTACACTTCAAATGAATGTAAATGCGACACTTCCTTGCTAGGAAATAGCGTCTGCAGATGTCTAGGTATCGTAGCAATAGAGTTCTAATGCTTCTTAAAACGCGATATCGCATCTCACTTCTATGTTTCATGGTAAGATATAATATGATTTGCGAAGTGTTATGTATTCCTCGTCAACACTTCAAATGAAAGTAAATGCGACACTTCCTTGCAAGAAAATAGCGATTGCAGATGTCTACGTATCGTAGCAATAGAGTTCATATGATTCTTAAAACGCGATGTCGCATCTCATTTCTAGGTTTCATGGTAAGATATAACATGACTTGCGAAGTGACATGTATTCCTCGCCTACACTTCAAATGAATGTGAATGCGACACTTCCTCGCTAGGAAATAGCGTTTTCTGATGTCTACGTACCGTAGCAATAGAGTTCTAATGCTTCTTAAAACGCGATATCGCATCTCATTTCTATGTTTCATGGTAAGATATAATATGATTTGCGAAGTGTTATGTATTCCTCGTCTACACTTCAAATGAATGTAAATGCGACACTTCCTTGCAAGGAAATAGCGATTGCAGATATCTACGTATCGTAGCAATAGAGTTCATATGATTCTTAAAACGCGATATCGCATCTCATTTCTGTGTTTCATGGTAAGATATAATATGATTTGCGAAGTGTTATGTATTCCTCGCCTTCACTTCAAATGAATGTAAATGCGACACTTCTTTGCTAGGAATAGCCTTTGCAAATGTCTACCTATCGTAGCAATAGTGTTCTAATGCTTCTTAAAACGCGATATCGCATCTCATTTCTATGTTTCATGGTAAGATATAATATGACTTGCGAAGTATCATGTATTCCTCGTCTACACTTCAAACGAATGTAAATGCGACACTTCCTTGCTAGGAAATAGCGTCTGCAGATGTCTAGGTATCGTAGCAATAGAGTTCAAATGCTTCATAAAACGCGATATCGCATCTCATTTCAATGTTACATGGTAAGATATAATATGATTTGCGAAGTGTTATGTATTCCTCGTCTACACTTCAAATGAATGTAAATGCGACACTTCCTCGCTAGGAAATAGCGTTTGCAGATGTTTATGTATCGAAGCAATAGAGTTCAAATGCTTCTTAAAACACTATATCGCATCTCATTTCTATGTTTCATGGTAAGATACAACATGATTTGGGAAGTGTTATGTATTCCTCGTCTACACTTCAAATGAATGTGAATGCGACACTTCCTCGCTAGGAAATAGCGTTTGCAGATGTCTAGGTACCGTAGCAATAGAGTTCTAATGCTTCATAAAACGCGATATCGCATCTCATTTCAATGTTACATGGTAAGATATAATATGATTTGCGAAGTGTTATGTATTCCTCGTCTATACTTCAAATGAATGTAAATGCAACACTTCCTCGCTAGGAAATAGCGTTTGCAGATGTCTACGTATCGAAGCAATAGAGTTCAAATGCTTCTTAAAACACGATATCGCATCTCATTTCTATGTTTCATGGTAAGATACAACATGATTTGGGAAGTGTTATGTATTCCTCGTCTACACTTCAAATGAATGTGAATGCGACACTTCCTCGCTAGGAAATAGCGTTTGCAGATGTCTACGTACCGTAGCAATAGAGTTCTAATGCTTCTTAAAACGCGATATCGCATCTCATTTCTATGTTTCATGGTAAGATATAATATGATTTGCGAAGTGTTATGTATTCCTCGTCTACACTTCAAATGAATGTAAATGCGACACTTCCTTGCTGGGAAATAGCGTTTACAGATGTCTACGTATCGAAGCAATAGAGTTCAAATGCTTCTTAAAACGAGATATTGCATCTCACATATATGTTTCCTGATAAGATATAATATTCATTGCGATGTGTTATGCATTCCTCGTCTACGATTCAAATGAATGTAAATGCGACACTTCCTTGCAAGGAAATAGCGTTTGCAGATGTCTACGTATCGTAGCAATAGATTTCTTATGATTCTTAAAACGCGATATCTCGTCCCATTTCTATGTTTCATGGTAAGATATAATATGATTTGCGAAGTGTCATGTATTCCTCGTCTACACTTCAAATGAATGTAAATGCGACACTTCCTTGCCAGGAAATAGCGTCTGCAGATGTCTAGGTATCGTAGCAATAGAGTTCTAATGCTTCTTAAAACGCGATATCGCATCTCATTTCTATGTTTCATGGTAAGATATAATATGATTTGCGAAGTGTTATGTATTCCTCGTCTACACATCAACTAAATGTAAATGCGCACTTCCTTGCAAGGAAATAGCGTTTGCAGATGTCAACGTATCGTAGCAATAGAGTTCATATGATGCTTAAAACGCGATATCGCATCTCATTTCTATGTTTCATGGTAAGATATAATATGATTTGCGAAGTGTTATGTATTCCTCGTCTACACTTCAAATGAATGTAAATGCGACACTTCCTTGCTAGGAAATAGCGTTTGCAGATGTCTATGTATCGAAGCAATAGAGTTCAAATGCTTCTTAAAACGAGATATTGCATCTCATATCTATGTTTCCTGATAAGATATAATTTTCATTGCGATGTGTTATGCATTCCTCGTCTACGATTCAAATGAATGTAAATGCGACACTTCCTTGCAAGGAAATAGTGTTTGCAGATGTCTACGTATCGTAGCAATAGAGTTCTTATGATGCTTAAAACGCGATATCGCATCTCATTTCTATGTTTCATGGTAAGATATAATATGATTTGCGAAGTGTTATGTATTCCTCGTCTACACTTCAAATGAATGTAAATGCGACACTTCCTTGCTAGGAAATAGCGTTTGCAGATGTCTACGTATCGAAGCAATAGAGTTCAAATGCTTCTTAAAACGAGATATTGCATCTCATATCTATGTTTCCTGATAAGATATAATATTCATTGCGATGTGTTATGCATTCCTCGTCTACGATTCAAATGAATGTAAATGCGACACTTCCTTGCAAGGAAATAGCGTTTGCAGATGTCTACGTATCGTAGCAATAGAGTTCTTATGATTCTTAAAACGCGATATCGCATCCCATTTCCTATGTTTCATGGTAAGATATAATATGATTTGCGAAGTATCATGTATTCCTCGTCTACACTTCAAATGAATGTAAATGCGACACTTCCTTGCCAGGAAGTAGCGTCTGCAGATGTCTAGGTATCGTAGCAATGGAGTTCTAATGCTTCTTAAAACGCGATATCGCATCTCTCTTCTATGTTTCATGGTAAGATATAATATGATTTGCGAACTGTTATGTATTCCTCGTCTACACTTCAAATGATAGTAAATGCGATACTTCCTCGCTAGGAAATAGCGTTTGCAGATGTCTACGTATCGTAGCAATAGCTTTCTAATGCAACTTAAAACGCGATATCGAATCTCATTTCTATGTATCATGGTAAGATATAATATGATTTGCGAAGTGTCATGTATTCCTCGTCTACACTTCAAATGAATGTAAATGCGACACTTCCTTGCAAGGAAATAGCGTTTGCAGATGTCTACGTATCGAAGAAATAGAGTTCAAATGCTTCTTAAAACGCGATATCGCATCTCATCTCTATGTTTCATGGTAAGATATAATATGATTTGCGAAGTATCACGTATTCCTCGTCTACACTTCAAATGAATGTAAATGCGACACTTCATTGCTAGGCAATAGCGTCTGCAGATGTCTACGTATCGTAGCAATAGAGTTCATATGATTCTTAAAACGAGATATTGCATCTCATATCTATGTTTCCTGATAAGATATAATATTCATTGCGAAGTGTTATGCATTCCTCGTCTACGATTCAAATGAATGTAAATGCGACACTTCCTTGCAAGGAAATAGCGTTTGCAGATGTCTACGTATCGTAGCAATAGAGTTCTAATGCTTCTTAAAACGCGATATCGCATCTCATTTCTATGTTTCATGGTAAGATATAATATGATTTGCGAAGTGTTATGTATTCCTCGTCTACACTTCAAATGAATGTAAATGCGACACTTCTTTGCTAGGAAATAGCGTTTGCAAATGTCTACCTATCGAGCAATAGTGTTCTAATGCTTCTTAAAACGCGATATCGCATCTCATTTCTATGTTTCATGGTAAGATATAATATGATTTGGCGAAGTATCAGTGTATTCCTCGTCTACACTTCAAATGAATGTAAATGCGACACTTCCTTGCTAGGAAATAGCGTCTGCAGATGTCTAGGTAACGTAGCAATAGAGTTCTAATGCTTTTTAAAACGCGATATCGCATCTCATTTCTATGTTTCATGGTAAGATATAATATGATTTGCGAAGTGTTACGTATTCCTCGTCTACACTTCAAATGAATGTAAATGCGACACTTCCTTGCAAGGAAATAGCGTTTGCAGATGTCTACGTATCGAAGCAATAGAGTTCAAATGCTTCTTAAAACGCGATATCGCATCTCATCTCTATGTTTCATGGTAAGATATAATATGATTTGCGAAGTATCACGTATTCCTCGTCTACACTTCAAATGCATGTAAATGCGACACTTCCTTGCTAGGAAATAGCGTCTGCAGATGTCTAGGTAACGTAGCAATAGAGTTCTAATGCTACTTAAAACGCGGTATCGCATCTCATTTCTATGCTTCATGGTATGATATAATATTCATTGCGAAGTGTTATGCATTCCTCGTCTACGATTCAAATGAATGTAAATGCGACACTTCCTTGCAAGGAAATAGCGTTTGCAGATGTCTACGTATCGTAGCAATAGAGTTCTAATGCTTCTTAAAACGCGATATCGCATCTCATTTCTATGTTTTCATGGTAAGATATAACATGATTTGCGAAGTGTTATGCATTCCTCGTCTACGATTCAAATGAATGTAAATGCGACACTTCCTTGCAAGGGAAATAGCGTTTGCAGATGTCTACGTATCGTAGCAATAGATTTCTTATGATTCTTAAAACGCGATATCTCGTCCCATTTCTATGTTTCATGGTAAGATATAATATGATTTGCGAAGTATCATGTATTCCTCGTCTACACTTCAAATGAATGTAAATGCGACACTTCCTTGCTAGGAAATAGCGTCTGCAGATGTCTAGGTATCGTAGCAATAGAGTTCTAATGCTACTTAAAACGCGGTATCGCATCTCATTTCTATGCTTCATGGTATGATATAATATGATTTGCGAAGTGTTATGTATTCCTCGTCTACACTTCAAATGAATGTAAATGCGACACTTCCTTGCAAGGAAATAGCGATTGCAGATGTCTACGTATCGTAGCAATAGAGTTCATTTGATTCTTAAAACGCGACATCGCATCTCATTTCTATGTTTCATGGTAAGATATAGCATGATTTGCGAAGTGTTATGTATTCCTCGTCTACACTTCAATTGAATGTGAATGCGATACTTCCTCGGTAGGAAATAGCGTTTGCAGATTGTCTACGTATCGTAGCAATAGCTTTCTAATGCTTCTTAAAACGCGATATCGCATCTCATTTCTACGTTTCATGGTAAGATATAATATGATTTGCGAAGTATCATGTATTCCTCGTCTACACTTCAATGAATGTAAATGCGACACTTCCTTGCCAGGAAATAGCGTCTGCAGATGTCTAGGTATCGTAGCAATAGAGTTCTAATGCTTCTTAAAACGCGATATCGCATCTCACTTCTATGTTTCATGGTAAGATATAATATGATTTGCGAAGTGTTATGTATTCCTCGTCTACACTTCAAATGAATGTAAATGCGACACTTCCTTGCTGGGAAATAGCGTTTACAGATGTCTACGTATCGAAGCAATAGAGTTCAAATGCTTCTTAAAACGAGATATTGCATCTCACATCTATGTTTCCTGATAAGATATAATATTCATTGCGATGTGTTATGCATTCCTCGTCTACGATTCAAATGAATGTAAATGCGACACTTCCTTGCAAGGAAATAGCGTTTGCAGATGTCTACGTATCGTATTAATAGATTTCTTATGATTCTTAAAACGCGATATCTCATCCCATTTCTATGTTTCATGGTAAGATATAATATGATTTGCGATGTATCATGTATTCCTCGTCTACACTTCAAATGAATGTAAATGCGACACTTCCTTGCCAGGAAATAGCGTCTGCAGATGTCTAGGTATCGTAGCAATAGAGTTCTAATGCTTCTTAAAACGCGATATCGCATCTCATTTCTATGTTTCATGGTAAGATATAATATGATTTGCGAAGTGTTATGTATTCCTCGTCTACACATCAACTAAATGTAAATGCGCACTTCTTGCAAGGAAATAGCGTTTGCAGATGTCAACGTATCGTAGCAATAGAGTTCTTATGATGCTTAAAACGCGATATCGCATCTCATTTCTATGTTTCATGGTAAGATATAATATGATTTGCGAAGTGTTATGTATTCCTCGTCTACACTTCAAATGAATGTAAATGCGGCACTTCCTTGCTAGGAAATAGCGTTTGCAGATGTCTACGTATCGAAGCAATAGAGTTCAAATGCTTCTTAAAACGAGATATTGCATCTCATATCTATGTTTCCTGATAAGATATAATTTTCATTGCGATGTGTTATGCATTCCTCGTCTACGATTCAAATGAATGTAAATGCGACACTTCCTTGCAAGGAAATGGCGTTTGCAGATGTCTACGTATCGTAGCAATAGAGTTCTTATGATTCTTAAAACGCGATATCGCATCCCATTTCTATGTTTCATGGTAAGATATAATATGATTTGCGAAGTATCATGTATTCCTCGTCTACACTTCAAACGAATGTAAATGCGACACTTCCTTGCCAGGAAATAGCGTCTGCAGATGTCTAGGTATCGTAGCAATAGAGTTCTAATGCTTCTTAAAACGCGATATCGCATCTCACTTCTATGTTTCATGGTAAGATATAATATGATTTGCGAAGTGTTATGTATTCCTCGTCTACACTTCAAATGAATGTAAATGCGACACTTCTTTGCAAGGAAATAGCGTTTGCAGATGTCTACGTCTCGTAGCAATAGAGTTCATATGATTCTTAAAACGCGATATCGCATCTCATTTCTATGTTTCATGGTAAGATATAATATGATTTGCGAAGTGTTATGTATTCCTCGTCTACACATCAACTAAATGTAAATGCGCACTTCCTTGCAAGGAAATAGCGTTTGCAGATGTCAACGTATCGTAGCAATAGAGTTCTTATGATGCTTAAAACGCGATATCGCATCTCATTTCTATGTTTCATGGTAAGATATAATATGATTTGCGAAGTGTTATGTATTCCTCTTCCTCGTCTACACATCAACTAAATGTAAATGCGCACTTCCTTGCAAGGAAATAGCGTTTGCAGATGTCTACGTATCGTAGCAATAGAGTTCTTATGATTCTTAAAACGCGATATCTCATCCCATTTCTATGTTTCATGGTAAGATATAATATGATTTGCGAAGTATCATGTATTCCTCGTCTACACTTCAAATGAATGTAAATGCGACACTTCCTTGCCAGGAAATAGCGTCTGCAGATGTCTAGGTATCGTAGCAATAGAGTTCTAATGCTTCTTAAAACGCGATATCGCATCTCATTTCTATGCTTCATGGTAAGATATAATATGATTTGCGAAGTGTTATGTATTCCTCGTCTACACTTCAAACGAATGTAAATGAGACACTTCTTTGCTAGAAAATAGCGTTTGCAAATGTCTACCTATCGTAGCAATAGTGTTCTAATGCTTCTTAAAACGCGATATCGCATCTCATTTCAATGTTTCATGGTATGATATAATATGATTTGCGAAGTATCATGTATTCCTTGTCTACATTTCAAATGAATGTAAATGCGACACTTCCTTGCTAGGAAATAGAGTCTGCAGATGTCTAGGTATCGTAGCAATAGTGTTCTAATGCTTCTTGAAACGCGATATCGCATCTCATTTCTATGTCTCATGGTAAGATATAATATGATTTGCGAAGTGTTATGTATTCCTCGTCTACACTTCAAATGAATGTAAATGCGACACTTCCTTGCAAGGAAATAGCGATTGCAGATGTCTACGTCTCGTAGCAATAGAGTTCATATGATTCTTAAAATGCGATATCGCATCTCATTTCTATGTTTCATGGTAAGATATTACATGATTTGCGAAGTGTTATGTATTCCTTGTCTACACTTCAAATGAATGTGAATGCGATACTTCCTCGCTAGGAAATAGCGCTTGCAGATGTCTACGTATCGTAGCAATAGCTTTCTAATGCTTCTTAAAACGCGATGTCGAATCTCATTTCTATGTTTCATGGTAAGATATAATATGATTTGCGAAGTGTCATGTATTCCTCGTCTACACTTCAAATGAATGTAAATGCGACACTTCCTTGCAAGGAAATAGCGTTTGCAGATGTCTACGTATCGTAGCAATAGAGTTCCTATGATTCTTAAAACGCGATATCGCATCTCATTTCTATGTTTCATGGTAAGATATAATATGATTTGCGAAGTGTTATGTATTCCTCGTCTACACTTCGAATGAACGTAAATGCGACACTTCCTTGCAAGGAAATAGCGTTTGCAAATGTCTACCTATCGTAGCAGTAATGTTCTAATGATTATTAGAACGCGATGACGCGTCTCATTTCTATGTTTCATGGTAAGATATAATATGATTTGCGAAGTGTTATGTATTCCTCGTCTACACTTCAAATGAATGTAAATGCGACACTTCCTTGCTAGGAAATAGCGTTTGCAGATGTCTACGTATCGAAGCAATAGAGTTCAAATGCTTCCTAAAACGAGATATTGCATCTCATATCTATGTTTCCTGATAAGATATAATATTCATTGCGATGTGTTATGCATTCCTCGTCTACCATTCAAATGAATGTAAATGCGACACTTCCTTGCAAGGAAATAGCGTTTGCAGATGTCTACGTATCGTAGCAATAGAGTTCTTATGATTCTTAAAATGCGATATCGCATCCCATTTCTATGTTTCATGGTAAGATATAATATGATTTGCGAAGTATCATGTATTCCTCGTCTACACTTCAAATGAATGTAAATGCGACACTTCCTTGCCAGGAAATAGCGTCTGCAGATGTCTAGGTATCGTAGCAATAGAGTTCTAATGCTTCTTAAAACGCGATATCGCATCTCACTTCTATGTTTCATGGTAAGACATAATATGATTTGCGAACTGTTATGTATTCCTCGTCTACACATCAACTAAATGTAAATGTGCACTTCCTTGCAAGGAAATAGCGTTTGCAGATGTCTACATATCGTAGCAATAGAGTTCTTATGATTCTTAAAACGCGATATCGCATCTCATTTCTATGTTTCATGGTAAGATATAATATGATTTGCGAAGTGTTATGTATTCCTCGTCTACACTTCAAATGAATGTAAATGCGACACTTCTTTGCAAGGAAATAGCGTTTGCAGATGTCTACGTATCGTAGCAATAGAGTTCCTATGATTCTTAAAACGCGATATCGCATCTCATTTCTATGTTTCATGGTAAGATATAATATGATTTGCGAAGTGTTATGTATTCCTCGTCTACACTTCAAATGAATGTAAATGCGACACTTGTTTGCAAGGAAATAGCGTTTGCAGATGTCTACGTATCGTAGCAATAGAGTTCCTATGATTCTTGAAACGCGATATCGTATCTCATTTCTATGTTTCATGGTAAGATATAATATGATTTGCGGAGTGTTATGTATTCCCCGTCTACACTTCAAATGAATGTAAATGCGACACTTCCTTGCAAGGAAATAGCATTTGCAAATGTCTACCTATCGTAGCAGTAGTGTTCTAATGCTTCTTAGAACGCGATGTCGCATCTCATTTCTATGTTTCATGGTAAGATATAATATGATTTGCGAAGTTTTATGTATTCCACGTCTACACTTCAAATGAATGTAAATGCGCACTTCCTTGCAAAGAAATAGCGTTTGCAGATGTCAACGTATCGTAGCAATAGAGTTCTTATGATGCTTAAAACGCGATATCGCATCTCATCTCTATGTTTCATGGTAAGATATAATATGATTTGCGAAGTATCACGTATTCCTCGTCTACACTTCAAATGAATGTAAATGCGACACTTCATTGCTAGGCAATAGCGTCTGCAGATGTCTACGTATCGTAGCAATAGAGTTCATATGATTCTTAAAACGAGATATTGCATCTCATATCTATGTTTCCTGATAAGATATAATATTCATTGCGAAGTGTTATGCATTCCTCGTCTACGATTCAAATGAATGTAAATGCGACACTTCCTTGCAAGGAAATAGCGTTTGCAGATGTCTACGTATCGTAGCAATAGAGTTCTAATGCTTCTTAAAACGCGATATCGCATCTCATTTCTATGTTTCATGGTAAGATATAATATGATTTGCGAAGTGTTATGTATTCCTCGTCTACACTTCAAATGAATGTAAATGCGACACTTCTTTGCTAGGAAATAGCGTTTGCAAATGTCTACCTATCGAGCAATAGTGTTCTAATGCTTCTTAAAACGCGATATCGCATCTCATTTCTATGTTTCATGGTAAGATATAATACGATTTGCGAAGTATCATGTATTCCTCGTCTACACTTCAAATGAATGTAAATGCGACACTTCCTTGCTAGGAAATAGCGTCTGCAGATGTCTAGGTAACGTAGCAATAGAGTTCTAATGCTTTTTAAAACGCGATATCGCATCTCATTTCTATGTTTCATGGTAAGATATAATATGATTTGCGAAGTGTTATGTATTCCTCGTCTACACTTCAAATGAATGTAAATGCGACACTTCCTTGCAAGGAAATAGCGTTTGCAGATGTCTACGTATCGAAGCAATAGAGTTCAAATGCTTCTTAAAACGCGATATCGCATCTCATCTCTATGTTTCATGGTAAGATATAATATGATTTGCGAAGTATCACGTATTCCTCGTCTACACTTCAAATGCATGTAAATGCGACACTTCCTTGCTAGGAAATAGCGTCTGCAGATGTCTAGGTAACGTAGCAATAGAGTTCTAATGCTACTTAAAACGCGGTATCGCATCTCATTTCTATGCTTCATGGTATGATATAATATTCATTGCGAAGTGTTATGCATTCCTCGTCTACGATTCAAATGAATGTAAATGCGACACTTCCTTGCAAGGAAATAGCGTTTGCAGATGTCTACGTATCGTAGCAATAGAGTTCTAATGCTTCTTAAAACGCGATATCGCATCTCATTTCTATGTTTCATGGTAAGATATAACATGATTTGCGAAGTGTTATGTATTCCTCGTCTACACTTCAAATGAATGTAAATGCGACACTTCTTTGCTAGGAAATAGCGTTTGCAAATGTCTACCTATCGTAGCAATAGTGTTCTAATGCTTCTTAAAACGCGATATCGCATCTCATTTCTATGTTTCATGGTAAGATATAATATGATTTGCGAAGTATCATGTATTCCTCGTCTACACTTCAAATGAATGTAAATGCGACACTTCCTTGCTAGGAAATAGCGTCTGCAGATGTCTAGGTATCGTAGCAATAGAGTTCTAATGCTACTTAAAACGCGGTATCGCATCTCATTTCTATGCTTCATGGTATGATATAATATGATTTGCGAAGTGTTATGTATTCCTCGTCTACACTTCAAATGAATGTAAATGCGACACTTCCTTGCAAGGAAATAGCGATTGCAGATGTCTACGTATCGTAGCAATAGAGTTCATTTGATTCTTAAAACGCGACATCGCATCTCATTTCTATGTTTCATGGTAAGATATAGCATGATTTGCGAAGTGTTATGTATTCCTCGTCTACACTTCAATTGAATGTGAATGCGATACTTCCTCGGTAGGAAATAGCGTTTGCAGATGTCTACGTATCGTAGCAATAGCTTTCTAATGCTTCTTAAAACGCGATATCGCATCTCATTTCTACGTTTCATGGTAAGATATAATATGATTTGCGAAGTATCATGTATTCCTCGTCTACACTTCAAATGAATGTAAATGCGACACTTCCTTGCCAGGAAATAGCGTCTGCAGATGTCTAGGTATCGTAGCAATAGAGTTCTAATGCTTCTTAAAACGCGATATCGCATCTCACTTCTATGTTTCATGGTAAGATATAATATGATTTGCGAAGTGTTATGTATTCCTCGTCTACACTTCAAATGAATGTAAATGCGACACTTCCTTGCTGGGAAATAGCGTTTACAGATGTCTACGTATCGAAGCAATAGAGTTCAAATGCTTCTTAAAACGAGATATTGCATCTCACATCTATGTTTCCTGATAAGATATAATATTCATTGCGATGTGTTATGCATTCCTCGTCTACGATTCAAATGAATGTAAATGCGACACTTCCTTGCAAGGAAATAGCGTTTGCAGATGTCTACGTATCGTATTAATAGATTTCTTATGATTCTTAAAACGCGATATCTCATCCCATTTCTATGTTTCATGGTAAGATATAATATGATTTGCGAAGTATCATGTATTCCTCGTCTACACTTCAAATGAATGTAAATGCGACACTTCCTTGCCAGGAAATAGCGTCTGCAGATGTCTAGGTATCGTAGCAATAGAGTTCTAATGCTTCTTAAAACGCGATATCGCATCTCATTTCTATGTTTCATGGTAAGATATAATATGATTTGCGAAGTGTTATGTATTCCTCGTCTACACATCAACTAAATGTAAATGCGCACTTCCTTGCAAGGAAATAGCGTTTGCAGATGTCAACGTATCGTAGCAATAGAGTTCTTATGATGCTTAAAACGCGATATCGCATCTCATTTCTATGTTTCATGGTAAGATATAATATGATTTGCGAAGTGTTATGTATTCCTCGTCTACACTTCAAATGAATGTAAATGCGGCACTTCCTTGCTAGGAAATAGCGTTTGCAGATGTCTACGTATCGAAGCAATAGAGTTCAAATGCTTCTTAAAACGAGATATTGCATCTCATATCTATGTTTCCTGATAAGATATAATTTTCATTGCGATGTGTTATGCATTCCTCGTCTACGATTCAAATGAATGTAAATGCGACACTTCCTTGCAAGGAAATAGCGTTTGCAGATGTCTACGTATCGTAGCAATAGAGTTCTTATGATTCTTAAAACGCGATATCGCATCCCATTTCTATGTTTCATGGTAAGATATAATATGATTTGCGAAGTATCATGTATTCCTCGTCTACACTTCAAATGAATGTAAATGCGACACTTCCTTGCCAGGAAATAGCGTCTGCAGATGTCTAGGTATCGTAGCAATAGAGTTCTAATGCTTCTTAAAACGCGATATCGCATCTCACTTCTATGTTTCATGGTAAGATATAATATGATTTGCGAAGTGTTATGTATTCCTCGTCTACACTTCAAATGAATGTAAATGCGACACTTCTTTGCAAGGAAATAGCGTTTGCAGATGTCTACGTCTCGTAGCAATAGAGTTCATATGATTCTTAAAACGCGATATCGCATCTCATTTCTATGTTTCATGGTAAGATATAATATGATTTGCGAAGTGTTATGTATTCCTCGTCTACACATCAACTAAATGTAAATGCGCACTTCCTTGCAAGGAAATAGCGTTTGCAGATGTCAACGTATCGTAGCAATAGAGTTCTTATGATGCTTAAAACGCGATATCGCATCTCATTTCTATGTTTCATGGTAAGATATAATATGATTTGCGAAGTGTTATGTATTCCTCTTCCTCGTCTACACATCAACTAAATGTAAATGCGCACTTCCTTGCAAGGAAATAGCGTTTGCAGATGTCTACGTATCGTAGCAATAGAGTTCTTATGATTCTTAAAACGCGATATCTCATCCCATTTCTATGTTTCATGGTAAGATATAATATGATTTGCGAAGTATCATGTATTCCTCGTCTACACTTCAAATGAATGTAAATGCGACACTTCCTTGCCAGGAAATAGCGTCTGCAGATGTCTAGGTATCGTAGCAATAGAGTTCTAATGCTTCTTAAAACGCGATATCGCATCTCATTTCTATGTTTCATGGTAAGATATAATATGATTTGCGAAGTGTTATGTATTCCTCGTCTACACTTCAAACGAATGTAAATGAGACACTTCTTTGCTAGAAAATAGCGTTTGCAAATGTCTACCTATCGTAGCAATAGTGTTCTAATGCTTCTTAAAACGCGATATCGCATCTCATTTCAATGTTTCATGGTATGATATAATATGATTTGCGAAGTATCATGTATTCCTTGTCTACATTTCAAATGAATGTAAATGCGACACTTCCTTGCTAGGAAATAGAGTCTGCAGATGTCTAGGTATCGTAGCAATAGTGTTCTAATGCTTCTTGAAACGCGATATCGCATCTCATTTCTATGTCTCATGGTAAGATATAATATGATTTGCGAAGTGTTATGTATTCCTCGTCTACACTTCAAATGAATGTAAATGCGACACTTCCTTGCAAGGAAATAGCGATTGCAGATGTCTACGTCTCGTAGCAATAGAGTTCATATGATTCTTAAAATGCGATATCGCATCTCATTTCTATGTTTCATGGTAAGATATTACATGATTTGCGAAGTGTTATGTATTCCTTGTCTACACTTCAAATGAATGTGAATGCGATACTTCCTCGCTAGGAAATAGCGCTTGCAGATGTCTACGTATCGTAGCAATAGCTTTCTAATGCTTCTTAAAACGCGATGTCGAATCTCATTTCTATGATTCATGGTAAGATATAATATGATTTGCGAAGTGTCATGTATTCCTCGTCTACACTTCAAATGAATGTAAATGCGACACTTCCTTGCAAGGAAATAGCGTTTGCAGATGTCTACGTATCGTAGCAATAGAGTTCCTATGATTCTTAAAACGCGATATCGCATCTCATTTCTATGTTTCATGGTAAGATATAATATGATTTGCGAAGTGTTATGTATTCCTCGTCTACACTTCGAATGAACGTAAATGCGACACTTCCTTGCAAGGAAATAGCGTTTGCAAATGTCTACCTATCGTAGCAGTAATGTTCTAATGATTATTAGAACGCGATGACGCGTCTCATTTCTATGTTTCATGGTAAGATATAATATGATTTGCGAAGTGTTATGTATTCCTCGTCTACACTTCAAATGAATGTAAATGCGACACTTCCTTGCTAGGAAATAGCGTTTGCAGATGTCTACGTATCGAAGCAATAGAGTTCAAATGCTTCCTAAAACGAGATATTGCATCTCATATCTATGTTTCCTGATAAGATATAATATTCATTGCGATGTGTTATGCATTCCTCGTCTACCATTCAAATGAATGTAAATGCGACACTTCCTTGCAAGGAAATAGCGTTTGCAGATGTCTACGTATCGTAGCAATAGAGTTCTTATGATTCTTAAAACGCGATATCGCATCCCATTTCTATGTTTCATGGTAAGATATAATATGATTTGCGAAGTATCATGTATTCCTCGTCTACACTTCAAATGAATGTAAATGCGACACTTCCTTGCCAGGAAATAGCGTCTGCAGATGTCTAGGTATCGTAGCAATAGAGTTCTAATGCTTCTTAAAACGCGATATCGCATCTCACTTCTATGTTTCATGGTAAGACATAATATGATTTGCGAACTGTTATGTATTCCTCGTCTACACATCAACTAAATGTAAATGTGCACTTCCTTGCAAGGAAATAGCGTTTGCAGATGTCTACATATCGTAGCAATAGAGTTCTTATGATTCTTAAAACGCGATATCGCATCTCATTTCTATGTTTCATGGTAAGATATAATATGATTTGCGAAGTGTTATGTATTCCTCGTCTACACTTCAAATGAATGTAAATGCGACACTTCTTTGCAAGGAAATAGCGTTTGCAGATGTCTACGTATCGTAGCAATAGAGTTCCTATGATTCTTAAAACGCGATATCGCATCTCATTTCTATGTTTCATGGTAAGATATAATATGATTTGCGAAGTGTTATGTATTCCTCGTCTACACTTCAAATGAATGTAAATGCGACACTTGTTTGCAAGGAAATAGCGTTTGCAGATGTCTACGTATCGTAGCAATAGAGTTCCTATGATTCTTGAAACGCGATATCGTATCTCATTTCTATGTTTCATGGTAAGATATAATATGATTTGCGGAGTGTTATGTATTCCCCGTCTACACTTCAAATGAATGTAAATGCGACACTTCCTTGCAAGGAAATAGCATTTGCAAATGTCTACCTATCGTAGCAGTAGTGTTCTAATGCTTCTTAGGACGCGATGTCGCATCTCATTTCTATGTTTCATGGTAAGATATAATATGATTTGCGAAGTTTTATGTATTCCACGTCTACACTTCAAATGAATGTAAATGCGCACTTCCTTGCAAAGAAATAGCGTTTGCAGATGTCAACGTATCGTAGCAATAGAGTTCTTATGATGCTTAAAACGCGATATCGCATCTCATTTCTATGTTTCATGGTAAGATATAATATGATTTGCGAAGTGTTATGTATTCCTCGTCTACACTTCAAATGAATGTAAATGCGACACTTCCTTGCTAGGAAATAGCGTTTGCAGATGTCTACGTATCGAAGCAATAGAGTTCAAATGCTTCTTAAAACGAGATATTGCATCTCATATCTATGTTTCCTGATAAGATATAATTTTCATTGCGATGTGTTATACATTCCTCGTCTACGATTCAAATGAATGTAAATGCGACACTTCCTTGCAAGGAAATAGCGTTTGCAGATGTCTACGTATCGTAGCAATAGAGTTCTTATGATTCTTAAAACGCGATATCTCATCCCATTTCTATGTTTCATGGTAAGATATAATATGATTTGCGAAGTATCATGTATTCCTCGTCTACACTTCAAATGAATGTAAATGCGACACTTCCTTGCCAGGAAATAGCGTCTGCAGATGTCTAGGTATCGTAGCAATAGAGTTCTAATGCTTCTTAAAACGCGATATCGCATCTCATTTCTATGTTTCATGGTAAGATATAATATGATTTGCGAAGTGTTATGTATTCCTCGTCTACACTTCAAACGAATGTAAATGAGACACTTCTTTGCTAGAAAATAGCGTTTGCAAATGTCTACCTATCGTAGCAATAGTGTTCTAATGCTTCTTAAAACGCGATATCGCATCTCATTTCAATGTTTCATGGTATGATATAATATGATTTGCGAAGTATCATGTATTCCTTGTCTACATTTCAAATGAATGTAAATGCGACACTTCCTTGCTAGGAAATAGAGTCTGCAGATGTCTAGGTATCGTAGCAATAGAGTTCTAATGCTTCTTAAAACGCGATATCGCATCTCACTTCTATGTTTCATGGTAAGACATAATATGATTTGCGAACTGTTATGTATTCCTCGTCTACACATCAACTAAATGTAAATGTGCACTTCCTTGCAAGGAAATAGCGTTTGCAGATGTCTACATATCGTAGCAATAGAGTTCTTATGATTCTTAAAACGCGATATCGCATCTCATTTCTATGTTTCATGGTAAGATATAATATGATTTGCGAAGAGTTATGTATTCCTCGTCTACACTTCAAATGAATGTAAATGCGACACTTCTTTGCAAGGAAATAGCGTTTGCAGATGTCTACGTATCGTAGCAATAGAGTTCCTATGATTCTTAAAACGCGATATCGCATCTCATTTCTATGTTTCATGGTAAGATATAATATGATTTGCGAAGTGTTATGTATTCCTCGTATACACTTCAAATGAATGTAAATGCGACACTTGTTTGCAAGGAAATAGCGTTTGCAGATGTCTACGTATCGTAGCAATAGAGTTCCTATGATTCTTGAAACGCGATATCGTATATCATTTCTATGTTTCATGGTAAGATATAATATGATTTGCGGAGTGTTATGTATTCCCCGTCTACACTTCAAATGAATGTAAATGCGACACTTCCTTGCAAGGAAATGGCATTTGCAAATGTCTACCTATCGTAGCAGTAGTGTTCTAATGCTTCTTAGAACGCGATGTCGCATCTCATTTCTATGTTTCATGGTAAGATATAATATGATTTGCGAAGTTTTATGTATTCCACGTCTACACTTCAAATGAATGTAAATGCGACACTTCCTTGCAAAGAAATAGCGTTTGCAGATGTCTACGTCTCGTAGCAATAGAGTTCATATGATTCTTAAAACGCGATATCGCATCTCATTTCTATGTTTCATGGTAAGATATAATATGATTTGCGAAGTGTTATGTATTCCTCGTCTACACTTCAAACGAATGTAAATGAGACACTTCTTTGCTAGGAAATAGCGTTTGCAAATGTCTACCTATCGTAGCAATAGTGTTCTAATGCTTCTTAAGACGCGATATCGCATCTCATTTCACTGTTTCATGGTATGATATAATATGATTTGCGAAGTATCATGTATTCCTTGTCTACATTTCAAATGAATGTAAATGCGACACTTCCTTGCTAGGAAATAGCGTCTGCAGATGTCTAGGTATCGTAGCAATAGAGTTCTAATGCTTCATAAAACGCGATATCGCATCTCATTTCTATGTCTCATGGTAAGATATAATATGATTTGCGAAGTGTTATGTATTCCTCGTCTACACTTCAAATGAATGTAAATGCGACACTTCCTTGCAAGGAAATAGCGATTGCAGATGTCTACGTCTCGTAGCAATAGAGTTCATATGATTCTTAAAATGCGATATCGCATCTCATTTCTATGTTTCATGGTAAGATATAATATGATTTGCGAAGTGTTATGTATTCCTCGTCTACACTTCAAATGAATGTAAATGCGACACTTGTTTGCAAGGAAATAGCGTTTGCAGATGTCTACGTATCGTAGCAATAGGGTTCCTATGATTCTTGAAACGCGATATCGTATCTCATTTCTATGTTTCATGGTAAGATATAATATGATTTGCGGAGTGTTATGTATTCCTCGTCTACACTTCAAATGAATGTAAATGCGACATTTCCTTGCAAGGAAATAGCATTTGCAAATGTCTACCTATCGTAGCAGTAGTGTTCCAATGCTTCCTAGAACGCGATGTCGCATCTCATTTCTATGTTTCGTGGTAAGATATAATATGATTTGCGAAGCTTTATGTATTCCACGTCTACACTTCAAATGAATGTAAATGCGACACTTCCTTGCAAAGAAATAGCGTTTGCAGAGGTCTACGTCTCGTAGCAATAGAGTTCATATGATTCTTAAAACGCGATATCGCATCTCAATTCTATGTTTCATGGTAAGATATAATATGATTTGCGAAGTATCACGTATTCCTTGTCTACACTTCAAATGAATGTAAATGCGACACTTCCTTGCTAGGAAATAGCGTCTGCAGATGTCTAGGTATCGTAGCAATAGAGTTCTAATGCTTCTTAAAACGCGATATCGCATTTCATTTCTATGTTTCATGGTAAGATATAATATGATTTGCGAAGTGTTATGTATTCCTCGTCTACACTTCAAACGAATGTAAATGAGACACTTCTTTGCTAGGAAATAGCGTTTGCAAATGTCTACCTATCGTAGCAATAGTGTTCTAATGCTTCTTAAAACGCGATGTCGAATCTCATTTCTATGTTTCATGGTAAGATATAATATGATTTGCGAAGTGTCATGTATTCCTCGTCTACACATCAACTAAATGTAAATGCGCACTTCCTTGCAAGGAAATAGCGATTGCAGATGTCTACGTCTCGTAGCAATAGAGTTCATATGATTCTTAAAATGCGATATCGCATCTCATTTCTGTGTTTCATGGTAAGATATTACATGATTTGCGAAGTGTTATGTATTCCTTGTCTACACTTCAAACGAATGTGAATGCGATACTTCCTCGCTAGGAAATAGCGCTTGCAGATGTCTACGTATCGTAGCAATAGCTTTCTAATGCTTCTTAAAACGCGATGTCGAATCTCATTTCTATGTTTCATGGTAAGATATAATATGATTTGCGAAGTGTTATGTATTCCTCGTCTACACATCAACTATATGTAAATGCGCACTTCCTTGCAAGGAAATAGCGTTTGCAGATGTCAACGTATCGTAGCAATAGAGTTCTTATGATGCTTAAAACGCGATATCGCATCTCATTTCTATGTTTCATGGTAAGATATAATATGATTTGCGAAGTGTTATGTATTCCTCGTCTACACTTCAAATGAATGTAAATGCGACACTTCCTTGCTAGGAAATAGCGTTTGCAGATGTCTACGTATCGAAGCAATAGAGTTCAAATGCTTCTTAAAACGAGATATTGCATCTCATATCTATGTTTCCTGATAAGATATAATTTTCATTGCGATGTGTTATGCATTCCTCGTCTACGATTCAAATGAATGTAAATGCGACACTTCCTTGCAAGGAAATAGCGTTTGCAGATGTCTACGTATCGTAGCAATAGAGTTCCTATGATTCTTAAAACGCGATATCGCATCTCATTTCTATGTTTCATGGTAAGATATAATATGATTTGCGAAGTGTTATGTATTCCTCGTCTACACTTCAAATGAATGTTAATGCGACACTTCCTTGCAAGGAAATGGCGTTTGCAAATGTCTACCTATCGTAGCAGTAGTGTTCTAATGCTTCTTAGAACGCGACGTCGCATCTCATTTCTATGTTTCATGGTAAGATATAATATGATTTGCGAAGTGTTATGTATTCCTCGTCTACACTTCAAATGAATGTTAATGCGACACTTCCTTGCAAGGAAATAGCGTTTGCAAATGTCTACCTATCGTAGGAGTAGTGTTCTAATGCTTCTTAGAACGCGATGTCGCATCTCATTTCTATGTTTCATGGTAAGATATAATATGATTTGCGAAGTTTTATGTATTCCTCGTCTACACTTCAAATGAATGTAAATGCGACACTTCCTTGCAAAGAAATAGCGTTTGTAGATGTCTACGTCTCGTAGCAATAGAGTTCATATGATTCTTAAAACGCGATATCGCATCTCATTTCTATGTTTCATGGTAAGATATTACATGATTTGCGAAGTGTTATGTATTCCTCGTCTACACTTCAAATGAATGTAAATGCGACACTTCCTTGCAAGGAAATAGCGTTTGCAGATGTCGACGTATGGTAGCAATAGAGTTCCTATGATTCTTAAAACGCGATATCGCATCTCATTTCTATGTTTCATGGTAAGATATAATATGATTTGCGAAGTGTTATGTATTCCTCGTCTACACTTCAAATGAACGTAAATGCGACACTTCCTTGCAAGGAAATAGCGTTTGCAAATGTCTACCTATCGTAGTAGTAATGTTCTAATGCTTCTTAGAACGCGATGACGCATCTCATTTCTATGTTTCATGGTAAGATATAATATGATTTGCGAAGTGTTATGTATTCCTCGTCTACACTTCAAATGAACGTAAATGCGACACTTCCTTGCAAGGAAATAGCGTTTGCAAATGTCTACCTATCGTAGTAGTAATGTTCTAATGCTTCTTAGAACGCGATGACGCATCTCATTTCTATGTTTCATGGTAAGATATAATATGATTTGCGAAGTGTTATGTATTCCTCGTCTACACTTCAAATGAACGTAAATGCGACACTTCCTTGCAAGGAAATAGCGTTTGCAAATGTCTACCTATCGTAGTAGTAATGTTCTAATGCTTCTTAGAACGCGATGACGCATCTCATTTCTATGTTTCATGGTAAGATATAATATGATTTGCGAAGTGTTATGTATTCCTCGTCTACACTTCAAATGAATGTTAATGCGACACTTCCTTGCAAGGAAATAGCGTTTGCAAATGTCTACCTATCGTAGCAGTAGTGTTCTAATGCTTCTTAGAACGCGATGTCGCATCTCATTTCTATGTTTCATGGTAAGATATAATATGATTTGCGAAGTTTTATGTATTCCTCGTCTACACTTCAAATGAATGTAAATGCGACACTTCCTTGCAAAGAAATAGCGTTTGTAGGTGTCTACGTCTCGTAGCAATAGAGTTCATATGATTCTTAAAACGCGATATCGCATCTCATTTCTATGTTTCATGGTAAGATATAATATGATTTGCGAAGTGTTATGTATTCCTCGTCTACACTTCAAGTGAATGTAAATGCGACACTTCCTTGCTAGGAAATAGCGTTTGCAGATGTCTACGTATCGAAGCAATAGAGTTCAAATGCTTCTTAAAACGAGATATTGCATCTCATATCTATGTTTCCTGATAAGATATAATATTCATTGCGATGTGTTATGCATTCCTCGTCTACGATTCAAATGAATATAAATGCGACACTTCCTTGCAAGGAAATAGCGTTTGCAGATGACTACGTATCGTAGCAATAGAGTTCTTATGATTCTTAAAACGCGATATCGCATCCCATTTCTATGTTTCATGGTAAGATATAATATGATTTGCGAAGTGTTATGTATTCCTCCTCTACACTTCAAATGAATGTAAATGCGACACTTCCTTGCTAGGAAATAGCGTTTGCAGATGTCTACGTATCTAAGCAATAGAGTTCAAATGCTTCTTAAAACGAGATATTGCATCTCATATCTATGTTTCCTGATAAGATATAATTTTCATTGCGATGTGTTATGCATTCCTCGTCTACGATTCAAATGAATGTAAATGCGACACTTCCTTGCAAGGAAATAGCGTTTGCAGATGTCTACGTATCGTAGCAATAGAGTTCTTATGATTCTTAAAACGCGATATCTCATCCCATTTCTATGTTTCATGGTAAGATATAATATGATTTGCGAAGTATCATGTATTCCTCGTCTACACTTCAAATGAATGTAAATGCGACACTTCCTTGCCATTAAATAGCGTCTGCAGATGTCTAGGTATCGTAGCAATAGAGTTCTAATGCTTCTTAAAACGCGATATCGCATCTAATTTCTATGTTTCATGGTAAGATAAAATATGATTTGCGAAGTGTTATGTATTCTTTGTCTACACTTCAAATGAATATAAATGCGACACTTGTTTGCAAGGAAATAGCGTTTGCAGATGTCTACGTATCGTAGCAATAGAGTTCCTATGATTCTTGAAACGCGATATCGTATCTCATTTCTATGTTTTATGGTAAGATATAATATGATTTGCGGAGTGTTATGTATTCCTCGTCTACACTTCAAATGAATGTAAATGCGACACTTCCTTGCAAGGAAATAGCGTTTGCAAATGTCTACCTATCGTGGCAGTAGTGTTCTAATGCTTCTTAGAACGCGATGTCGCATCTCATTTCTATGTTTCATGTTCTTATGATTCTTAAAACGCGATATCTCATCCCATTTCTATGTTTCATGGTAAGATATAATATGATTTGCGAAGTTTTAAGTATTCCTCGTCTACACTTCAAATGAATGTAAATGCGACACTTCCTTGCAAAGAAATAGCGTTTGCAAATGTCTACGTCTCGTAGCAATAGAGTTCATATGATTCTTAAAACGCGATATCGCATCTCATTTCTATGTTTCATGGTAAGATATAATATGATTTGCGAAGTATCACGTATTCCTCGTCTACACTTCAAATGAATGTAAATGCGACACTTCCTTGCTAGGAAATAGCGTCTGCAGATGTCTAGGTATCGTAGCAATAGGGTTCTAATGCTTCTTAAAACGCGATATCGCATCTCATTTCTATGTTTCATGGTAAGATATAATATGATTTGCGAAGTGTTATGTATTCCTCGTCTACACTTCAAACGAATGTAAATGAGACACTTCTTTGCTAGAAAATAGCGTTTGCAAATGTCTACCTATCGTAGCAATAGTGTTCTAGTGCTTCTTAAAACGCGATATCGCATCTCATTTCAATGTTTCATGGTATGATATAATATGATTTGCGAAGTATCATGTATTCCTTGTCTACATTTCAAATGAATGTAAATGCGACACTTCCTTGCTAGGAAATAGCGTCTGCAGATGTCTAGGTATCGTAGCAATAGAGTTCCAATGCTTCTTGAAACGCGATATCGCATCTCATTTCTATGTCTCATGGTAAGATATAATATGATTTGCGAAGTGTTATGTATTCCTCGTCTACACTTCAAATGAATGTAAATGCGACACTTCCTTGCAAGGAAATAGCGATTGCAGATGTCTACGTCTCGTAGCAATAGAGTTCATATGATTCTTAAAATGCGATATCGCATCTCATTTCTATGTTTCATGGTAAGATATTACATGATTTGCGAAGTGTTATGTATTCCTTGTCTACACTTCAAATGAATGTGAATGCGATACTTCCTCGCTAGGAAATAGCGCTTGCAGATGTCTACGTATCGTAGCAATAGCTTTCTAATGCTTCTTAAAACGCGATGTCGAATCTCATTTCTATGTTTCATGGTAAGATATAATATGATTTGCGAAGTGCCATGTATTCCTCGTCTACACTTCAAATGAATGTAAATGCGACACTTCCTTGCTAGGAAATAGCGTTTGCAGATGTCTACGTATCGAAGCAATAGAGTTCGAATGCTTCTTAAAACGAGATATTGCATCTCATATCTATGTTTCCTGATAAGATATAATATTCATTGCGATGTGTTATGCATTCCTCGTCTACGATTCAAATGAATGTAAATGCGACACTTCCTTGCAAGGAAATAGCGTTTGCAGATGTCTACGTATCGTAGTGTTCCTATGATCCTTAAAACGCGATATCGCATCTCATTTCTATGTTTCATGGTAAGATATAATATGATTTGAGAAGTGTTATGTATTCCTCGTCTACACATCAACTAAATGTAAATGCGCACTTCCTTGCAAGAAAATAGCGTTTGCAGATGCCAACGTATCGTAGCAATAGAGTTGTTATGATGCTTAAAACGCGATATCGCATCTCATTTCTATGTTTCATGGTAAGATATAATATGATTTGCGAAGTTTTATGTATTCCTAGTCTACACTTCAAATGAATGTAAATGCGACACTTCCTTGCAAAGAAATAGCGTTTGCAGATGTCTACGTCTCGTAGCAATAGAGTTCATATGATTCTTAAAACGCGATATCGCACCTCATTTCTATGTTTCATGATAAGATATAATATGATTTGCGAAGTATCACTTATTCCTCGTCTACACTTCAAATGAATGTAAATGCGACACTTCCTTGCTAGGAAATAGCGTCTGCAGATGTCTAGGTATCGTAGCAATAGAGTTCTAATGCTTCTTAAAACGCGATATCGCATCTCATTTCTATGTTTCATGGTAAGATATAATATGATTTGCGAAGTGTTATGTATTCCTCGTCTACACTTCAAACGAATGTAAATGAGACACTTCTTTGCTAGGAAATAGCGTTTGCAAATGACTACCTATCGCAGCAATAGTGTTCTAATGCTTCTTAAAACGCGGTATCGCATCTCATTTCAATGTTTCATGGTATGATATAATATGATTTGCGAAGTATCATGTATTCCTCGTCTACATTTCAAATGAATGTAAATGCGACACTTCCTTGCTAGGAAATAGCGTCTGCAGATGTCTAGGTATCGTAGCAATAGAGTTCATATGATTCTTAAAACGCGATATCGCACCTCATTTCTATGTTTCATGGTAAGATATAATATGATTTGCGAAGTATCACTTATTCCTCGTCTACACTTCAAATGATTGTAAATGCGACACTTCCTTGCTAGGAAATAGCGTCTGCAGATGTCTAGGTATCGTAGCAATAGAGTTCTAATGCTTCTTAAAACGCGATATCGCATCTCATTTCTATGTCTCATGGTAAGATATAATATGATTTGCGAAGTGTTATGTATTCCTCGTCTACACTTCAAATGAATGTAAATGCGACACTTCCTTGCAAGGAAATAGCGATTGCAGATGTCTACGTCTCGTAGCAATAGAGTTCATATGATTCTTAAAATGCGATATAGCATCTCATTTCTATGTTTCATGGTAAGATATTACATGATTTGCGAAGTGTCATGTATTCCTCGTCTACACTTCAAATGAATGTAAATGCGACATTTCCTTGCAAGGAAATAGCGTTTGCAGATGTCTACGTATCGTAGAGTTCCTATGATCCTTAAAACGCGATATCGCATCTCATTTCTATGTTTCATGGTAAGATATAATATGATTTGCGGAGTGTTATGTATTCCTCGTCTACACCTCAAATGAATGTTAATGCGACACTTCCTTGCAAGGAAATAGCGTTTGCAAATGTCTACCTATCGTAGCAGTAGTGTTCTAATGCTTCTTAGAACGCGATGTCGCATCTCATTTCTATGATTCATGGTAAGATATAATATGATTTGCGAAGTGTTATGTATTCCTCGTCTACACTTCAAACGAATGTAAATGCGACACTTCCTTGCTAGGAAATAGCGTCTGCAGATGTCTAGGTATCGTAGCAATAGAGTTGTAATGCTTCTTAAAACGCGATATCGCATCTCATTTCTATGTTTCATGGTAAGATATAATATGATTTGCGAAGTGTTATGTATTCCTCGTCTACACTTCAAACGAATGTAAATGAGACACTTCTTTGCTAGAAAATAGCGTTTGCAAATGTCTACCTATCGTAGCAATAGTGTTCTAATGCTTCTTAAATCGCGATATCGCTTCTCATTTCAATGTTTCATGGTATGATATAATATGATTTGCGAAGTATCATGTATTCCTTGTCTACATTTCAAATGAATGTAAATGCGACACTTCCTTGCTAGGAAATAGCGTCTGCAGATGTCTAGGTATCGTAGCAATAGAGTTATAATGCTTCTTGAAACGCGATATCGCATCTCATTTCTATGTCTCATGGTAAGATATAATATGATTTGCGAAGTGTTATGTATTCCTCGTCTACACTTCAAGTGAATGTAAATGCGACACTTCCTTGCAAGGAAATAGCGATTGCAGATGTCTACGTCTCGTAGCAATAGAGTTCATATGATTCTTAAAATGCGATATCGCATCTCATTTCTATGTTTCATGGTAAGATATTACATGATTTGCGAAGTGTTATGTATTCCTTGTCTACACTTCAAATGAATGTGAATGCGATACTTCCTCGCTAGGAAATAGCGCTTGCAGATGTCTACGTATCGTAGCAATAGCTTTCTAATGCTTCTTAAAACGCGATGTCGCATCTCATTTCTATGTTTCATGGTAAGATATAATATGATTTGCGGAGTGTTATGTATTCCTCGTCTACACTTCAAATGAATGTTAATGCGACACTTCCTTGCAAGGAAATAGCGTTTGCAAATGTCTACCTATCGTAGCAGTAGTGTTCTAATGCTTCTTAGAACGCGATGTCGCATCTCATTTCTATGATTCATGGTAAGATATAATATGATTTGCGAAGTGTTATGTATTCCTCGTCTACACTTCAAACGAATGTAAATGCGACACTTCCTTGCTAGGAAATAGCGTCTGCAGATGTCTAGGTATCGTAGCAATAGAGTTGTAATGCTTCTTAAAACGCGATATCGCATCTCATTTCTATGTTTCATAGTAAGATATAATATGATTTGCGAAGTGTTATGTATTCCTCGTCTACACTTCAAACGAATGTAAATGAGACACTTCTTTGCTAGAAAATAGCGTTTGCAAATGTCTACCTATCGTAGCAATAGTGTTCTAATGCTTCTTAAATCGCGATATCGCTTCTCATTTCAATGTTTCATGGTATGATATAATATGATTTGCGAAGTATCATGTATTCCTTGTCTACATTTCAAATGAATGTAAATGCGACACTTCCTTGCTAGGAAATAGCGTCTGCAGATGTCTAGGTATCGTAGCAATAGAGTTATAATGCTTCTTGAAACGCGATATCGCATCTCATTTCTATGTTTCATGGTAAGATATTACATGATTTGCGAAGTGTCATGTATTCCTCGTCTACACTTCAAATGAATGTAAATGCGACATTTCCTTGCAAGGAAATAGCGTTTGCAGATGTCTACGTATCGTAGAGTTCCTATGATCCTTAAAACGCGATATCGCATCTCATTTCTATGTTTCATGATAAGATATAATATGATTTGCGGAGTGTTATGTATTCCTCGTCTACACTTCAAATGAATGTTAATGCGACACTTCCTTGCAAGGAAATAGCGTTTGCAAATGTCTACCTATCGTAGCAGTAGTGTTCTAATGCTTCTTAGAACGCGATGTCGCATCTCATTTCTATGATTCATGGTAAGATATAATATGATTTGCGAAGTGTTATGTATTCCTCGTCTACACTTCAAACGAATGTAAATGCGACACTTCCTTGCTAGGAAATAGCGTCTGCAGATGTCTAGGTATCGTAGCAATAGAGTTGTAATGCTTCTTAAAACGCGATATCGCATCTCATTTCTATGTTTCATGGTAAGATATAATATGATTTGCGAAGTGTTATGTATTCCTCGTCTACACTTCAAACGAATGTAAATGAGACACTTCTTTGCTAGAAAATAGCGTTTGCAAATGTCTACCTATCGTAGCAATAGTGTTCTAATGCTTCTTAAATCGCGATATCGCTTCTCATTTCAATGTTTCATGGTATGATATAATATGATTTGCGAAGTATCATGTATTCCTTGTCTACATTTCAAATGAATGTAAATGCGACACTTCCTTGCTAGGAAATAGCGTCTGCAGATGTCTAGGTATCGTAGCAATAGAGTTATAATGCTTCTTGAAACGCGATATCGCATCTCATTTCTATGTCTCATGGTAAGATATAATATGATTTGCGAAGTGTTATGTATTCCTCGTCTACACTTCAAATGAATGTAAATGCGACACTTCCTTGCAAGGAAATAGCGATTGCAGATGTCTACGTCTCGTAGCAATAGAGTTCATATGATTCTTAAAATGCGATATCGCATCTCATTTCTATGTTTCATGGTAAGATATTACATGATTTGCGAAGTGTTATGTATTCCTTGTCTACACTTCAAATGAATGTGAATGCGATACTTCCTCGCTAGGAAATAGCGCTTGCAGATGTCTACGTATCGTAGCAATAGCTTTCTAATGCTTCTTAAAACGCGATGTCGAATCTCATTTCTATGTTTCATGGTAAGATATAATATGATTTGCGAAGTGCCATGTATTCCTCGTCTACACTTCAAATGAATGTAAATGCGACACTTCCTTGCTAGGAAATAGCGTTTGCAGATGTCTACGTATCGAAGCAATAGAGTTCGAATGCTTCTTAAAACGAGATATTGCATCTCATATCTATAATTCCTGATAAGATATAATATTCATTGCGATGTGTTATGCATTCCTCGTCTACGATTCAAATGAATGTAAATGCGACACTTCCTTGCAAGGAAATAGCGTTTGCAGATGTCTACGTATCGTAGTGTTCCTATGATCCTTAAAACGCGATATCGCATCTCATTTCTATGTTTCATGGTAAGATATAATATGATTTGAGAAGTGTTATGTATTCCTCGTCTACACATCAACTAAATGTAAATGCGCACTTCCTTGCAAGAAAATAGCGTTTGCAGATGCCAACGTATCGTAGCAATAGAGTTGTTATGATGCTTAAAACGCGATATCGCATCTCATTTCTATGTTTCATGGTAAGATATAATATGATTTGCGAAGTTTTATGTATTCCTAGTCTACACTTCAAATGAATGTAAATGCGACACTTCCTTGCAAAGAAATAGCGTTTGCAGATGTCTACGTCTCGTAGCAATAGAGTTCATATGATTCTTAAAACGCGATATCGCACCTCATTTCTATGTTTCATGATAAGATATAATATGATTTGCGAAGTATCACTTATTCCTCGTCTACACTTCAAATGAATGTAAATGCGACACTTCCTTGCTAGGAAATAGCGTCTGCAAATGTCTAGGTATCGTAGCAATAGAGTTCTAATGCTTCTTAAAACGCGATATCGCATCTCATTTCTATGTTTCACGGTAAGATATAATATGATTTGCGAAGTGTTATGTATTCCTCGTCTACACTTCAAACGAATGTAAATGAGACACTTCTTTGCTAGGAAATAGCGTTTGCAAATGACTACCTATCGCAGCAATAGTGTTCTAATGCTTCTTAAAACGCGGTATCGCATCTCATTTCAATGTTTCATGGTATGATATAATATGATTTGCGAAGTATCATGTATTCCTCGTCTACATTTCAAATGAATGTAAATGCGACACTTCCTTGCTAGGAAATAGCGTCTGCAGATGTCTAGGTATCGTAGCAATAGAGTTCATATGATTCTTAAAACGCGATATCGCACCTCATTTCTATGTTTCATGGTAAGATATAATATGATTTGCGAAGTATCACTTATTCCTCGTCTACACTTCAAATGAATGTAAATGCGACACTTCCTTGCTAGGAAATAGCGTCTGCAGATGTCTAGGTATCGTAGCAATAGAGTTCTAATGCTTCTTAAAACGCGATATCGCATCTCATTTCTATGTCTCATGGTAAGATATAATATGATTTGCGAAGTGTTATGTATTCCTCGTCTACACTTCAAATGAATGTAAATGCGACACTTCCTTGCAAGGAAATAGCGATTGCAGATGTCTACGTCTCGTAGCAATAGAGTTCATATGATTCTTAAAATGCGATATAGCATCTCATTTCTATGTTTCATGGTAAGATATTACATGATTTGCGAAGTGTCATGTATTCCTCGTCTACACTTCAAATGAATGTAAATGCGACATTTCCTTGCAAGGAAATAGCGTTTGCAGATGTCTAGGTATCGTAGCAATAGAGTTGTAATGCTTCTTAAAACGCGATATCGCATCTCATTTCTATGTTTCATGGTAAGATATAATATGATGTGCGAAGTGTTATGTATTCCTCGTCTACACTTCAAATGAATGTTAATGCGACACTTCCTTGCAAGGAAATAGCGTTTGCAAATGTCTACCTATCGTAGCAGTAGTGTTCTAATGCTTCTTAGAACGCGATGTCGCATCTCATTTCTATGATTCATGGTAAGATATAATATGATTTGCGAAGTGTTATGTATTCCTCGTCTACACTTCAAACGAATGTAAATGCGACACTTCCTTGCTAGGAAATAGCGTCTGCAGATGTCTAGGTATCGTAGCAATAGAGTTGTAATGCTTCTTAAAACGCGATATCGCATCTCATTTCTATGTTTCATGGTAAGATATAATATGATTTGCGAAGTGTTATGTATTCCTCGTCTACACTTCAAACGAATGTAAATGAGACACTTCTTTGCTAGAAAATAGCGTTTGCAAATGTCTACCTATCGTAGCAATAGTGTTCTAATGCTTCTTAAATCGCGATATCGCTTCTCATTTCAATGTTTCATGGTATGATATAATATGATTTGCGAAGTATCATGTATTCCTTGTCTACATTTCAAATGAATGTAAATGCGACACTTCCTTGCTAGGAAATAGCGTCTGCAGATGTCTAGGTATCGTAGCAATAGAGTTATAATGCTTCTTGAAACGCGATATCGCATCTCATTTCTATGTCTCACGGTAAGATATAATATGATTTGCGAAGTGTTATGTATTCCTCGTCTACACTTCAAATGAATGTAAATGCGACACTTCCTTGCAAGGAAATAGCGATTGCAGATGTCTACGTCTCGTAGCAATAGAGTTCATATGATTCTTAAAATGCGATATCGCATCTCATTTCTATGTTTCATGGTAAGATATTACATGATTTGCGAAGTGTTATGTATTCCTTGTCTACACTTCAAATGAATGTGAATGCGATACTTCCTCGCTAGGATATAGCGCTTGCAGATGTCTACGTATCGTAGCAATAGCTTTCTAATGCTTCTTAAAACGCGATGTCGAATCTCATTTCTATGTTTCATGGTAAGATATAATATGATTTGCGAAGTGTCATGTATTCCTCGTCTACACTTCAAATGAATGTAAATGCGACACTTCCTTGCAAGGAAATAGCGTTTGCAGATGTCTACGTATCGTAGCAATAGAGTTCCTATGATTCTTAAAACGCGATAACGCATCTCATTCCTATGTTTCATGGTAAGATATAATATGATTTGCGAAGTGTTACGTATTCCTCGTCTACACTTCAAATGAATGTAAATGCGACACTTCCTTGCAAGGAAATAGCGTTTGCAAATGTCTACCTATAGTAGCAGTAATGTTCTAATGCTTCTTAGAACAGGATGACGCATCTCATTTCTATGTTTCATGGTAAGATATAATATGATTTGCGAAGTGTTATGTATTCCTCGTCTACACTTCAAATGAATATAAATGCGACACTTCCTTGCTAGGAAATAGCGTTTGCAGATGTCTACGTATCGTAGCAATAGAGTTCCTATGATTCTTGAAACGCGATATCGTATCTCATTTCTATGTTTCATGGTAAGATATAATATGATTTGCGGAGTGTTATGTATTCCTCGTCTACACGTCAAATGAATGTTAATGCGACACTTCCTTGCAAGGAAATAGCGTTTGCAAATGTCTACCTATCGTAGCAGTAGTGTTCTAATGCTTCTTAGAACGCGATGTCGCATCTCATTTCTATGTTTCATGGTAAGATATAATATGATTTGCGAAGTTTTATGTATTCCTCGTCTACACTTCAAATGAATGTAAATGCGACACTTCCTTGCTAGGAAATAGCGTTTGCAGATGTCTACGTATCGAAGCAATAGAGTTCAAATGCTTCTTAAAACGAGATATTGCATCTCATATCTATGTTTCCTGATAAGATATAATATTCATTGCGATGTGTTATGCATTCCTCGTCTACGATTCAAATGAATGTAAATGCGACACTTCCTTGCAAGGAAATAGCGTTTGCAGATGTCTACGTATCGTAGAGTTCCTATGATCCTTAAAACGCGATATCGCATCTCATTTCTATGTTTCATGGTAAGATATAATATGATTTGCGGAGTGTTATGTATTCCTCGTCTACACTTCAAATGAATGTTAATGCGACACTTCCTTGCAAGGAAATAGCGTTTGCAAATGTCTACCTATCGTAGCAGTAGTGTTCTAATGCTTCTTAGAACGCGATGTCGCATCTCATTTCTATGTTTCATGGTAAGATATAATATGATTTGCGAAGTGTTATGTATTCCTCGTCTACACTTCAAACGAATGTAAATGCGACACTTCCTTGCTAGGAAATAGCGTCTGCAGATGTCTAGGTATCGTAGCAATAGAGTTGTAATGCTTCTTAAAACGCGATATCGCATCTCATTTCTATGTTTCATGGTAAGATATAATATGATTTGCGAAGTGTTATGTATTCCTCGTCTACACTTCAAACGAATGTAAATGAGACACTTCTTTGCTAGAAAATAGCGTTTGCAAATGTCTACCTATCGTAGCAATAGTGTTCTAATGCTTCTTAAATCGCGATATCGCTTCTCATTTCAATGTTTCATGGTAAGATATAATATGATTTGCGAAGTATCATGTATTCCTTGTCTACATTTCAAATGAATGTAAATGCGACACTTCCTTGCTAGGAAATAGCGTCTGCAGATGTCTAGGTATCGTAGCAATAGAGTTATAATGCTTCTTGAAACGCGATATCGCATCTCATTTCTATGTCTCATGGTAAGATATAATATGATTTGCGAAGTGTTATGTATTCCTCGTCTACACTTCAAATGAATGTAAATGCGACACTTCCTTGCAAGGAAATAGCGATTGCAGATGTCTACGTCTCGTAGCAATAGAGTTCATATGATTCTTAAAATGCGATATCGCATCTCATTTCTATGTTTCATGGTAAGATATTACATGATTTGCGAAGTGTTATGTATTCCTTGTCTACACTTCAAATGAATGTGAATGCGATACTTCCTCGCTAGGATATAGCGCTTGCAGATGTCTACGTATCGTAGCAATAGCTTTCTAATGCTTCTTAAAACGCGATGTCGAATCTCATTTCTATGTTTCATGGTAAGATATAATATGATTTGCGAAGTGTCATGTATTCCTCGTCTACACTTCAAATGAATGTAAATGCGACACTTCCTTGCAAGGAAATAGCGTTTGCAGATGTCTACGTATCGTAGCAATAGAGTTCCTATGATTCTTAAAACGCGATAACGCATCTCATTCCTATGTTTCATGGTAAGATATAATATGATTTGCGAAGTGTTACGTATTCCTCGTCTACACTTCAAATGAATGTAAATGCGACACTTCCTTGCAAGGAAATAGCGTTTGCAAATGTCTACCTATCGTAGCAGTAATGTTCTAATGCTTCTTAGAACAGGATGACGCATCTCATTTCTATGTTTCATGGTAAGATATAATATGATTTGCGAAGTGTTATGTATTCCTCGTCTACACTTCAAATGAATATAAGTGCGACACTTCCTTGCTAGGAAATAGCGTTTGCAGATGTCTACGTATCGTAGCAATAGAGTTCCTATGATTCTTGAAACGCGATATCGTATCTCATTTCTATGTTTCATGGTAAGATATAATATGATTTGCGGAGTGTTATGTATTCCTCGTCTACACTTCAAATGAATGTTAATGCGACACTTCCTTGCAAGGAAATAGCGTTTGCAAATGTCTACCTATCGTAGCAGTAGTGTTCTAATGCTTCTTAGAACGCGATGTCGCATCTCATTTCTATGTTTCATGGTAAGATATAATATGATTTGCGAAGTTTTATGTATTCCTCGTCTACACTTCAAATGAATGTAAATGCGACACTGCCTTGCTAGGAAATAGCGTTTGCAGATGTCTACGTATCGAAGCAATAGAGTTCAAATGCTTCTTAAAACGAGATATTGCATCTCATATCTATGTTTCCTGATAAGATATAATATTCATTGCGATGTGTTATGCATTCCTCGTCTACGATTCAAATGAATGTAAATGCGACACTTCCTTGCAAGGAAATAGCGTTTGCAGATGTCTACGTATCGTAGCAATAGAGTTCTTATGATTCTTAAAACGCGATATCGCATCTCATTTCTATGTTTCATGGTAAGATATAATATGATTTGCGAAGTATCATGTATTCCTCGTCTACACTTCAAATGAATGTAAATGCGACACTTCCTTGCCAGGAAATAGCGTCTGCAGATGTCTAGGTATCGTAGCAATAGAGTTCCTATGATTCTTGAAACGCGATATCGCATCTCATTCCTATGTTTCATGGTAAGATATAATATGATTTGCGAAGTGTTATGTATTCCTCGTCTACACATCAACTAAATGTAAATGTGCACTTCCTTGCAAGGAAATTGCGTTTGCAGATGTCTACATATCGTAGCAATAGAGTTCTTATGATCCTTAAAACGCGATATCGCATCTCATTTCTATGTTTCATGGTAAGATATAATATGATTTGCGAAGTGTTATGTATTCCTCGTCTACACTTCAAACGAATGTAAATGAGACACTTCTTTGCTAGGAAATAGTGTTTGCAAATGACTACCTATCGCAGCAATAGTGTTCTAATGCTTCTTAAAACGCGATATCGCATCTCATTTCAATGTTTCATGGTATGATATAATATGATTTGCGAAGTATCATGTATTCCTCGTCTACATTTCAAATGAATGTAAATGCGACACTTCCTTGCTAGGAAATAGCGTCTGCAGATGTCTAGGTATCGTAGCAATAGAGTTCTAATGCTTCTTAAAACGCGATATCGCATCTCATTTCTATGTCTCATGGTAAGATATAATATGATTTGCGAAGTGTTATGTATTCCTCGTCTACACTTCAAATGAATGTAAATGCGACACTTCCTTGCAAGGAAATAGCGATTGCAGATGTCTACGTCTCGTAGCAATAGAGTTCATATGATTCTTAAAATGCGATATCGCATCTCATTTCTATGTTTCATGGTAAGATATTACGTGATTTGCGAAGTGTCATGTATTCCTCGTCTACACTTCAAATGAATGTAAATGCGACACTTCCTTGCAAGGAAATAGCGTTTGCAGATGTCTACGTATCGTAGAGCTCCTATGATCCTTAAAACGCGATATCGCATCTCATTTCTATGTTTCATGGTAAGATATAATATGATTTGCGGAGTGTTATGTATTCCTCGTCTACACTTCAAATGAATGTTAATGCGACACTTCCTTGCAAGGAAATAGAGTTTGCAAATGTCTACCTATCGTAGCAGTAGTGTTCTAACGCTTCTTAGAACGCGATGCCGCATCTCATTTCTATGTTTCATGGTAAGATATAATATGATTTGCGAAGTTTTATGTATTCCTCGTCTACACTTCAAATGAATGTAAATGCGACACTTCCTTGCAAGGAAATAGCGTTTGCAGATGTCTACGTATCGTAGCAATAGAGTTCCTATGATCCTTAAAACGCGATATCGCATCTCATTTCTATGTTTCATGGTAAGATATAATATGATTTGCGAAGTGTTATGTATTCCTCGTCTACACTTCAAATGAATGTAAATGCGACACTTCCTTGCAAGGAAATAGCGTTTGCAAATGTCTACCTATCGTAGCAGTAATGTTCTAATGCTTCTTAGAACGCGATGTCGCATCTCATTTCTATGTTTCATGGTAAGATATAATTTGATTTGCGAAGTATCACGTATTCCTCGTCTACACTTCAAATGAATGTAAATGCGACACTTCCTTGCTAGGAAATAGCGTCTGCAGAGATCTAGGTATCGTAGCAATAGAGTTCTAATGCTTCTTAAAACGCGATATCGCATCTCATTTCTATGTTTCATGGTAAGATATAATATGATTTGCGAAGTGTTATGTATTCCTCGTCTACACTTCAAAGGAATGTAAATGAGGCACTTCTTTGCTAGGAAATAGCGCTTGCAAATGTCTACCTATCGTAGCAATAGTGTTCTAATGCTTCTTAAAACGCGATATCGCATCTCATTTCAATGTTTCATGGTATGATATAATATGATTCGCGAAGTATCATGTATTCCTCGTCTACATTTCAAATGAATGTAAATGCGACACTTCCTTGCTAGGAAATAGCGTCTGCAGATGTCTAGGTATCGTAGCAATAGAGTTCTAATGCTTCTTAAAACGCGATATCGCATCTCATTTCTATGTCTCATGGTAAGATATAATATGATTTGCGAAGTGTTATGTATTCCTCGTCTACACTTCAAATGAATGTAAATGCGACACTTCCTTGCAAGGAAATAGCGTTTGCAGATGTCAACGTATCGTAGCAATAGAGTTCTTATGATTCTTAAAACGCGATATCGCATCTCATTTCTATGTTTCGTGGTAAGATATAATATGATTTGCGAAGTATCATGTATTCCTCGTCTACATTTCAAATGAATGTAAATGCGACACTTCCTTGCTAGGAAATAGCGTCTGCAGATGTCTAGGTATCGTAGCAATAGAGTTCTAATGCTTCTTAAAACGCGATATCGCATCTCATTTCTATGTCTCATGGTAATATATAATATGATTTGCGAAGTGTTATGTATTCCTCGTCTACACTTCAAATGAATGTAAATTCGACACTTCCTTGCAAAGAAATAGCGTTTGCAGATGTCTACGTCTCGTAGCAATAGAGTTCATATGATTCTTAAAACGCGATATCGCATCTCATTTCTATGTTTCATGGTAAGCTATAATATGATTTGCGAAGTATCACGTATTCCTCGTCTACACTTCAAATGAATGTAAATGCGACACTTCCTTGCTAGGAAATAGCGTCTGCAGATGTCTAGGTATCGTAGCAAAAGAGTTCTAATGCTTCTTAAAACGCGATATCGCATCTCATTTCTATGTTTCATGGTAAGATATAATATGATTTGCGAAGTGTTATGTGTTCCTCGTCTAAACTTCAAACGAATGTAAATGAGACACTTCTTTGCTAGGAAATAGCGCTTGCAACAGTCTACCTATCGTAGCAATAGTGTTCTAATGCTTCTTAAAACGCGATATCGCATCTCATTTCAATGTTTCACGGTATGATATAATATGATTTGCGAAGTATCATGTATTCCTCGTCTACATTTCAAATGAATGTAAATGCGACACTTCCTTGCTAGGAAATAGCGTCTGCAGATGTCTGGGTATCGTAGCAATAGAGTTCTAATGCTTCCTAAAATGCGATATCGCATCTCATTTCTATGTCTCATGGTAAGATATAATATGATTTGCGAAGTGTTATGTATTCCTCGTCTACACTTCAAATGAATGTAAATGCGACACTTCCTTGCAAGGAAATAGCGATTGCAGATGTCTACGTCTCGTAGCAATAGAGTTCATATTATTCTTAAAATGCGATATCGCATCTCATTTCTATGTTTCATGGTAAGATATTACATGATTTGCGAAGTGTCATGTATTCCTCGTCTACACTTCAAATGAATGTAAATGCGACACTTCCTTGCAAGGAAATAGCGTTTGCAGATGTCTACGTATCGTAGCAATAGAGTTCCTATGATCCTTAAAACGCGATATCGCATCTCATTTCTATGTTTCATGGTAAGATATAATATGATTTGCGAAGTGTTATGTATTCCTCGTCTACACTTCAAATGAATGTAAATGCGACACTTCCTTGCAAGGAAATAGCGTTTGCAAATGTCTACCTATCGTAGCAGTAATGTTCTAATGCTTCTTAGAACGCGATGTCGCATCTCATTTCTATGTTTCATGGTAAGATATAATATGATTTGCGAAGTATCATGTATTCCTCGTCTACACTTCAAATGAATGTAAATGCGACACTTCCTTGCAAGGAAATAGCGTTTGCAGATGTCAACGTATCGTAGCAATAGAGTTCTTATGATTCTTAAAACGCGATATCGCATCTCATTTCTATGTTTCGTGGTAAGATATAATATGATTTGCGAAGTATCATGTATTCCTCGTCTACATTTCAAATGAATGTAAATGCGACACTTCCTTGCTAGGAAATAGCGTCTGCAGATGTCTAGGTATCGTAGCAATAGAGTTCTAATGCTTCTTAAAACGCGATATCGCATCTCATTTCTATGTCTTATGGTAAGATATAATATGATTTGCGAAGTGTTATGTATTCCTCGTCTACACTTCAAATGAATGTAAATGCGACACTTCCTTGCAAGGAAATAGCGATTGCAGATGTCTACGTCTCGTAGCAATAGAGTTCATATTATTCTTAAAATGCGATATCGCATCTCATTTCTATGTTTCATGGTAAGATATTACATGATTTGCGAAGTGTCATGTATTCCTCGTCTACACTTCAAATGAATGTAAATGCGACACTTCCTTGCAAGGAAATAGCGTTTGCAGATGTCTACGTATCGTAGCAATAGAGTTCCTATGATCCTTAAAACGCGATATCGCATCTCATTTCTATGTTTCATGGTAAGATATAATATGATTTGCGAAGTGTTATGTATTCCTCGTCTACACTTCAAATGAATGTAAATGCGACACTTCCTTGCAAGGAAATAGCGTTTGCAAATGTCTACCTATCGTAGCAGTAATGTTCTAATGCTTCTTAGAACGCGATGTCGCATCTCATTTCTATGTTTCATGGTAAGATATAATATGATTTGCGAAGTATCATGTATTCCTCGTCTACACTTCAAATGAATGTAAATGCGACACTTCCTTGCAAGGAAATAGAGTTTGCAGATGTCAACGTATCGTAGCAATAGAGTTCTTATGATTCTTAAAACGCGACATCGCATCTCATTTCTATGTTTCGTGGTAAGATATAATATGATTTGCGAAGTGTTATGTATTCCTCGTCTACACTTCAAATGAATGTAAATGCGACACTTCCTTGCTAGGAAATAGCGTTTGCAGATGTCTACGAATCGAAGCAATAGAGTTCAAATGCTTCTTAAAACGAGATATTGCATCTCATATCTATGTTTCCTGATAAGATATAATATCCATTGCGATGTGTTATGAATTCCTAACTACGATTCAAATGAATGTAAATGCGACACTTCCTTGCAAGGAAATAGCGTTTGCAGATGTCTACGTATCGTAGCAATAGAGTTCTAATGCTTCTTAAAACGCGATATCGAATCTCATTTCTATGTTTCATGGTAAGATATAATATGATTTGCGAAGTGTCATGTATTCCTCGTCTACACATCAAATGAATGTAAATGCGACACTTCCTTGCTAGGAAACAGCGTTTGCAGATGTCTACGTATCGTAGCAATGGAGTTCAAATGCTTCTAAAAATAAGATATCGCATCTCAATTCTATGTTTCATGATAAGATGTAATATTCATTGCGATGTGTTATGCATTCCTCGTCTACGATTCAAATGAATGTAAATGCGACACTTCCTTGCTAGGAAATAGCGTCTGCAGATGTCCAGGTATCGTAGCAATAGAGTTCTAAAACTTCTTAAACGCGATATTGCATCTCATTTCTATGTTTCATGGTAAGATGTAATATGATTTGCGAAGAATTGTGTATTCCTCGTCTACATTTCAAATGAATGTAAATGCGACACTTCCTTGCTAGGAAATAGCGTCTGCAGATGTCTACGTATCGTAGCAATAGCTTTCTAATGCTTCTTAAAACGCGATATCGAATCTCATTTCTATGTTTCATGGTAAGATATAATATTCATTGCGAAGTGTTATGCATTCCTCGTCTACGATTCAAATGGATGTAAGTGCGACACTTCCTTGCTAGGAACTAGCGTCTGCAGTTGTCTACGTATCGTAGCAATAGCTTTCTAATGCTTCTTAAAAAGCGATATTGCACCTCATTTCTATGTTTCATGGTAAAATATAATATAATTAGCGAAGTATCATGTATTCCTCGTCTACACTTCAAATGAATGTAAATGCGACACTTCCTTGCTAGGAAATAGCGTCTGCAGATGTCTAGGTATCGTAGCAATAGAGTTCTTATCGTAGCAATAGGGTTCTAATGCTTCTTAAAACGCGATATCGCATCTCATTTCTATGTTTCATGGAAAGATATCATATGATTTGCGAAGTATCATGTATTCCTCGTCTACACTTCAAATGAATGTAAATGCGACACTTCCTTGCTAGGAAATAGCGTCTGCAGATGTCCAGGTATCGTAGCAATAGAGTTCTAAAACTTCTTAAACGCGATATTGCATCTCATTTCTATGTTTCATGGTAAGATATAATATGATTTGCGAAGTGTCATGTATTCCTCGTCTACGCTTCAAATGAATGTAAATGCGACACTTCCTTGCTAGGAAATAGCGTCTGCAGATGTCTAGGTATCGTAGCAGTAGTGTTCTAATGCTTCTTAAAACGCGATATCGCATTTCATTTCTATGTTTCATGGTAAGATATAATATGATTTGCGAGGTGTCATGTTTTCCTCGTGTACACTTCAAATGAATGTAAATGCGACACTTCCTTGCTAGGAAATAGCGTCTGCAGACGTCTAGGTATCGTAGCAATAGAGTTCTAAAACTTCTTAAAACGCGATATCGCATCTCAATTCTATGTTTCATGGTAAGATGTAATATGATTTGCGAAGTGTTGTGTAAACCTCGAATTCACTTCAAAAGAATGTAAATGCGACTATTGCTTGCTAGGAAATAGCGTCTGCAGATGTCTAGGTATCGTAGCAATAGTGTTCTAATGCTTCTTAAAACGCGATATCGCATCTCATTTCTATGTGTTCATGGTAAGATATAATATGATTTGCGAAGTGTCATGTATTACTCGTCTACACTTCAAATGAATGTGAATGCGACATTTCCTCGCTAGGAAATAGCGTTTGCAGATGTCTACGTATCGTAGCAATAGCTTTCTAATGCTTCTTAAAACGCGATATCGAATCTCATTTCTATGTTTCATGTTAAGATATAATATGATTTGCGAAGTGTCATGTATTCCTCGTCTACACATCAAATGAATGTAAATGCGACACTTCCTTGCTAGGAAACAGCGTTTGCAGATGTCTACGTATCGTAGCAATGGAGTTCAAATGCTTCTAAAAATAAGATATCGCATCTCAATTCTATGTTTCATGATAAGATGTAATATTCATTGCGATGTGTTATGCATTCCTCGTCTACGATTCAAATGAATGTAAATGCGACACTTCCTTGCTAGGAAATAGCGTCTGCAGATGTCCAGGTATCGTAGCAATAGAGTTCTAAAACTTCTTAAACGCGATATTGCATCTCATTTCTATGTTTCATGGTAAGATGTAATATGATTTGCGAAGTATTGTGTATTCCTCGTCTACATTTCAAATGAATGTAAATGCGACACTTCCTTGCTAGGAAATAGCGTCTGCAGATGTCTACGTATCGTAGCAATAGCTTTCTAATGCTTCTTAAAACGCGATATCGAATCTCATTTCTATGTTTCATGGTAAGATATAATATTCATTGCGAAGTGTTATGCATTCCTCGTCTACGATTCAAATGGATGTAAGTGCGACACTTCCTTGCTAGGAACTAGCGTCTGCAGCTGTCTACGTATCGTAGCAATAGCTTTCTAATGCTTCTTAAAAAGCGATATTGCACCTCATTTCTATGTTTCATGGTAAAATATAATATAATTAGCGAAGTATCATGTATTCCTCGTCTACACTTCAAATGAATGTAAATGCGATACTTCCTTGCTAGGAAATAGCGTCTGCAGATGTCTAGGTATCGTAGCAATAGAGTTCTTATCGTAGCAATAGTGTTCTAATGCTTCTTAAAACGCGACATCGCATCTCATTTCTATGTTTCATGGAAAGATATCATATGATTTGCGAAGTATCATGTATTCCTCGTCTACACTTCAAATGAATGTAAATGCGACACTTCCTTGCTAGGAAATAGCGTCTGCAGATGTCCAGGTATCGTAGCAATAGAGTTCTAAAACTTCTTAAACGCGATATTGCATCTCATTTCTATGTTTCATGGTAAGATATAATATGATTTGCGAAGTGTCATGTATTCCTCGTCTACGCTTCAAATGAATGTAAATGCGACACTTCCTTGCTAGGAAATAGCGTCTGCAGATGTCTAGGTATCGTAGCAATAGTGTTCTAATGCTTCTTTAAACGCGATATCGCATCTCATTTCTATGTTTCATGGTAAAATATGATATGATTTGCGAAGTGTTATGTATTCTTCGCCTACACTTCAAATGAATGTGAATGCGACATTTCCTCGCTAGGAAATAGCGTTTGCAGATGTCTACGTATCGTAGCAATAGCTTTCTAATGCTTCTTAAAACGCGATATCGAATCTCATTTCTATGTTTCATGGTAAGATATAATATGATTTGCGAAGTGTCATGTATTCCTCGTCTACACATCAAATGAATGTAAATGCGACACTTCCTTGCTAGGAAACAGCGTTTGCAGATGTCTACGTATCGTAGCAATGGAGTTCAAATGCTTCTAAAAATAAGATATCGCATCTCAATTCTATGTTTCATGATAAGATGTAATATTCATTGCGATGTGTTATGCATTCCTCGTCTACGATTCAAATGAATGTAAATGCGACACTTCCTTGCTAGGAAATAGCGTCTGCAGATGTCCAGGTATCGTAGCAATAGAGTTCTAAAACTTCTTAAACGCGATATTGCATCTCATTTCTATGTTTCATGGTAAGATGTAATATGATTTGCGAAGTATTGTGTATTCCTCGTCTACATTTCAAATGAATGTAAATGCGACACTTCCTTGCTAGGAAATAGCGTCTGCAGATGTCTACGTATCGTAGCAATAGCTTTCTAATGCTTCTTAAAACGCGATATCGAATCTCATTTCTATGTTTCATGGTAAGATATAATATTCATTGCGAAGTGTTATGCATTCCTCGTCTACGATTCAAATGGATGTAAGTGCGACACTTCCTTGCTAGGAACTAGCGTCTGCAGCTGTCTACGTATCGTAGCAATAGCTTTCTAATGCTTCTTAAAAAGCGATATTGCACCTCATTTCTATGTTTCATGGTAAAATATAATATAATTAGCGAAGTATCATGTATTCCTCGTCTACACTTCAAATGAATGTAAATGCGACACTTCCTTGCTAGGAAATAGCGTCTGCAGATGTCTAGGTATCGTAGCAATAGAGTTCTTATCGTAGCAATAGTGTTCTAATGCTTCTTAAAACGCGATATCGCATCTCATTTCTATGTTTCATGGAAAGATATCATATGATTTGCGAAGTATCATGTATTCCTCGTCTACACTTCAAATGAATGTAAATGCGACACTTCCTTGCTAGGAAATAGCGTCTGCAGATGTCCAGGTATCGTAGCAATAGAGTTCTAAAACTTCTTAAACGCGATATTGCATCTCATTTCTATGTTTCATGGTAAGATATAATATGATTTGCGAAGTGTCATGTATTCCTCGTCTACGCTTCAAATGAATGTAAATGCGACACTTCCTTGCTAGGAAATAGCGTCTGCAGATGTCTAGGTATCGTAGCAATAGTGTTCTAATGCTTCTTTAAACGCGATATCGCATCTCATTTCTATGTTTCATGGTAAAATATGATATGATTTGCGAAGTGTTATGTATTCCTCGCCTACACTTCAAATGAATGTGAATGCGACATTTCCTCGCTAGGAAATAGCGTTTGCAGATGTCTACGTATCGTAGCAATAGCTTTCTAATGCTTCTTAAAACGCGATATCGAATCTCATTTCTATGTTTCATGGTAAGATATAATATGATTTGCGAAGTGTCATGTATTCCTCGTCTACACATCAAATGAATGTAAATGCGACACTTCCTTGCTAGGAAACAGCGTTTGCAGATGTCTACGTATCGTAGCAATGGAGTTCAGATGCTTCTAAAAATAAGATATCGCATCTCAATTCTATGTTTCATGATAAGATGTAATATTCATTGCGATGTGTTATGCATTCCTCGTCTACGATTCAAATGAATGTAAATGCGACACTTCCTTGCTAGGAAATAGCGTCTGCAGATGTCCAGGTATCGTAGCAATAGAGTTCTAAAACTTCTTAAACGCGATATTGCATCTCATTTCTATGTTTCATGGTAAGATGTAATATGATTTGCGAAGTATTGTGTATTCCTCGTCTACATTTCAAATGAATGTAAATGCGACACTTCCTTGCTAGGAAATAGCGTCTGCAGATGTCTACGTATCGTAGCAATAGCTTTCTAATGCTTCTTAAAACGCGATATCGAATCTCATTTCTATGTTTCATGGTAAGATATAATATTCATTGCGAAGTGTTATGCATTCCTCGTCTACGATTCAAATGGATGTAAGTGCGACACTTCCTTGCTAGGAACTAGCGTCTGCAGTTGTCTACGTATCGTAGCAATAGCTTTCTAATGCTTCTTAAAAAGCGATATTGCACCTCATTTCTATGTTTCATGGTAAAATATAATATAATTAGCGAAGTATCATGTATTCCTCGTCTACACTTCAAATGAATGTAAATGCGACACTTCCTTGCTAGGAAATAGCGTCTGCAGATGTCTAGGTATCGTAGCAATAGAGTCCTTATCGTAGCAATAGTGTTCTAATGCTTCTTAAAACGCGATATCGCATCTCATTTCTATGTTTCATGGAAAGATATCATATGATTTGCGAAGTATCATGTATTCCTCGTCTACACTTCAAATGAATGTAAATGCGACACTTCCTTGCTAGGAAATAGCGTCTGCAGATGTCCAGGTATCGTAGCAATAGAGTTCTAAAACTTCTTAAACGCGATATTGCATCTCATTTCTATGTTTCATGGTAAGATATAATATGATTTGCGAAGTGTCATGTATTCCTCGCCTACACTTCAAATGAATGTAAATGCGACACTTCCTTGCAAGGATATAGCGTTTGCAGATGTCTACGTATCGTAGCAATAGTGTTCTAATGCTTCTTTAAACGCGATATCGCATCTCATTTCTATGTTTCATGGTAAAATATGATATGATTTGCGAAGTGTTATGTATTCCTCGCCTACACTTCAAATGAATGTAAATGCGACACTTCCTTGCAAGGATATAGCGTTTGCAGATGTCTACGTATCGTAGCAATAGTGTTCATATGATTCTTAAAACTCGATATCGCATCTCATTCTATGCTTCATGGTAAGATATAACATGATTTGCGAAGTGTTATGTATTCCTCGTCTACACTTCAAATGAATGTGAATGCGATACTTCCTAGCTAGGAAATAGCGTTTGCAGATGTCTACGTATCGTAGCAATAGCTTTCTAATGCTTCTTAAAACGCGATATCGAATCTCATTTCTATGTTTCATGATAAGATATAATATTCATTGCGAAGTGTTATGCATTCCTCGTCTACGATTCAAATGGATGTAAGTGCGACACTTCCTTGCTAGGAAATAGCGTTTGCAGATGCCTACGTTTCGAAGCAATAGAGTTCAAATGCTTCTAAAAACAAGATATCGCATCTCAATTCTATGTTTCATGATAAGATGTAATATTCATTGCGAAGTGTTATGCATTCCTCGTCTACGATTCAAATGAACGTAAATGCCACACATCCTTCCAAGGAAATAGCGTCTGCAGATGTTTACGTATCGTAGCAATAGATTTCTAATGCTTCTTAAAACGCGATATCGCATCTCATTTCTATTTTTCATGGTAAGATATAATATGATTTGCGAAGCGTCATGTATTCCTCGTCTACTCTTCAAATGAATGTAAATGCGACACTTCCTTGCTAGGAAATAGCGTCTGCAGTTGTCTAGGTATCGCAGCAATAGTGTTCTAATGCTTCTTAAAACGCGATATCGCATCTCATTTCTATGTTTCACGGAAAGATATAATATGATTTGCGAAGTGTTATGTATTCCTCGTCTACACTTCAAATGAATGTAAATGCGACACTTCTTTGCTAGGAAATAGCTTTTGCAAATATCTACCTATCGTAGCAATAGTGTTCTAATGCTTCTTAAAACGCGATATCGCATCTCATTTCTATGTTTCATGGTAAGATATAATATGATTTGCGAAGTATCATGTATTCCTCGTCTACACTTCAAATGAATGTAAATGCGACACTTCCTTGCAAGGAAACAGCGTCTGCAGATGTCTAGGTATCGTAGCCATAGAATTCTAATGCTGCTTATAACGCGATATCGCATCTCATTTCTATGTTTCATGGTAAGATATAATATGATTTGCGAAGTGTTATGTATTCCTCGTCTACACTTCAAATGAATGAAAATGCGACACTTCCTTGCAAGGATATAGCGTTTGCAGATGTCTACGTATCGAAGCAATAGAGTTCAAATGCTTCTTAAAACGAGATATTGCATCTCATATCTGTGTTTCATGATAAGATATAATATTCATTGCGAAGTGTTATGCATTCCTCGTCTACGATTCAAATGAACGTAAATGCGACACTTCCTTGCAAGGAAATAGCGCCTGCAGATATCTACGTATCGTAGCAATAGATTTCTTATGCTTCTTAAAACGCGATATCGAATCTCATTTCTATGTTTCATGGTAAGATATAATATTCATTGCGAAGTGTTATGCATTCCTCGTCTACGATTCAAATGGATGTAAGTGCGACACTTCCTTGCTAGGAACTAGCGTCTGCAGTTGTCTACGTATCGTAGCAATAGCTTTCTAATGCTTCTTAAAAAGCGATATTGCACCTCATTTCTATGTTTCATGGTAAAATATAATATAATTAGCGAAGTATCATGTATTCCTCGTCTACACTTCAAATGAATGTAAATGCGACACTTCCTTGCTAGGAAATAGCGTCTGCAGATGTCTAGGTATCGTAGCAATAGAGTTCTTATCGTAGCAATAGTGTTCTAATGCTTCTTAAAACGCGATATCGCATCTCATTTCTATGTTTCATGGAAAGATATCATATGATTTGCGAAGTATCATGTATTCCTCGTCTACACTTCAAATGAATGTAAATGCGACACTTCCTTGCTAGGAAATAGCGTCTGCAGATGTCCAGGTATCGTAGCAATAGAGTTCTAAAACTTCTTAAACGCGATATTGCATCTCATTTCTATGTTTCATGGTAAGATATAATATGATTTGCGAAGTGTCATGTATTCCTCGTCTACGCTTCAAATGAATGTAAATGCGACACTTCCTTGCTAGGAAATAGCGTCTGCAGATGTCTAGGTATCGTAGCAATAGTGTTCTAATGCTTCTTTAAACGCGATATCGCATCTCATTTCTATGTTTCATGGTAAAATATGATATGATTTGCGAAGTGTTATGTATTCCTCGCCTACACTTCAAATGAATGTAAATGCGACACTTCCTTGCAAGGATATAGCGTTTGCAGATGTCTACGTATCGTAGCAATAGTATTCATATGATTCTTAAAACTCGATATCGCATCTCATTCTATGCTTCATGGTAAGATATAACATGATTTGCGAAGTGTTATGTATTCCTCGTCTACACTTCAAATGAATGTGAATGCGATACTTCCTAGCTAGGAAATAGCGTTTGCAGATGTCTACGTATCGTAGCAATAGCTTTCTAATGCTTCTTAAAACGCGATATCGAATCTCATTTCTATGTTTCATGATAAGATATAATATTCATAGCGAAGTGTTATGCATTCCTCGTCTACGATTCAAATGGATGTAAGTGCGACACTTCCTTGCTAGGAAATAGCGTTTGCAGATGCCTACGTTTCGAAGCAATAGAGTTCAAATGCTTCTAAAAACAAGATATCGCATCTCAATTCTATGTTTCATGATAAGATGTAATATTCATTGCGAAGTGTTATGCATTCCTCGTCTACGATTCAAATGAACGTAAATGCCACACATCCTTCCAAGGAAATAGCGTCTGCAGATGTTTACGTATCGTAGCAATAGATTTCTAATGCTTCTTAAAACGCGATATCGCATCTCATTTCTATTTTTCATGGTAAGATATAATATGATTTGCGAAGCGTCATGTATTCCTCGTCTACTCTTCAAATGAATGTAAATGCGACACTTCCTTGCTAGGAAATAGCGTCTGCAGTTGTCTAGGTATCGCAGCAATAGTGTTCTAATGCTTCTTAAAACGCGATATCGCATCTCATTTCTATGTTTCACGGAAAGATATAATATGATTTGCGAAGTGTTATGTATTCCTCGTCTACACTTCAAATGAATGTAAATGCGACACTTCTTTGCTAGGAAATAGCTTTTGCAAATATCTACCTATCGTAGCAATAGTGTTCTAATGCTTCTTAAAACGCGATATCGCATCTCATTTCTATGTTTCATGGTAAGATATAATATGATTTGCGAAGTATCATGTATTCCTCGTCTACACTTCAAATGAATGTAAATGCGACACTTCCTTGCAAGGAAACAGCGTCTGCAGATGTCTAGGTATCGTAGCCATAGAATTCTAATGCTGCTTATAACGCGATATCGCATCTCATTTCTATGTTTCATGGTAAGATATAATATGATTTGCGAAGTGTTATGTATTCCTCGTCTACACTTCAAATGAATGAAAATGCGACACTTCCTTGCAAGGATATAGCGTTTGCAGATGTCTACGTATCGAAGCAATAGAGTTCAAATGCTTCTTAAAACGAGATATTGCATCTCATATCTGTGTTTCATGATAAGATATAATATTCATTGCGAAGTGTTATGCATTCCTCGTCTACGATTCAAATGAACGTAAATGCGACACTTCCTTGCAAGGAAATAGCGCCTGCAGATGTCTACGTATCGTAGCAATAGATTTCTTATGCTTCTTAAAACGCGATATCGCATTTCATTTCTATGTTTCATGGTAAGATATAATATGATTTGCGAGGTGTCATGTTTTCCTCGTGTACACTTCAAATGAATGTAAATGCGACACTTCCTTGCTAGGAAATAGCGTCTGCAGACGTCTAGGTATCGTAGCAATAGAGTTCTAAAACTTCTTAAAACGCGATATCGCATCTCAATTCTATGTTTCATGGTAAGATGTAATATGATTTGCGAAGTGTTGTGTAAACCTCGAATTCACTTCAAAAGAATGTAAATGCGACTATAGCTTGCTAGGAAATAGCGTCTGCAGATGTCTAGGTATCGTAGCAATAGTGTTCTAAAACTTCTTAAACGCGATATTGCATCTCATTTCTATGTTTCATGGTAAGATATAATATGATTTGCGAAGTGTCATGTATTCCTCGTCTACGCTTCAAATGAATGTAAATGCGACACTTCCTTGCTAGGAAATAGCGTCTGCAGATGTCTACGTATCGTAGCAATAGCTTTCTAATGCTTCTTAAAACGCGATATCGAATCTCATTTCTATGTTTCATGGTAAGATATAATATTCATTGCGAAGTGTTATGCATTCCTCGTCTACGATTCAAATGGATGTAAGTGCGACACTTCCTTGCTAGGAACTAGCGTCTGCAGTTGTCTACGTATCGTAGCAATAGCTTTCTAATGCTTCTTAAAAAGCGATATTGCACCTCATTTCTATGTTTCATGGTAAAATATAATATAATTAGCGAAGTATCATGTATTCCTCGTCTACACTTCAAATGAATGTAAATGCGACACTTCCTTGCTAGGAAATAGCGTCTGCAGATATCTAGGTATCGTAGCAATAGAGTTCTTATCGTAGCAATAGTGTTCTAATGCTTCTTAAAACGCGATATCGCATCTCATTTCTATGTTTCATGGAAAGATATCATATGATTTGCGAAGTATCATGTATTCCTCGTCTACACTTCAAATGAATGTAAATGCGACACTTCCTTGCTAGGAAATAGCGTCTGCAGATGTCCAGGTATCGTAGCAATAGAGTTCTAAAACTTCTTAAACGCGATATTGCATCTCATTTCTATGTTTCATGGTAAGATATAATATGATTTGCGAAGTGTCATGTATTCCTCGTCTACGCTTCAAATGAATGTAAATGCGACACTTCCTTGCTAGGAAATAGCGTCTGCAGATGTCTAGGTATCGTAGCAATAGTGTTCTAATGCTTCTTTAAACGCGATATCGCATCTCATTTCTATGTTTCATGGTAAAATATGATATGATTTGCGAAGTGTTATGTATTCCTCGCCTACACTTCAAATGAATGTAAATGCGACACTTCCTTGCAAGGATATAGCGTTTGCAGATGTCTACGTATCGTAGCAATAGTATTCATATGATTCTTAAAACTCGATATCGCATCTCATTCTATGCTTCATGGTAAGATATAACATGATTTGCGAAGTGTTATGTATTCCTCGTCTACACTTCAAATGAATGTGAATGCGATACTTCCTAGCTAGGAAATAGCGTTTGCAGATGTCTACGTATCGTAGCAATAGCTTTCTAATGCTTCTTAAAACGCGATATCGAATCTCATTTCTATGTTTCATGATAAGATATAATATTCATAGCGAAGTGTTATGCATTCCTCGTCTACGATTCAAATGGATGTAAGTGCGACACTTCCTTGCTAGGAAATAGCGTTTGCAGATGCCTACGTTTCGAAGCAATAGAGTTCAAATGCTTCTAAAAACAAGATATCGCATCTCAATTCTATGTTTCATGATAAGATGTAATATTCATTGCGAAGTGTTATGCATTCCTCGTCTACGATTCAAATGAACGTAAATGCCACACATCCTTCCAAGGAAATAGCGTCTGCAGATGTTTACGTATCGTAGCAATAGATTTCTAATGCTTCTTAAAACGCGATATCGCATCTCATTTCTATTTTTCATGGTAAGATATAATATGATTTGCGAAGCGTCATGTATTCCTCGTCTACTCTTCAAATGAATGTAAATGCGACACTTCCTTGCTAGGAAATAGCGTCTGCAGTTGTCTAGGTATCGTAGCAATAGTGTTCTAATGCTTCTTAAAACGCGATATCGCATCTCATTTCTATGTTTCACGGAAAGATATAATATGATTTGCGAAGTGTTATGTATTCCTCGTCTACACTTCAAATGAATGTAAATGCGACACTTCTTTGCTAGGAAATAGCTTTTGCAAATATCTACCTATCGTAGCAATAGTGTTCTAATGCTTCTTAAAACGCGATATCGCATCTCATTTCTATGTTTCATGGTAAGATATAATATGATTTGCGAAGTATCATGTATTCCTCGTCTACACTTCAAATGAATGTAAATGCGACACTTCCTTGCTAGGAAACAGCGTCTGCAGATGTCTAGGTATCGTAGCCATAGAATTCTAATGCTTCTTAAAACGCGATATCGCATCTCATTTCTATGTTTCATGGTAAGATATAATATGATTTGCGAAGTGTTATGTATTCCTCGTCTACACTTCAAATGAATGAAAATGCGACACTTCCTTGCAAGGATATAGCGTTTGCAGATGTCTACGTATCGAAGCAATAGAGTTCAAATGCTTCTTAAAACGAGATATTGCATCTCATATCTATGTTTCATGATAAGATATAATATTCATTGCGAAGTGTTATGCATTCCTCGTCTACGATTCAAATGAACGTAAATGCGACACTTCCTTGCAAGGAAATAGCGCCTGCAGATGTCTACGTATCGTAGCAATAGATTTCTTATGCTTCTTAAAACGCGATTTCGCATCTCATTTCTATTTTTCATGGTAAGATATAATATGATTTGCGAAGCGTCATGTATTCCTCGTCTACTCTTCAAATGAATGTAAATGCGACACTTCCTTGCTAGGAAATAGCGTCTGCAGATGTCTAGGTATCGTAGCAGTAGTGTTCTAATGCTTCTTAAAACGCGATATCGCATTTCATTTCTATGTTTCATGGTAAGATATAATATGATTTGCGAGGTGTCATGTTTTCCTCGTGTACACTTCAAATGAATGTAAATGCGACACTTCCTTGCTAGGAAATAGCGTCTGCAGACGTCTAGGTATCGTAGCAATAGAGTTCTAAAACTTCTTAAAACGCGATATCGCATCTCAATTCTATGTTTCATGGTAAGATGTAATATGATTTGCGAAGTGTTGTGTAAACCTCGAATTCACTTCAAAAGAATGTAAATGCGACTATAGCTTGCTAGGAAATAGCGTCTGCAGATGTCTAGGTATCGTAGCAATAGTGTTCTAATGCTTCTTAAAACGCGATATCGCATCTCATTTCTATGTTTCATGGTAAGATATAATATGATTTGCGAAGTGTCATGTATTACTCGTCTACACTTCAAATGAATGTGAATGCGACATTTCCTCGCTAGGAAATAGCGTTTGCAGATGTCTACGTATCGTAGCAATAGCTTTCTAATGCTTCTTAAAACGCGATATCGAATCTCATTTCTATGTTTCATGGTAAGATATAATATGATTTGCGAAGTGTCATGTATTCCTCGTCTACACATCAAATGAATGTAAATGCGACACTTCCTTGCTAGGAAACAGCGTTTGCAGATGTCTACGTATCGTAGCAATAGAGTTCAAATGCTTCTAAAAATAAGATATCGCATCTCAATTCTATGTTTCATGATAAGATGTAATATTCATTGCGATGTGTTATGCATTCCTCGTCTACGATTCAAATGAATGTAAATGCGACACTTCCTTGCTAGGAAATAGCGTCTGCAGATGTCCAGGTATCGTAGCAATAGAGTTCTAAAACTTCTTAAATGCGATATTGCATCTCATTTCTATGTTTCATGGTAAGATGTAATATGATTTGCGAAGTATTGTGTATTCCTCGTCTACATTTCAAATGAATGTAAATGCGACACTTCCTTGCTAGGAAATAGCGTCTGCAGATGTCTACGTATCGTAGCAATAGCTTTCTAATGCTTCTTAAAACGCGATATCGAATCTCATTTCTATGTTTCATGGTAATATATAATATTCATTGCGAAGTGTTATGCATTCCTCGTCTACGATTCAAATGGATATAAGTGCGACACTTCCTTGCTAGGAACTAGCGTCTGCAGTTGTCTGCGTATCGTAGCAATAGCTTTCTAATGCTTCTTAAAAAGCGATATCGCACCTCATTTCTATGTTTCATGGTAAGATATAATATGATTAGCGAAGTATCATGTATTCCTCGTCTACACTTCAAATGAATGTAAATGCGACACTTCCTTGCTAGGAAATAGCGTCTGCAGATGTCTAGGTATCGTAGCAATAGAGTTCTTATCGTAGCAATAGTGTTCTAATGCTTCTTAAAACGCGATATCGCATCTCATTTCTATGTTTCATGGTAAGATATAATATGATTTGCGAAGTGTCATGTATTCCTCGTCTACACTTCAAATGAATGTAAATGCGACACTTCCTTGCAAGGAAATAGCATTTGCAGATGTCTACGTATCGAAGCAATAGAGTTCAAGTGCTTCTTGAAACGCGATATCGCATCTCATTTCTATGTTTCATGGTAAGATATAATATGATTTGCGAGGTATCATGTATTCCTCGTCTACACTTCAAATGAATGTAAATGCGACACTTCCTTGCAAGGAAATAGCGTTTGCAGATGTCTACGTATCGAAGCAATAGAGTTCAAATGCTTCCTAAAACGAGATATTGCATCTCATATCTATGTTTCATGATAAGATATAATATTCATTGCGAAGTGTTATGCATTCCTCGTCTGCGATTCAAATGGATGTAAGTGCGACACTTCCTTGCTAGGAAATAGCGTTTGCAGATGCCTACGTTTCGAAGCAATAGATTTCTAATGCTTCTTAAAACGCGATATCGCATCTCATTTCTATTTGTCATGGTAAGATGTAATATGATTTGCGAAGCGTCATGTATTCCTCGTCTGCTCCTCAAATGAATGTAAATGCGACACTTCCTTGCTAGGAAATAGCGCCTGCAAATGTCTACCTATCGTAGCAATAGTGTTCTAATGCTTCTTAAAACGCGATATCACATCTCATTTCTATGTTTCATGGTAAGATATAATATGATTTGCGAAGTATCATGTATTCCTCGTCTACACTTCAAATGAATGTAAATGCGACACTACCTTGCAAGGAAATGGCGTTTGCAGATGTCTATGTATCGTAGCAATAGATTTCTAATGCTTCTTAAAACGCGATATCGCATCTCATTTCTATGTTTCATGGAAAGATATAATATGATTTGCGAAGTGTCATGTATTCCTCGTCTACACTTCAAATGAATGTAAATGCAACACTTCCTTGCTAAAAAATAGCGTCTGCAGATGTCTAGGTATTGTAGCATATGTGTTCTAATGCTTCTTAAAACGCGATATCGCATCTCATTTCTATGTTTCATGGTAAGATATAATATGATTTGCGAATTGTTATGTATTCCTCGTCTACACTTCAAATGAATGTAAATGCGACACTTCTTCGCTAGGAAATAGCGTTTGCAAATGTCTACCTATCGTAGCAATAGTGTTCTAATGCTTCTTAAAACGAGATATTGCATCTCATTTCAATGTTTCATGGTAAGATATAATATGATTTGCGAAGCGTCATGTATTCCTCGTCTACTCTTCAAATGAATGTAAATGCGACACTTCCTTGCTAGGAAATAGCGTCTGCAGATGTCTAGGTATCGTAGCAGTAGTGTTCTAATGCTTCTTATAACGCGATATCGCATTTCATTTCTATGTTTCATGGTAAGATATAATATGATTTGCGAGGTGTCACGTTTTCCTCGTGTACACTTCAAATGAATGTAAATGCGACACTTCCTTGCTAGGAAATAGCGTCTGCAGACGTCTAGGTATCGTAGCAATAGAGTTCTAAAACTTCTTAAAACGCGATATCGCATCTCATTTCTATGTTTCATGGTAAGATGTAATATGATTTGCGAAGTGTTGTGTAAACCTCGAATTCACTTCATAAGAATGTAAATGCGACTATTGCTTGCTAGGAAATAGCGTCTGCAGATGTCTAGGTATCGTAGCAATAGTGTTCTAATGCTTCTTAAAACGCGATATCGCATCTCATTTCTATGTTTCATGGTAAGATATAATATGATTTGCGAAGTGTCATGTATTACTCGTCTACACTTCAAATGAATGTGAATGCGACATTTCCTCGCTAGGAAATAGCGTTTGCAGATGTCTACGTATCGTAGCAATAGCTTTCTAATGCTTCTTAAAACGCGATATCGAATCTCATTTCTATGTTTCATGGTAAGATATAATATGATTTGCGAAGTGTCACGTATTCCTCGTCTACACATCAAATGAATGTAAATGCGACACTTCCTTGCAAGGAAATAGCGTTTGCAGATGTCTACGTATCGAAGCAATAGAGTTCAAATGCTTCTTAGAACGCGATATCGCATCTCATTCTATGTTTCATGGTATGATATAACATGATTTGCGAAGTGTTATGTATTCCTCGTCTACACTTCAAATGAATGTAAATGCGACACTTCCTTGCTAGGAAATAGCGTCTGCAGATGTCTACGTATCGTAGCAATAGCTTTCTAATGCTTCTTAAAACGCGATATCGAATCTCATTTCTATGTTTCATGGTAAGATATAATATTCATTGCGAAGTGTTATGCATTCCTCGTCTACGATTCAAATGGATGTAAGTGCGACACTTCCTTGCTAGGAACTAGCGTCTGCAGTTGTCTACGTATCGTAGCAATAGCTTTCTAATGCTTCTTAAAAAGCGATATCGCACCTCATTTCTATGTTTCATGGTAAGATATAATATGATTAGCGAAGTATCATGTATTCCTCGTCTACACTTCAAATGAATGTAAATGCGACACTTCCTTGCTAGGAAATAGCGTCTGCAGATGTCTAGGTATCGTAGCAATAGAGTTCTTATCGTAGCAATAGTGTTCCAATGCTTCTTAAAACGCGATATCGCATCTCATTTCTATGTTTCATGGTAAGATATAACATGATTTGCGAAGTGTCATGTATTCCTCGTCTACACTTCAAATGAATGTAAATGCGACACTTCCTTGCATGGAAATAGCATTTGCAGATGTCTACGTATCGAAGCAATAGAGTTCAAATGCTTCTTGAAACGCGATATCGCATCTCATTTCTATGTTTCATGGTAAGATATAATATTCATTGCGAAGTGTTATGCATTCCTCGTCTGCGATTCAAATGGATGTAAGTGCGACACTTCCTTGCTAGGAAATAGAGTTTGCAGATGCCTACGTTTCGAAGCAATAGATTTCTAATGCTTCTTAAAACGCGATATCGCATCTCATTTCTATTTGTCATGGTAAGATATAGTATGATTTGCGAAGCGTCATGTATTCCTCGTCTGCTCTTCAAATGAATGTAAATGCGACACTTCCTTGCTAGGAAATAGTGCCTGCAAATGTCTACCTATCGTAGCAATAGTGTTCTAATGCTTCTTAAAACGCGATATCGCATCTCATTTCTATGTTTCATGGTAAGATATAATATGATTTGCGAAGTATCATGTATTCCTCGTCTACACTTCAAATGAATGTAAATGCGACACTACCTTGCAAGGAAATGACGTTTGCAGATGTCTACGTATCGTAGCAATAGATTTCTAATGCTTCTTAAAACGCGATATCGCATCTCATTTCTATGTTTCATGGAAAGATATAATATGATTTGCGAAGTGTCATGTATTCCTCGTCTACACTTCAAATGAATGTAAATGCGACACTTCCTTGCTAAAAAATAGCGTCTGCAGATGTCTAGGTATTGTAGCATATGTGTTCTAATGCTTCTTAAAACGCGATATCGCATCTCATTTCTATGTTTCATGGTAAGATATAATATGATTTGCGAAGTGTTATGTATTCCTCGTCTACACATCAAATGAAAGTAAACGCGACACTTCCTTGCAAGGAAATGGCGATTGCAGATGTCTACGTATCGTTGCAATAGTGTTCATATGATTCTTAAAACGCGATATCGCATCTCATTTCTATGTTTCATGGTAAGATACAACATGGTTTGCGAAGTGTTATGTATTCCTCGTCTACGATTCAAATGAATGTGAATGCGATACTTCCGCGCTAGGAAATATCGTTTGCGGATGTCTAGGTATCGTAGCAATAGATTTCTTATGCTTCTTAAAACGCGATATCGCATCTCATTTCTATTTTTCATGGTAAGATATAATATGATTTGCGAAGCGTCATGTATTCCCCGTCTACTCTTCAAATGAATGTAAATGCGACACTTCCTTGCTAGGAAATAGCTTTTGCAGATGTCTACGTATGGAAGCAATAGAGTTCAAATGCTTCTTAAAACGCGATATCGCACTTCATTTCTATGTTTCATGGTAAGATATAATATAATTTGCGAAGTGTCATGTATTACTCATCTACACTTCAAATGAATGTGAATGCGACATTTCCTCGCTAGGAAATAGCGTTTGCAGATGTCTACGTATCGTAGCAATAGCTTTCTAATGCTTCTTAAAACGCGATATCGAATCTCATTTCTATGTTTCATGGTAAGATATAATATGATTTGCGAAGTGTCATGTATTCCTCGTCTACACATCAAATGAATGTAAATGCGACACTTCCTTGCTAGGAAACAGCGTTTGCAGATGTCTACGTATCGTAGCAATAGAGTTCAAATGCTTCTAAAAATAAGATATCGCATCTCAATTCTATGTTTCATGATAAGATGTAATATTCATTGCGATGTGTTATGCATTCCTCGTCTACGATTCAAATGAATGTAAATGCGACACTTCCTTGCTAGGAAATAGCGTCTGCAGATGTCCAGGTATCGTAGCAATAGAGTTCTAAAACTTCTTAAACGCGATATTGCATCTCATTTCAATGTTTCATGGTAAGATATAATATGATTTGCGAAGCGTCATGTATTCCTCGTCTACTCTTCAAATGAATGTAAATGCGACACTTCCTTGCTAGGAAATAGCGTCTGCAGATGTCTAGGTATCGTAGCAGTAGTGTTCTAATGCTTCTTAAAACGCGATATCGCATTTCATTTCTATGTTTCATGGTAAGATATAATATGATTTGCGAGGTGTCACGTTTTCCTCGTGTACACTTCAAATGAATGTAAATGCGACACTTCCTTGCTAGGAAATAGCGTCTGCAGACGTCTAGGTATCGTAGCAATAGAGTTCTAAAACTTCTTAAAACGCGATATCGCATCTCATTTCTATGTTTCATGGTAAGATGTAATATGATTTGCGAAGTGTTGTGTAAACCTCGAATTCACTTCATAAGAATGTAAATGCGACTATTGCTTGCTAGGAAATAGCGTCTGCAGATGTCTAGGTATCGTAGCAATAGTGTTCTAATGCTTCTTAAAACGCGATATCGCATCTCATTTCTATGTTTCATGGTAAGATATAATATGATTTGCGAAGTGTCATGTATTCCTCGTCTACACTTCAAATGAATGTAAATGCGACACTTCCTTGCAAGGAAATAGCATTTGCAGATGTCTACGTATCGAAGCAATAGAGTTCAAATGCTTCTTGAAACGCGATATCGCATCTCATTTCTATGTTTCATGGTAAGATATAATATTCATTGCGAAGTGTTATGCATTCCTCGTCTGCGATTCAAATGGATGTAAGTGCGACATTTCCTCGCTAGGAAATAGCGTTTGCAGATGTCTGCGTATCGTAGCAATAGCTTTCTAATGCTTCTTAAAACGCGATATCGCATCTCATTTCTATTTGTCATGGTAAGATATAGTATGATTTGCGAAGCGTCATGTATTCCTCGTCTGCTCTTCAAATGAATGTAAATGCGACACTTCCTTGCTAGGAAATAGTGCCTGCAAATGTCTACCTATCGTAGCAATAGTGTTCTAATGCTTCTTAAAACGCGATATCGCATCTCATTTCTATGTTTCATGGTAAGATATAATATGATTTGCGAAGTATCATGTATTCCTCGTCTACACTTCAAATGAATGTAAATGCGACACTACCTTGCAAGGAAATGGCGTTTGCAGATGTCTACGTATCGTAGCAATAGATTTCTAATGCTTCTTAAAACGCGATATCGCATCTCATTTCTATGTTTCATGGAAAGATATAATATGATTTGCGAAGTGTCATGTATTCCTCGTCTACACTTCAAATGAATGTAAATGCGACACTTCCTTGCTAAAAAATAGCGTCTGCAGATGTCTAGGTATTGTAGCATATGTGTTCTAATGCTTCTTAAAACGCGATATCGCATCTCATTTCTATGTTTCATGGTAAGATATAATATGATTTGCGAAGTGTTATGTATTCCTCGTCTACACTTCAAATGAATGTAAATGCGACACTTCTTTGCTAGGAAATAGCGTTTGCAAATGTCTACCTATCGTAGCATTAGTGTTCTAATGCTTCTTAAAACGCGATATCGCATCTCATTTCTATGTTTCATGGTAAGATATAATATGATTTGCGAAGTATCATGTATTCCTCGTCTACACTTCAAATGAATGTAAATGCGACACTACCTTGCTAGGAAATAGCTTCTGCAGATGTCTAGGTATCGTAGCAATAGAGTTCTAATGCTTCTTAAAACGCGATATCACATCTCATTTCTATGTTTCATGGTAAGATATAACATGATTTGCGAAGTGTTATGTATTCCTCGTCTACACTTCAAATGAATGTGAATGCGATACTTCCTCGCTAGGAAATAGCGTTTGCAGATGTCTACGTATCGTCGCAATAGCTTTCTAATGCTTCTTAAAACGCGATATCGAATGTCATTTCTATGTTTCATGGTAAGATATAATATGATTTGCGAAGTATCATGTATTCCTCGTCTACACTTCAAATGAATGTAAATGCGACACTTCCTTGCTAGGAAATAGCGTCTGCAGATGTCTAGGTATCGTAGCAATAGTGTTCTAATGTTTCTTAAAACGCGATATCGCATCTCATTTCTATGTTTCATGGTAAGATATAATATTCATTACGAAGTGTTATGCATTCCTCGCCTACGATTCAAATGAATGTAAATGCGACACTTCTTCGCTAGGAAATAGCGTTTGCAAATGTCTACGTATCGTAGCAATAGCTTTCTAATGCTTCTTAAAACGAGATATTGCATCTCATATCTATGTTTCATGATAAGATATAATATGCATTGCGAAGTGTTATGTATTCCTCGTCTACACTTCAAATGAATGTAAATGCGACACTTCCATGCAAGGAAATAGCGTTTGCAGATGTCTACGTATCGTAGCAATAGAGTTCTTATGATGCTTAAAACGCGATATCGCATCTCATTTCTATGTTTCATGGTAAGATATAATATGATTTGCGAAGTGTCATGTATTCCTCGTCTACACTTCAAATGAATGTAAATGCGACACTTCCTTGCTAGGAAATAGTGTCTGCAGATGTCTAGGTATCGTAGCAATAGAGTTCTAATGCTTCTTAAAACGCGATATCGCATCTCACTTCTATGTTTCATGGTAAGATATAATATGATTTGCATAGTGTTATGTATTCCTCGTCTACACTTCAAATGAAAGTAAATGCGACACTTCCTTGCAAGGAAATAGCGATTGCAGATGTGTACGTATCGTTGCAGTAGAGTTCATATGATTCTTAAAACGCAATATCGCATCTCATTTCTATGTTTCATGGTAAGATATAACATGATTTGCGAAGTATCATGTATTCCTCGTCTACACTTCAAATGAATGTGAATGCGATACTTCCTCGCTAGGAAATAGCGTTTGCAGATGCCTACGTATCGTAGCAATAGCTTTCTAATGCTTCTTAAAACGAGATATTGCATCTCATATCTTTGTTTCATGATAAGATATAATATTCATTGCGAAGTGTTATGTATTCCTCGTCTACACTTCAAATGAATGTAAATGCGACACTTCCATGCAAGGAAATAGCGTTTGCAGATGTCTACGTATCGTATCAATAGAGTTCTTATGATTCTTAAAACGCTATATTGCATCTCATTTCTACGCTTCATGGTAAGATATAATATGATTTGCGAAGTGTTATGTATTCCTCGTCTACACTTCAAATGAATGTAAATGCGACACTTCCTTGCTAGGAAATAGCGTTTGCAGATGTCTACGTATCGTAGCAATAGCTTTCTAATGCTTCTTAAAACGAGATATTGCATCTCATATCTATGTTTCATGATAAGATATAATATTCATTGCGAAGTGTTATGTATTCCTTGTCTACACTTCAAATGAATGTAAATGCCACACTTCCATGCAAGGAAATAGCGTTTGCAGATGTCTACGTATCGTAGCAATAGAGTTCATATGATTCTTAAAACGCGATATCGCATCTCATTTCTATGTTTCATGGTAAGATATAACATGATTTGCGAAGTATCATGTATTCCTAGTCTACACTTCAAATGAATGTGAATGCGATACTTCCTCGCTAGGAAATAGCTTTTGCAGATGTCTACGTATCGTAGCAATAGCTTTCTAATGCTTCTTAAAACGCGATATCGCATTTCATTTCTATGTTTCATGGTAAGATATAATATGATTTGCGAAGTGTCTTGTATTCCTCGTCTACACTACAAATGATTGTAAATGTGATACTTCCTTGCTAGGAAATAGCGTCTGCAGATGTCTAGGTATCGTAGCAATAGAGTTCTAATGCTTCTTAAAACGCGATATCGCATCTCAATTCTATGTTTCATGGTAAGATATAATATGATTTGCGAAGTGTTATGTATTCCTCGTCTACACTTCAAATGAATGTAAATGCGACACTTCCTTGCAAGGAAATAGCGATTGCAGATGTCTACGTCTCGTAGCAATAGAGTTCATATGATTCTTGTAACGCGATATCGCATCTCATTTCTATGTTCCATGGTAAGATATAACATGATTTGCGAAGTGTTATGTATTCCTTGTCTACACTTCAAATGAATATGAATGCGATACTTCCTCGCTAGGAAATAGCGTTTGCAGATGTCTACGTATCGTAGCAATAGAGTTCTTATGATTCTTAAAACACTATATTGCATCTCATTTCTACGCTTCATGGTAAGATATAATATGATTTGCGAAGTGTCATGTATTCCTCGTCTACACTTCAAATGAATGTGAATGCGATACTTCCTCGCTAGGAAATAGCGTTTGCAGATGTCTACGTATCGTAGCAATAGCTTTCTAATGCTTCTTAAAACGCGATATCGCATCTCATTTCTATGTTTCATGGTATGATATAATATGATTTGAGAAGTGTTATGTATTCCTACTTCAAATGAATGTAAATGCGACACTTCTTTGCTAGGAAATAGCGTTTGCAAATGTCTACCTATCGTAGCAATAGTGTTCTAATGCTTCTTAAAACGCGATATCGCATCTCATTTCTATGTTTCATGGTAAGATATAATATGATTTGCGAAGTATCATGTATTCCTCGACTACACTTCTAATGAATGTAAATGCGACACTTCCTTGCTAGGAAATAGCGTCTGCAGATGTCTAGGTATCGTAGCAATAGAGTTCTAATGCTACTTAAAACGCGATATCGCATCTCATTTCTATGTTTCATGGTAAGATATAATATGATTTGCGAAGTGTTATGTATTCCTCGTCTACACTTCAAATGAATGTAAATGCGACACTTCCTTGCACGGAAATAGCGATTGCAGATGTCTAGGTATCGTAGCAATAGAGTTCATATGATTCTTAAAACGCGATATCGCATCTCATTTCTATGTTTCATGGTAAGATATAACATGATTTGCGAAGTATCATGTATTCCTCGTCTACACTTCAAATGAATGTGAATGCGATACTTCCTCGCTAGGAAATAGCGTTTGCAGATGTCTACGTATCGTAGCAATAGCTTTCTAATGCTTCTTAAAACGCGATATCGCATTTCATTTCTATGTTTCATGGTAAGATATAATATGATTTGCGAAGTGTCATGTATTCCTCGTCTACACTACAAATGATTGTAAATGCGATACTTCCTTGCTAGGAAATAGCGTCTGCAGATGTCTAGGTATCGTAGCAATAGAGTTCTAATGCTTCTTAAAACGCGATATCGCATCTCAATTCTATGTTTCATGGTAAGATATAATATGATTTGCGAAGTGTTATGTATTCCTCGTCTACACTTCAAATGAATGTAAATGCGACACTTCCTTGCAAGGAAATAGCGATTGCAGATGTCTACGTCTCGTAGCAATAGAGTTCATATGATTCTTGTAACGCGATATCGCATCTCATTTCTATGTTCCATGGTAAGATATAACATGATTTGCGAAGTGTTATGTATTCCTTGTCTACACTTCAAATGAATATGAATGCGATACTTCCTCGCTAGGAAATAGCGTTTGCAGATGTCTACGTATCGTAGCAATAGAGTTCTTATGATTCTTAAAACACTATATTGCATCTCATTTCTACGCTTCATGGTAAGATATAATATGATTTGCGAAGTGTCATGTATTCCTCGTCTACACTTCAAATGAATGTGAATGCGATACTTCCTCGCTAGGAAATAGCGTTTGCAGATGTCTACGTATCGTAGCAATAGCTTTCTAATGCTTCTTAAAACGCGATATCGCATCTCATTTCTATGTTTCATGGTATGATATAATATGATTTGAGAAGTGTTATGTATTCCTACTTCAAATGAATGTAAATGCGACACTTCTTTGCTAGGAAATAGCGTTTGCAAATGTCTACCTATCGTAGCAATAGTGTTCTAATGCTTCTTAAAACGCGATATCGCATCTCATTTCTATGTTTCATGGTAAGATATAATATGATTTGCGAAGTATCATGTATTCCTCGACTACACTTCTAATGAATGTAAATGCGACACTTCCTTGCTAGGAAATAGCGTCTGCAGATGTCTAGGTATCGTAGCAATAGAGTTCTAATGCTACTTAAAACGCGATATCGCATCTCATTTCTATGTTTCATGGTAAGATATAATATGATTTGCGAAGTGTTATGTATTCCTCGTCTACACTTCAAATGAATGTAAATGCGACACTTCCTTGCACGGAAATAGCGATTGCAGATGTCTAGGTATCGTAGCAATAGAGTTCATATGATTCTTAAAACGCGATATCGCATCTCATTTCTATGTTTCATGGTAAGATATAACATGATTTGCGAAGTATCATGTATTCCTCGTCTACACTTCAAATGAATGTGAATGCGATACTTCCTCGCTAGGAAATAGCGTTTGCAGATGTCTACGTATCGTAGCAATAGCTTTCTAATGCTTCTTAAAACGCGACATCGCATTTCATTTCTATGTTTCATGGTAAGATATAATATGATTTGCGAAGTGTCATGTATTCCTCGTCTACACTACAAATGATTGTAAATGCGATACTTCCTTGCTAGGAAATAGCGTCTGCAGATGTCTAGGTATCGTAGCAATAGAGTTCTAATGCTTCTTAAAACGCGATATCGCATCTCATTTCTATGTTTCATGGTAAAATATAATATGATTTGCGAAGTGGTATGTATTCCTCGTCCACACTTCAAATGAATGTAAATGCGACACTTCCTTGCAAGGAAATAGCGATTGCAGATGCCTACGTCTCGTAGCAATAGTGTTCTAATGCTTCATAAAACGCGATATCGCATCTCATTTCTATGTTTCATGGTAAGATATAATATGATTTGCGAAGTGTCATGTATTCCTCGTCTACACTACAAATGATTGTAAATGCGATACTTCCTTGCAAGGAAATAGCGTCTGCAGATGTCTAGGTATCGTAGCAATAGAGTTCTAATGCTTCTTAAAACGCGATATCGCATCTCATTTCTATGTTTCATGGTAAGATATAATATGATTTGCGAAGTGTTATGTATTCCTCGTCTACACTTCAAATGAATGTAAATGCGACACTTCCTTGCTAGGAAATAGCGTCTGCAGATGTCTAGGTATCGTAGCAATAGAGTTCTAATGCTACTTAAAACGCGATATCGCATCTCATTTCTATGTTTCATGGTAAGATATAATATGATTTGCGAAGTGTTATGTATTCCTCGTCTACACTTCAAATGAATGTAAATGCGACACTTCCTTGCACGCAAATAGCGATTGCAGATGTCTAGGTATCGTAGCAATAGAGTTCATATGATTCTTAAAACGCGATATCGCATCTCATTTCCATGTTTCATGGTAAGATATAACATGATTTGCGAAGTGTTATGTATTCCTCGTCTACACTTCAAACGAATGTGAATGCGATACTTCCTCGCTAGGAAATAGCGTTTGCAGATGTCTACGTATCGTAGCAATAGCTTTCTAATGCTTCTTAAAACGAGATATTGCATCTCATATCTATGTTTCATGATAAGATATAATATTCATTGCGAAGTGTTATGTATTCCTCGTCTACACTTCAAATGAATGTAAATGCGACACTTCCATGCAAGGAAATAGCGTTTGCAGATGTCTACGTATCGTAGCAATAGAGTTCTTATGATTCTTAAAACACTATATTGCATCTCATTTCTACGCTTCATGGTAAGATATAATATGATTTGCGATGTGTTATGTATTCCTCGTGTACACTTCAAATGAATGTAAATGCGACACTTCCTCGCTGGGAAATAGCGTCTGCAGATGTCTAGGTATCGTAGCAATAGAGATCTAATGCTTCTTAAAACGCGATATCGCATCTTACTTCTATATTTCATGGTAAGATATAATATGATTTGCGTAGTGTTATGTTTTCCTCGTCTACACTTCAAATGAAAGTAAATGCGACACTTCCTCGCTAGGAAATAGCGATTGCAGATGTCTACGTATCGTAGCAATAGAGTTCATATGATTCTTAAACCGCGATATCGCATCTCATTTCTATGTTTCATGGTAAGATATAATATGATTTGCGAAGTGTTATGTATTCCTCGTCTACACTTCAAATGAATGTAAATGCGACACTTCCTTGCAAGGAAATAGCGATTGCAGATGTCTACGTCTCGTAGCAATAGTGTTCTAATGCTTCATAAAACGCGATATCGCATCTCATTTCTATGTTTCATGGTAAGATATAATATGATTTGCGAAGTGTCATGTATTCCTCGTCTACACTACAAATGATTGTAAATGCGATACTTCCTTGCAAGGAAATAGCGATTGCAGATGTCTACGTCTCGTAGCAATAGAGTTCATATGATTCTTAAAACGCGATATCGCATCTCATTTCTATGTTTCATGGTAAGATATAACATGATTTGCGAAGTGTTATGTATTCCTTGTCTACACTTCAAATAATGTGAATGCGATACTTCCTCGCTAGGAAATAGCATTTGCAGATGTCTACGTATCGTAGCAATAGCTTTCTAATGCTTCTTAAAACGCGATATCGATTCTCATTTCTATGTTTCATGGTAAGATATAATATGATTTGCGAAGTGTCACGTATTCCTCGCCTACACTTCTAATGAATGTAAATGCGACACTTCCTTGCAAGGAAATAGCGTTTGCAGATGTCTAGGTATCGTAGCAATAGAGTTCTAATGCTACTTAAAACGCGATATCGCATCTCATTTGTATGTTTCATGGTAAGATATAATATGATTTGCGAAGTGTTATGTATTCCTCGTCTACACTTCAAATGAATGTAAATGCGACACTTCCTTGCAAGGAAATAGCGATTGCAGATGTCTAGGTATCGTAGCAATAGAGTTCATATGATTCTTAAAACGCGATATCGCATCTCATTTCCATGTTTCATGGTAAGACATAACATGATTTGCGAAGTGTTATGTATTCCTCGTCTACACTTCAAATGAATGTGAATGCGATACTTCCTCGCTAGGAAATAGCGTTTGCAGATGTCTACGTATCGTAGCAATAGCTTTCTAATGCTTCTTAAAACGCGATATCGCATCTCATTTCTATGTTTCATGGTAAGATATAATATGATTTGCGAAGTGTTATGTATTCCTCGTCTACACTTCAAATGAATGTAAATGCGACACTTCCTTGCTAGGAAATAGCGTCTGCAGATGTCTAGGTATCGTAGCAATAGAGTTCTAATGCTTCTTAAAACGCGATATCGCATCTCACTTCTATGTTTCATGGTAAGATATAATATGATTTGCGTAGTGTTATGTATTCCTCGTCTACACTCCAAATGAAAGTAAATGCGACACTTCCTTGCAAGGAAATAGCGATTGCAGATGTCTACCTATCGTAGCAATAGAGTTCATATGATTCTTAGAACGCGATATCGCATCTCATTTCTATGTTTCATGGTAAGATATAACATGATTTGCGAAGTATCATGTATTCCTCGTCTACACTTCAAATGAATGTGAATGCGATACTTCCTCGCTAGGAAATAGCGTTTGCAGATGTCTACGTATCGTAGCAATAGCTTTCTAATGCTTCTTAAAACGCGATATCGCATCTCATTTCTATGTTTCATGGTAAGATATAACATGATTTGCGAAGTATCATGTATTCCTCGTCTACACTTCAAATGTATGTGAATGCGATACTTCCTCGCTAGGAAATAGCGTTTGCAGATGTCTACGTATCGTAGCAATAGCTTTCTAATGCTTCTTAAAACGCGATATCGCATCTCATTTCTATGTTTCATGGTAAGATATAATATGATTTGCGAAGTGTTATGTATTCCTCGTCTACACTTCAAATGAATGTAAATGCGACACTTCCTTGCAAGGAAATAGCGATTGCAGATGTCTACGTCTCGTAGCAATAGTGTTCTAATGCTTCATAAAGCGCGAAATCGCATCTCATTTCTATGTTTCATGGTAAGATATAATATGATTTGCGAAGTGTCATGTATTCCTCGTCTACACTGCAAATGATTGTAAATGCGATACTTCCTTGCAAGGAAATAGCGTCTGCAGATGTCTAGGTATCGTAGCAATAGAGTTCTAATGCTTCTTAAAACGCGATATCGCATCTCATTTCTATGTTTCATGGTAAGATATAATATGATTTGCGAAGTGTTATGTATTCCTCGTCTACACTTCAAATGAATGTAAATGCGATACTTCCTTGCTAGGAAATAGCGTCTGCAGATGTCTAGGTATCGTAGCAATAGGGTTCTAATGCTTCTTAAAACGCGATATCGCATCTCATTTCTATGTTTCATTGTAAGATATAATATGATTTGCGAAGTGGTATGTATTCCTCGTCTACACTTCAAATGAATGTAAATGCGACACTTCCTTGCAAGGAAATAGCGATTGCAGATGTCTACGTCTCGTAGCAATAGTGTTCTAATGCTTCATAAAACGCGATATCGCATCTCATTTCTATGTTTCATGGTAAGATATAATATGATTTGCGAAGTGTCATGTATTCCTCGTCTACACTACAAATGAATGTAAATGCGACACTTCCTTGCACGGAAATAGCGATTGCAGATGTCTAGGTATCGTAGCAATAGAGTTCATATGATTCTTAAAACGCGATATCGCATCTCATTTCCATGTTTCCTGGTAAGATATAACATGATTTGCGAAGTGTTATGTATTCCTCGTCTACACTTCAAACGAATGTGAATGCGATACTTCCTCGCTAGGAAATAGCGTTTGCAGATGTCTACGTATCGTAGCAATAGCTTTCTAATGCTTCTTAAAACGAGATATTGCATCTCATATCTATGTTTCATGATAAGATATAATATTCATTGCGAAGTGTTATGTATTCCTCGTCTACACTTCAAATGAATGTAAATGCGACACTTCCATGCAAGGAAATAGCGTTTGCAGATGTCTACGTATCGTAGCAATAGAGTTCTTATGACTCTTAAAACGCTATATTGCATCTCATTTCTACGCTTCATGGTAAGATATAATATGATTTGCGATGTGTTATGTATTCCTCGTCTACACTTCAAATGAATGTAAATGCGGCACTTCCTCGCTGGGAAATAGCGTCTGCAGATGTCTAGGTATCGTAGCAATAGAGATCTAATGCTTCTTAAAACGCGATATCGCATCTCACTTCTATGTTTCATGGTAAGATATAATATGATTTGCGTAGTGTTATGTTTTCCTCGTCTACACTTCAAATGAAAGTAAATGCGACACTTCCTCGCTAGGAAATAGCGATTGCAGATGTCTACGTATCGTAGCAATAGAGTTCATATGATTCTTAAACCGCGATATCGCATCTCATTTCTATGTTTCATGGTAAGATATAATATGATTTGTGAAGTGTTATGTATTCCTCGTCTACACTACAAATGATTGTAAATGCGATACTTCCTTGCAAGGAAATAGCGATTGCAGATGTCTACGTCTCGTAGCAATAGAGTTCATATGATACTTAAAACGCGATATCGCATCTCATTTCTATGTTTCATGGTAAGATATAACATGATTTGCGAAGTATTATGTATTCCTTGTCTACACTTCAAATGAATGTGAATGCGATACTTCCTCGCTAGGAAATAGCATTTGCAGATGTCTACGTATCGTAGCAATAGCTTTCTAATGCTTCTTAAAACGCGATATCGATTCTCATTTCTATGTTTCATGGTAAGATATAATATGATTTGCGAAGTGTCACGTATTCCTCGCCTACACTTCTAATGAATGTAAATGCGACACTTCCTTGCAAGGAAATAGCGTTTGCAGATGTCTAGGTATCGTAGCAATAGAGTTCTAATGCTACTTAAAACGCGATATCGCATCTCATTTCTATGTTTCATGGTAAGATATAATATGATTTGCGAAGTGTTATGTATTCCTCGTCTACACTTCAAATGAATGTAAATGCGACACTTCCTTGCTAGGAAATAGCGTTTGCAGATGTCTACGTATCGTAGCAATAGAGTTCTTATGATTCTTAAAACGCTATATTGCATCTCATTTCTACGCTACATGGTAAGATATAATATGATTTGCGAAGTGTTATGTATTCCTCGTCTACACTCCAAATGAATGTAAATGCGACACTTCCTTGCTAGGAAATAGCGTCTGCAGATGTCTAGGTATCGTAGGAATAGAGTTCTAATGCTTCTTAAAACGCGATATCGCATCTCACTTCTATGTTTCATGGTAAGACATAATATGATTTGCGTAGTGTTATGTATTCCTCGTCTACACTTCAAATGAATGTAAATGCGACACTTCCATGCAAGGAAATAGCGTTTGCAGATGTCTACGTATCGTAGCAATAGAGTTCTTATGATTCTTAAAACGCTATATTGCATCTCATTTCTACGCTTCATGGTAAGATATAATATGATTTGCGAAGTGTTATGTATTCCTCGTCTACACTTCAAATGAATGTAAATGCGACACTTCCTTGCTAGGAAATAGCGTCTGCAGATGTCTAGGTATCGTAGCAATAGAGTTCTAATGCTTCTTAAAACGCGATATCGCATCTCACTTCTATGTTTCATGGTAAGATATAATATGATTTGCGTAGTGTTATGTATTCCTCGTCTACACTCCAAATGAAAGTAAATGCGACACTTCCTTGCAAGGAAATAGCGATTGCAGATGTCTACCTATCGTAGCAATAGAGTTCATATGATTCTTAAAACGCGATATCGAATCTCATTTCTATGTTTCATGGTAAGATATAACATGATTTGCGAAGTATCATGTATTCCTCGTCTACACTTCAAATGAATGTGAATGCGATACTTCCTCGCTAGGAAATAGCGTTTGCAGATGTCTACGTATCGTAGCAATAGCTTTCTAATGCTTCTTAAAACGCGATATCGCATCTCATTTCTATGTTTCATGGTAAGATATAATATGATTTGCGAAGTGTTATGTATTCCTCGTCTACACTTCAAATGAATGTAAATGCGACACTTCCTTGCTAGGAAATAGCGTCTGCAGATGTCTAGGTATCGTAGCAATAGAGTTCTAATGCTTCTTAAAACGCGATATCGCATCTCACTTCTATGTTTCATGGTAAGATATAATATGATTTGCGTAGTGTTATGTATTCCTCGTCTACACTCCAAATGAAAGTAAATGCGACACTTCCTTGCAAGGAAATAGCGATTGCAGATGTCTACCTATCGTAGCAATAGAGTTCATATGATTCTTAAAACGCGATATCGCATCTCATTTCTATGTTTCATGGTAAGATATAACATGATTTGCGAAGTATCATGTATTCCTCGTCTACACTTCAAATGAATGTGAATGCGATACTTCCTCGCTAGGAAATAGCGTTTGCAGATGTCTACGTATCGTAGCAATAGCTTTCTAATGCTTCTTAAAACGCGATATCGCATCTCATTTCTATGTTTCATGGTAAGATATAACATGATTTGCGAAGTATCATGTATTCCTCGTCTACACTTCAAATGTATGTGAATGCGATACTTCCTCGCTAGGAAATAGCGTTTGCAGATGTCTACGTATCGTAGCAATAGCTTTCTAATGCTTCTTAAAACGCGATATCGCATCTCATTTCTATGTTTCATGGTAAGATATAATATGATTTGCGAAGTGTTATGTATTCCTCGTCTACACTTCAAATGAATGTAAATGCGACACTTCCTTGCAAGGAAATAGCGATTGCAGATGTCTACGTCTCGTAGCAATAGTGTTCTAATGCTTCATAAAGCGCGAAATCGCATCTCATTTCTATGTTTCATGGTAAGATATAATATGATTTGCGAAGTGTCATGTATTCCTCGTCTACACTGCAAATGATTGTAAATGCGATACTTCCTTGCAAGGAAATAGCGTCTGCAGATGTCTAGGTATCGTAGCAATAGAGTTCTAATGCTTCTTAAAACGCGATATCGCATCTCATTTCTATGTTTCATGGTAAGATATAATATGATTTGCGAAGTGTTATGTATTCCTCGTCTACACTTCAAATGAATGTAAATGCGATACTTCCTTGCTAGGAAATAGCGTCTGCAGATGTCTAGGTATCGTAGCAATAGGGTTCTAATGCTTCTTAAAACGCGATATCGCATCTCATTTCTATGTTTCATTGTAAGATATAATATGATTTGCGAAGTGGTATGTATTCCTCGTCTACACTTCAAATGAAAGTAAATGCGACACTTCCTTGCAAGGAAATAGCGATTGCAGATGTCTACGTCTCGTAGCAATAGTGTTCTAATGCTTCATAAAACGCGATATCGCATCTCATTTCTATGTTTCATGGTAAGATATAATATGATTTGCGAAGTGTCATGTATTCCTCGTCTACACTACAAATGAATGTAAATGCGACACTTCCTTGCACGGAAATAGCGATTGCAGATGTCTAGGTATCGTAGCAATAGAGTTCATATGATTCTTAAAACGCGATATCGCATCTCATTACCATGTTTCCTGGTAAGATATAACATGATTTGCGAGGTGTTATGTATTCCTCGTCTACACTTCAAACGAATGTGAATGCGATACTTCCTCGCTAGGAAATAGCGTTTGCAGATGTCTACGTATCGTAGCAATAGCTTTCTAATGCTTCTTAAAACGAGATATTGCATCTCATATCTATGTTTCATGATAAGATATAATATTCATTGCGAAGTGTTATGTATTCCTCGTCTACACTTCAAATGAATGTAAATGCGACACTTCCATGCAAGGAAATAGCGTTTGCAGATGTCTACGTATCGTAGCAATAGAGTTCTTATGATTCTTAAAACGCTATATTGCATCTCATTTCTACGCTTCATGGTAAGATATAATATGATTTGCGATGTGTTATGTATTCCTCGTCTACACTTCAAATGAATGTAAATGCGGCACTTCCTCGCTGGGAAATAGCGTCTGCAGATGTCTAGGTATCGTAGCAATAGAGATCTAATGCTTCTTAAAACGCGATATCGCATCTCACTTCTATGTTTCATGGTAAGATATAATATGATTTGCGTAGTGTTATGTTTTCCTCGTCTACACTTCAAATAAAAGTAAATGCGACACTTCCTCGCTAGGAAATAGCGATTGCAGATGTCTACGTATCGTAGCAATAGAGTTCATATGATTCTTAAACCGCGATATCGCATCTCATTTCTATGTTTCATGGTAAGATATAATATGATTTGTGATGTGTTATGTATTCCTCGTCTACACTTCAAATGAATGTAAATGCGACACTTCCTTGCAAGGAAATAGCGATTGCAGATGTCTACGTCTCGTAGCAATAGTGTTCTAATGCTTCATAAAACGCGATATCGCATCTCATTTCTATGTTTCATGGTAAGATATAATATGATTTGCGAAGTGTCATGTATTCCTCGTCTACACTACAAATGATTGTAAATGCGATACTTCCTTGCAAGGAAATAGCGATTGCAGATGTCTACGTCTCGTAGCAATAGAGTTCATATGATACTTAAAACGCGATATCGCATCTCATTTCTATGTTTCATGGTAAGATATAACATGATTTGCGAAGTATTATGTATTCCTTGTCTACACTTCAAATGAATGTGAATGCGATACTTCCTCGCTAGGAAATAGCATTTGCAGATGTCTACGTATCGTAGCAATAGCTTTCTAATGCTTCTTAAAACGCGATATCGATTCTCATTTCTATGTTTCATGGTAAGATATAATATGATTTGCGAAGTGTCACGTATTCCTCGCCTACACTTCTAATGAATGTAAATGCGACACTTCCTTGCAAGGAAATAGCGTTTGCAGATGTCTAGGTATCGTAGCAATAGAGTTCTAATGCTACTTAAAACGCGATATCGCATCTCATTTCTATGTTTCATGGTAAGATATAATATGATTTGCGAAGTGTTATGTATTCCTCGTCTACACTTCAAATGAATGTAAATGCGACACTTCCTTGCTAGGAAATAGCGTTTGCAGATGTCTACGTATCGTAGCAATAGAGTTCTTATGATTCTTAAAACGCTATATTGCATCTCATTTCTACGCTTCATGGTAAGATATAATATGATTTGCGAAGTGTTATGTATTCCTCGTCTACACTTCAAATGAATGTAAATGCGACACTTCCTTGCTAGGAAATAGCGTCTGCAGATGTCTAGGTATCGTAGCAATAGAGTTCTAATGCTTCTTAAAACGCGATATCGCATCTCACTTCTATGTTTCATGGTAAGACATAATATGATTTGCGTAGTGTTATGTATTCCCCGTCTACACTTCAAATGAAAGTAAATGCGACACTTCCTCGCTAGGAAATAGCGATTGCAGATGTCTACGTATCGTAGCAATAGAGTTCATATGATTCTTAAACCGCGATATCGCATCTCATTTCTATGTTTCATGGTAAGATATAATATGATTTGCGAAGTGTTATGTATTCCTCGTCTACACTTCAAATGAATGTAAATGCGACACTTCCTTGCAAGGAAATAGCGATTGCAGATGTCTACGTCTCGTAGCAATAGTGTTCTAATGCTTCATAAAACGCGATATCGCATCTCATTTCTATGTTTCATGGTAAGATATAATATGATTTGCGAAGTGTCATGTATTCCTCGTCTACACTACAAATGATTGTAAATGCGATACTTCCTTGCAAGGAAATAGCGATTGCAGATGTCTACGTCTCGTAGCAATAGAGTTCATATGATTCTTAAAACGCGATATCGCATCTCATTTCTATGTTTCATGGTAAGATATAACATGATTTGCGAAGTATTATGTATTCCTTGTCTACACTTCAAATGAATGTGAATGCGATACTTCCCCGCTAGGAAATAGCATTTGCAGATGTCTACGTATCGTAGCAATAGAGTTCATATGATTCTTAAACCGCGATATCGCATCTCATTTCTATGTTTCATGGTAAGATATAATATGATTTGTGATGTGTTATGTATTCCTCGTCTACACTTCAAATGAATGTAAATGCGACACTTCCTTGCAAGGAAATAGCGATTGCAGATGTCTACGTCTCGTAGCAATAGTGTTCTAATGCTTCATAAAACGCGATATCGCATCTCATTTCTATGTTTCATGGTAAGATATAATATGATTTGCGAAGTGTCATGTATTCCTCGTCTACACTACAAATGATTGTAAATGCGATACTTCCTTGCAAGGAAATAGCGATTGCAGATGTCTACGTCTCGTAGCAATAGAGTTCATATGATACTTAAAACGCGATATCGCATCTCATTTCTATGTTTCATGGTAAGATATAACATGATTTGCGAAGTATTATGTATTCCTTGTCTACACTTCAAATGAATGTGAATGCGATACTTCCTCGCTAGGAAATAGCATTTGCAGATGTCTACGTATCGTAGCAATAGCTTTCTAATGCTTCTTAAAACGCGATATCGATTCTCATTTCTATGTTTCATGGTAAGATATAATATGATTTGCGAAGTGTCACGTATTCCTCGCCTACACTTCTAATGAATGTAAATGCGACACTTCCTTGCAAGGAAATAGCGTTTGCAGATGTCTAGGTATCGTAGCAATAGAGTTCTAATGCTACTTAAAACGCGATATCGCATCTCATTTCTATGTTTCATGGTAAGATATAATATGATTTGCGAAGTGTTATGTATTCCTCGTCTACACTTCAAATGAATGTAAATGCGACACTTCCTTGCTAGGAAATAGCGTTTGCAGATGTCTACGTATCGTAGCAATAGAGTTCTTATGATTCTTAAAACGCTATATTGCATCTCATTTCTACGCTTCATGGTAAGATATAATATGATTTGCGAAGTGTTATGTATTCCTCGTCTACACTTCAAATGAATGTAAATGCGACACTTCCTTGCTAGGAAATAGCGTCTGCAGATGTCTAGGTATCGTAGCAATAGAGTTCTAATGCTTCTTAAAACGCGATATCGCATCTCACTTCTATGTTTCATGGTAAGACATAATATGATTTGCGTAGTGTTATGTATTCCCCGTCTACACTTCAAATGAAAGTAAATGCGACACTTCCTCGCTAGGAAATAGCGATTGCAGATGTCTACGTATCGTAGCAATAGAGTTCATATGATTCTTAAACCGCGATATCGCATCTCATTTCTATGTTTCATGGTAAGATATAATATGATTTGCGAAGTGTTATGTATTCCTCGTCTACACTTCAAATGAATGTAAATGCGACACTTCCTTGCAAGGAAATAGCGATTGCAGATGTCTACGTCTCGTAGCAATAGTGTTCTAATGCTTCATAAAACGCGATATCGCATCTCATTTCTATGTTTCATGGTAAGATATAATATGATTTGCGAAGTGTCATGTATTCCTCGTCTACACTACAAATGATTGTAAATGCGATACTTCCTTGCAAGGAAATAGCGATTGCAGATGTCTACGTCTCGTAGCAATAGAGTTCATATGATTCTTAAAACGCGATATCGCATCTCATTTCTATGTTTCATGGTAAGATATAACATGATTTGCGAAGTATTATGTATTCCTTGTCTACACTTCAAATGAATGTGAATGCGATACTTCCCCGCTAGGAAATAGCATTTGCAGATGTCTACGTATCGTAGCAATAGAGTTCATATGATTCTTAAACCGCGATATCGCATCTCATTTCTATGTTTCATGGTAAGATATAATATGATTTGTGATGTGTTATGTATTCCTCGTCTACACTTCAAATGAATGTAAATGCGACACTTCCTTGCAAGGAAATAGCGATTGCAGATGTCTACGTCTCGTAGCAATAGTGTTCTAATGCTTCATAAAACGCGATATCGCATCTCATTTCTATGTTTCATGGTAAGATATAATATGATTTGCGAAGTGTCATGTATTCCTCGTCTACACTACAAATGATTGTAAATGCGATACTTCCTTGCAAGGAAATAGCGATTGCAGATGTCTACGTCTCGTAGCAATAGAGTTCATATGATACTTAAAACGCGATATCGCATCTCATTTCTATGTTTCATGGTAAGATATAACATGATTTGCGAAGTATTATGTATTCCTTGTCTACACTTCAAATGAATGTGAATGCGATACTTCCTCGCTAGGAAATAGCATTTGCAGATGTCTACGTATCGTAGCAATAGCTTTCTAATGCTTCTTAAAACGCGATATCGATTCTCATTTCTATGTTTCATGGTAAGATATAATATGATTTGCGAAGTGTCACGTATTCCTCGCCTACACTTCTAATGAATGTAAATGCGACACTTCCTTGCAAGGAAATAGCGTTTGCAGATGTCTAGGTATCGTAGCAATAGAGTTCTAATGCTACTTAAAACGCGATATCGCATCTCATTTCTATGTTTCATGGTAAGATATAATATGATTTGCGAAGTGTTATGTATTCCTCGTCTACACTTCAAATGAATGTAAATGCGACACTTCCTTGCTAGGAAATAGCGTTTGCAGATGTCTACGTATCGTAGCAATAGAGTTCTTATGATTCTTAAAACGCTATATTGCATCTCATTTCTACGCTTCATGGTAAGATATAATATGATTTGCGAAGTGTTATGTATTCCTCGTCTACACTTCAAATGAATGTAAATGCGACACTTCCTTGCTAGGAAATAGCGTCTGCAGATGTCTAGGTATCGTAGCAATAGAGTTCTAATGCTTCTTAAAACGCGATATCGCATCTCACTTCTATGTTTCATGGTAAGACATAATATGATTTGCGTAGTGTTATGTATTCCCCGTCTACACTTCAAATGAAAGTAAATGCGACACTTCCTCGCTAGGAAATAGCGATTGCAGATGTCTACGTATCGTAGCAATAGAGTTCATATGATTCTTAAACCGCGATATCGCATCTCATTTCTATGTTTCATGGTAAGATATAATATGATTTGCGAAGTGTTATGTATTCCTCGTCTACACTTCAAATGAATGTAAATGCGACACTTCCTTGCAAGGAAATAGCGATTGCAGATGTCTACGTCTCGTAGCAATAGTGTTCTAATGCTTCATAAAACGCGATATCGCATCTCATTTCTATGTTTCATGGTAAGATATAATATGATTTGCGAAGTGTCATGTATTCCTCGTCTACACTACAAATGATTGTAAATGCGATACTTCCTTGCAAGGAAATAGCGATTGCAGATGTCTACGTCTCGTAGCAATAGAGTTCATATGATTCTTAAAACGCGATATCGCATCTCATTTCTATGTTTCATGGTAAGATATAACATGATTTGCGAAGTATTATGTATTCCTTGTCTACACTTCAAATGAATGTGAATGCGATACTTCCCCGCTAGGAAATAGCATTTGCAGATGTCTACGTATCGTAGCAATAGCTTTCTAATGCTTCTTAAAACGCGATATCGATTCTCATTTCTATGTTTCATGGTAAGATATAATATGATTTGCGAAGTGTCACGTATTCCTCGCCTACACTTCTAATGAATGTAAATGCGACACTTCCTTGCAAGGAAATAGCGTTTGCAGATGTCTAGGTATCGTAGCAATAGAGTTCTAATGCTACTTAAAACGCGATATCGCATCTCATTTCTATGTTTCATGGTAAGATATAATATGATTTGCGAAGTGTTATGTATTCCTCGTCTACACTTCAAATGAATGTAAATGCGACACTTCCTTGCTAGGAAATAGCGTTTGCAGATGTCTACGTATCGTAGCAATAGAGTTCTTATGATTCTTAAAACGCTATATTGCATCTCATTTCTACGCTTCATGGTAAGATATAATATGAATTGCGAAGTGTTATGTATTCCTCGTCTACACTTCAAATGAATGTAAATGCGACACTTCCTTGCTAGGAAATAGCGTCTGCAGATGTCTAGGTATCGTAGCAATAGAGTTCTAATGCTTCTTAAAACGCGATATCGCATCTCACTTCTATGTTTCATGGTAAGACATAATATGATTTGCGTAGTGTTATGTATTCCTCGTCTACACTTCAAATGAAAGTAAATGCGACACTTCCTTGCAAGGAAATAGCGATTGCAGATGTCTATGTATCGTAGCAATAGAGTTCATATGATTCTTAAAACGCGATATCGCATCTCATTTCTATGTTTCATGGTAAGATATAACATGATTTGCGAAGTATCATGTATTCCTCGTCTACACTTCAAATGAATGTGAATGCGATACTTCCTCGCTAGGAAATAGCGTTTGCAGATGTCTACGTATCGTAGCAATAGCTTTCTAATGCTTCTTAAAACGCGATATCGCATCTCATTTCTATGTTTCATGGTAAGATATAACATGATTTGCGAAGTATCATGTATTCCTCGTCTACACTTCAAATGTATGTGAATGCGATACTTCCTCGCTAGGAAATAGCGTTTGCAGATGTCTACGTATCGTAGCAATAGCTTTCTAATGCTTCTTAAAACGCGATATCGCATCTCATTTCTATGTTTCATGGTAAGATATAATATGATTTGCGAAGTGTTATGTATTCCTCGTCTACACTTCAAATGAATGTAAATGCGATACTTCCTTGCTAGGAAATAGCGTCTGCAGATGTCTAGGTATCGTAGCAATAGAGTTCTAATGCTTCTTAAAACGCGATATCGCATCTCATTTCTATGTTTCATGGTAAGATATAATATGATTTGCGAAGTGTTATGTATTCCTCGTCTACACTTCAAATGAATGTAAATGCGACACTTCCTTGCAAGGAAATAGCGATTGCAGATGTCTACGTCTCGTAGAAATAGTGTTCTAATGCTTCATAAAACGCGATATCGCATCTCATTTCTATGTTTCATGGTAAGATATAATATGATTTACGAAGTGTCATGTATTCCTCGTCTACACTACAAATGATTGTAAATGCGATACTTCCTTGCTAGGAAATAGCGTTTGCAGATGTCTACGTATCGTAGCAATAGCTTTCTAATGCTTCTTAAAACGCGATATCGCATCTCATTTCTATGTTTCATGGTATGATATAATATGATTTGCGAAGTGTTTTGTATTCCTACTTCAAATGAATGTAAATGCGACACTTCTTTGCTAGGAAATAGCGTTTGCAAATGTCTACCTATCGTAGCAATAGTGTTCTAATGCTTCTTAAAACGCGATATCGCATCTCATTTCTATGTTTCATGGTAAGATGTAACATGATTTGCGAAGTATCATGTATTCCTCGTCTACACTTCAAATGAATGTGAATGCGATACTTCCTCGCTAGGAAATAGCGTTTGCAGATGTCTACGTATCGTAGCAATAGCTTTCTAATGCTTCTTAAAACGCGATATCGCATTTCATTTCTATGTTTCATGGTAAGATATAATATGATTTGCGAAGTGTCATGTACTCCTCGTCTACACTACAAATGATTGTAAATGCGATACTTCCTTGCTAGGAAATAGCGTTTGCAGATGTCTAGGTATCGTAGCAATAGAGTTCTAATGCTTCTTAAAACGCGATATCGCATCTCATTTCTATGTTTCATGGTAAGATATAATATGATTTGCGAAGTGGTATGTATTCCTCGTCTACACTTCAAATGAATGTAAATGCGACACTTCCTTGCAAGGAAATAGCGATTGCAGATGTCTACGTCTCGTAGCAATAGTGTTCTAATGCTTCATAAAACGCGATATCGCATCTCATTTCTATGTTTCATGGTAAGATATAATATGATTTGCGAAGTGTCATGTATTCCTCGTCTACACTACAAATGATTGTAAATGCGATACTTCCTTGCAAGGAAATAGCGTCTGCAGATGTCTAGGTATCGTAGCAATAGAGTTCTAATGCTTCTTAAAACGCGATATCGCATCTCATTTCTATGTTTCATGGTAAGATATAATATGATTTGCGAAGTGTTATGTATTCCTCGTCTACACTTCAAATGAATGTAAATGCGACACTTCCTTGCACGGAAATAGCGATTGCAGATGTCTAGGTATCGTAGCAATAGAGTTCATATGATTCTTAAAACGCGATATCGCATCTCATTTCCATGTTTCATGGTAAGATATAACATGATTTGCGAAGTGTTATGTATTCCTCGTCTACACTTCAAACGAATGTGAATGCGATACTTCCTCGCTAGGAAATAGCGTTTGCAGATGTCTACGTATCGTAGCAATAGCTTTCTAATGCTTCTTAAAACGAGATATTGCATCTCATATCTATGTTTCATGATAAGATATAATATTCATTGCGAAGTGTTATGTATTCCTCGTCTACACTTCAAATGAATGTAAATGCGACACTTCCATGCAAGGAAATAGCGTTTGCAGATGTCTACGTATCGTAGCAATAGAGTTCTTATGATTCTTAAAACGCTATATTGCATCTCATTTCTACGCTTCATGGTAAGATATAATATGATTTGCGAAGTGTTATGTATTCCTCGTCTACACTTCAAATGAATGTAAATGCGACACTTCCTCGCTGGGAAATAGCGTTTGCAGATGTCTAGGTATCGTAGCAATAGAGTTCTAATGCTTCATAAAGCGCGAAATCGCATCTCATTTCTATGTTTCATGGTAAGATATAATATGATTTGCGAAGTGTCATGTATTCCTCGTCTACACTGCAAATGATTGTAAATGCGATACTTCCTTGCAAGGAAATAGCGTCTGCAGATGTCTAGGTATCGTAGCAATAGAGTTCTAATGCTTCTTAAAACGCGATATCGCATCTCATTTCTATGTTTCATGGTAAGATATAATATGATTTGCGAAGTGTTATGTATTCCTCGTCTACACTTCAAATGAATGTAAATGCGACACTTCCTTGCTAGGAAATAGCGATTGCAGATGCCTACGTCTCGTAGCAATAGTGTTCTAATGCTTCATAAAACGCGATATCGCATCTCATTTCTATGTTTCATGGTAAGATATAATATGATTTGCGAAGTGTCATGTATTCCCCGTCTACACTACAAATGAAAGTAAATGCGACACTTCCTCGCTAGGAAATAGCGATTGCAGATGTCTACGTATCGTAGCAATAGAGTTCATATGATTCTTAAAACGCGATATCGCATCTCATTTCTATGTTTCATGGTAAGATATAATATGATTTGCGAAGTGTTATGTATTCCTCGTCTACACTTCAAATGAATGTAAATGCGACACTTCCTTGCAAGGAAATAGCGTTTGCAGATGTCTAGGTATCGTAGCAATAGAGTTCTAATGCTACTTAAAACGCGATATCGCATCTCATTTCTATGTTTCATGGTAAGATATAATATGATTTGCGAAGTGTTATGTATTCCTCGTCTACACTTCAAATGAATGTAAATGCGACACTTCCTTGCAAGGAAATAGCGATTGCAGATGTCTAGGTATCGTAGCAATAGAGTTCATATGATTCTTAAAACGCGATATCGCATCTCATTTCCATGTTTCATGGTAAGACATAACATGATTTGCGAAGTGTTATGTATTCCTCGTCTACACTTCAAATGAATGTGAATGCGATACTTCCTCGCTAGGAAATAGCGTTTGCAGATGTCTACGTATCGTAGCAATAGCTTTCTAATGCTTCTTAAAACGAGATATTGCATCTCATATCTATGTTTCATGATAAGATATAATATTCATTGCGAAGTGTTATGTATTCCTCGTCTACACTTCAAATGAATGTAAATGCGACACTTCCATGCAAGGAAATAGCGTTTGCAGATGTCTACGTATCGTAGCAATAGAGTTCTTATGATTCTTAAAACGCTATATTGCATCTCATTTCTACGCTTCATGGTAAGATGTAATATGATTTGCGAAGTGTTATGTATTCCTCGTCTACACTTCAAATGAATGTAAATGCGACACATCCTTGCTAGGAAATAGCGTCTGCAGATGTCTAGGTATCGTAGCAATAGAGTTCTAATGCTTCTTAAAACGCGATATCGCATCTCACTTCTATGTTTCATGGTAAGATATAATATGATTTGCGTAGTGTTATGTATTCCTCGTCTACACTTCAAATGAAAGTAAATGCGACACTTCCTTGCAAGGAAATAGCGATTGCAGATGTCTACGTATCGTAGCAATAGAGTTCATATGATTCTTAAAACGCGATATCGCATCTCATTTCTATGTTTCATGGTAAGATATAACATGATTTGCGAAGTATCATGTATTCCTCGTCTACACTTCAAATGAATGTGAATGCGATACTTCCTCGCTAGGAAATAGCGTTTGCAGATGTCTACGTATCGTAGCAATAGTGTTCTAATGCTTCATAAAGCGCGAAATCGCATCTCATTTCTATGTTTCATGGTAAGATATAATATGGTTTGCGAAGTGCCATGTATTCCTCGTCTACACTGCAAATGATTGTAAATGCGATACTTCCTTGCAAGGAAATAGCGTCTGCAGATGTCTAGGTATCGTAGCAATAGAGTTCTAATGCTTCTTAAAACGCGATATCGCATCTCATTTCTATGTTTCATGGTAAGATATAATATGATTTGCGAAGTGTTATGTATTCCTCGTCTACACTTCAAATGAATGTAAATGCGACACTTCCTTGCTAGGAAATAGCGTCTGCAGATGTCTAGGTATCGTAGCAATAGAGTTCTAATGCTTCTTAAAACGCGATATCGCATCTCATTTCTATGTTTCATGGTAAGATATAATATGACTTGCGAAGTGTTATGTATTCCTCGTCTACACTTCAAATGAATGTAAATGCGACACTTCCATGCAAGGAAATAGCGTTTGCAGATGTCTACGTATCGTAGCAATAGTGTTCTTATGATTCTTAAAACGCGATATCGCATCTCATTTCTATGTTTCATGGTACGATATAATATGATTTGCGAAGTATCATGTATTCCTCGTTAGCACCTCAAATGAATGTAAGTGCGACACTTCCTTGCTAGGAAATAGCGTCTGCAGATGTCTAGGTATCGTAGCAATAGAGTTCTAATGCTTCTTAAAACGCGATATCGCATCTCATTTCTATGTTTCATGGTAAGATATAATATGACTTGCGAAGTGTTATGTATTCCTCGTCTACACTTCAAATGAATGTAAATGCGACACTTCCATGCAAGGAAATAGCGTTTGCAGATGTCTACGTATCGTAGCAATAGAGTTCTTATGATTCTTAAAACGCGATATCGCATCTCATTTCTATGTTTCATGGTACGATATAATATGATTTGCGAAGTATCATGTATTCCTCGTTAGCACCTCAAATGAATGTAAGTGCGACACTTCCTTGCTAGGAAATAGCGTCTGCAGATGTCTAGGTATCGTAGCAATAGAGTTCTAATGCTTCTTAAAACGCGATATCGCATCTCATTTCTATGTTTCATGGTAAGATACAATATGATTTGCGAAGTGTCACGTATTCCTCGCCTACACTTCAAATGAATGTAAATGCGACACTACCTTGCTAGGAAATAGCGTTTGCAGATGTCTACGTATCGTAGCAATAGAGTTCTTATGATTCTTAAAACACTATATTGCATCTCATTTCTACGCTTCATGGTAAGATATAATATGATTTGCGATGTGTTATGTATTCCTCGTGTACACTTCAAATGAATGTAAATGCGACACTTCCTCGCTGGGAAATAGCGATTGCAGATGTCTACGTCTCGTAGCAATAGTGTTCTAATGCTTCATAAAACGCGATATCGCATCTCATTTCTATGTTTCATGGTAAGATATAATATGATTTGCGAAGTGTCATGTATTCCTCGTCTACACTACAAATGATTGTAAATGCGATACTTCCTTGCAAGGAAATAGCGATTGCAGATGTCTACGTCTCGTAGCAATAGAGTTCATATGATTCTTAAAACGCGATATCGCATCTCATTTCTATGTTTCATGGTAAGATATAACATGATTTGCGAAGTGTTATGTATTCCTTGTCTACACTTCAAATGAATGTGAATGCGATACTTCCTCGCTAGGAAATAGCATTTGCAGATGTCTACGTATCGTAGCAATAGCTTTCTAATGCTTCTTAAAACGCGATATCGATTCTCATTTCTATGTTTCATGGTAAGATATAATATGATTTGCGAAGTGTCACGTATTCCTCGCCTACACTTCTAATGAATGTAAATGCGACACTTCCTTGCAAGGAAATAGCGTTTGCAGATGTCTAGGTATCGTAGCAATAGAGTTCTAATGCTACTTAAAACGCGATATCGCATCTCATTTCTATGTTTCATGGTAAGATATAATATGATTTGCGAAGTGTTATGTATTCCTCGTCTACACTTCAAATGAATGTAAATGCGACACTTCCTTGCTAGGAAATAGCGTTTGCAGATGTCTACGTATCGTAGCAATAGAGTTCTTATGATTCTTAAAACGCTATATTGCATCTCATTTCTACGCTTCATGGTAAGATATAATATGATTTGCGAAGTGTTATGTATTCCTCGTCTACACTTCAAATGAATGTAAATGCGACACTTCCTTGCTAGGAAATAGCGTCTGCAGATGTCTAGGTATCGTAGCAATAGAGTTCTAATGCTTCTTAAAACGCGATATCGCATCTCACTTCTACGCTTCATGGTAAGATATAATATGATTTGCGAAGTGTTATGTATTCCTCGTCTACACTTCAAATGAATGTAAATGCGACACTTCCTTGCTAGGAAATAGCGTCTGCAGATGTCTAGGTATCGTAGCAATAGAGTTCTAATGCTTCTTAAAACGCGATATCGCATCTCACTTCTATGTTTCATGGTAAGACATAATATGATTTGCGTAGTGTTATGTATTCCCCGTCTACACTTCAAATGAAAGTAAATGCGACACTTCCTCGCTAGGAAATAGCGATTGCAGATGTCTACGTATCGTAGCAATAGAGTTCATATGATTCTTAAACCGCGATATCGCATCTCATTTCTATGTTTCATGGTAAGATATAATATGATTTGCGAAGTGTTATGTATTCCTCGTCTACACTTCAAATGAATGTAAATGCGACACTTCCTTGCAAGGAAATAGCGATTGCAGATGTCTACGTCTCGTAGCAATAGTGTTCTAATGCTTCATAAAACGCGATATCGCATCTCATTTCTATGTTTCATGGTAAGATATAATATGATTTGCGAAGTGTCATGTATTCCTCGTCTACACTACAAATGATTGTAAATGCGATACTTCCTTGCAAGGAAATAGCGATTGCAGATGTCTACGTCTCGTAGCAATAGAGTTCATATGATTCTTAAAACGCGATATCGCATCTCATTTCTATGTTTCATGGTAAGATATAACATGATTTGCGAAGTATTATGTATTCCTTGTCTACACTTCAAATGAATGTGAATGCGATACTTCCTCGCTAGGAAATAGCATTTGCAGATGTCTACGTATCGTAGCAATAGCTTTCTAATGCTTCTTAAAACGCGATATCGATTCTCATTTCTATGTTTCATGGTAAGATATAATATGATTTGCGAAGTGTCACGTATTCCTCGCCTACACTTCTAATGAATGTAAATGCGACACTTCCTTGCAAGGAAATAGCGTTTGCAGATGTCTAGGTATCGTAGCAATAGAGTTCTAATGCTACTTAAAACGCGATATCGCATCTCATTTCTATGTTTCATGGTAAGATATAATATGATTTGCGAAGTGTTATGTATTCCTCGTCTACACTTCAAATGAATGTAAATGCGACACTTCCTTGCTAGGAAATAGCGTTTGCAGATGTCTACGTATCGTAGCAATAGAGTTCTTATGATTCTTAAAACGCTATATTGCATCTCATTTCTACGCTTCATGGTAAGATATAATATGAATTGCGAAGTGTTATGTATTCCTCGTCTACACTTCAAATGAATGTAAATGCGACACTTCCTTGCTAGGAAATAGCGTCTGCAGATGTCTAGGTATCGTAGCAATAGAGTTCTAATGCTTCTTAAAACGCGATATCGCATCTCACTTCTATGTTTCATGGTAAGACATAATATGATTTGCGTAGTGTTATGTATTCCTCGTCTACACTTCAAATGAAAGTAAATGCGACACTTCCTTGCAAGGAAATAGCGATTGCAGATGTCTACGTATCGTAGCAATAGAGTTCATATGATTCTTAAAACGCGATATCGCATCTCATTTCTATGTTTCATGGTAAGATATAACATGATTTGCGAAGTATCATGTATTCCTCGTCTACACTTCAAATGTATGTGAATGCGATACTTCCTTGCAAGGAAATAGCGATTGCAGATGTCTACGTCTCGTAGCAATAGTGTTCTAATGCTTCATAAAACGCGATATCGCATCTCATTTCTATGTTTCATGGTAAGATATAATATGATTTGCGAAGTGTCATGTATTCCTCGTCTACACTACAAATGATTGTAAATGCGATACTTCCTTGCAAGGAAATAGCGATTGCAGATGTCTACGTCTCGTAGCAATAGAGTTCATATGATTCTTAAAACGCGATATCGCATCTCATTTCTATGTTTCATGGTAAGATATAACATGATTTGCGAAGTATTATGTATTCCTTGTCTACACTTCAAATGAATGTGAATGCGATACTTCCTCGCTAGGAAATAGCATTTGCAGATGTCTACGTATCGTAGCAATAGCTTTCTAATGCTTCTTAAAACGCGATATCGATTCTCATTTCTATGTTTCATGGTAAGATATAATATGATTTGCGAAGTGTCACGTATTCCTCGCCTACACTTCTAATGAATGTAAATGCGACACTTCCTTGCAAGGAAATAGCGTTTGCAGATGTCTAGGTATCGTAGCAATAGAGTTCTAATGCTACTTAAAACGCGATATCGCATCTCATTTCTATGTTTCATGGTAAGATATAATATGATTTGCGAAGTGTTATGTATTCCTCGTCTACACTTCAAATGAATGTAAATGCAACACTTCCTTGCTAGGAAATAGCGTTTGCAGATGTCTACGTATCGTAGCAATAGAGTTCTTATGATTCTTAAAACGCTATATTGCATCTCATTTCTACGCTTCATGGTAAGATATAATATGAATTGCGAAGTGTTATGTATTCCTCGTCTACACTTCAAATGAATGTAAATGCGACACTTCCTTGCTAGGAAATAGCGTCTGCAGATGTCTAGGTATCGTAGCAATAGAGTTCTAATGCTTCTTAAAACGCGATATCGCATCTCATTTCTATGTTTCATGGTAAGATATAATATGATTTGCGAAGTGTTATGTATTCCTCGTCTACACTTCAAATGAATGTAAATGCGACACTTCCTTGCAAGGAAATAGCGATTGCAGATGTCTACGTCTCGTAGAAATAGTGTTCTAATGCTTCATAAAACGCGATATCGCATCTCATTTCTATGTTTCATGGTAAGATATAATATGATTTACGAAGTGTCATGTATTCCTCGTCTACACTACAAATGATTGTAAATGCGATACTTCCTTGCTAGGAAATAGCGTTTGCAGATGTCTACGTATCGTAGCAATAGCTTTCTAATGCTTCTTAAAACGCGATATCGCATCTCATTTCTATGTTTCATGGCATGATATAATATGATTTGCGAAGTGTTTTGTATTCCTACTTCAAATGAATGTAAATGCGACACTTCTTTGCTAGGAAATAGCGTTTGCAAATGTCTACCTATCGTAGCAATAGTGTTCTAATGCTTCTTAAAACGCGATATCGCATCTCATTTCTATGTTTCATGGTAAGATGTAACATGATTTGCGAAGTATCATGTATTCCTCGTCTACACTTCAAATGAATGTGAATGCGATACTTCCTCGCTAGGAAATAGCGTTTGCAGATGTCTACGTATCGTAGCAATAGCTTTCTAATGCTTCTTAAAACGCGATATCGCATTTCATTTCTATGTTTCATGGTAAGATATAATATGATTTGCGAAGTGTCATGTATTCCTCGTCTACACTACAAATGATTGTAAATGCGATACTTCCTTGCTAGGAAATAGCGTTTGCAGATGTCTAGGTATCGTAGCAATAGAGTTCTAATGCTTCTTAAAACGCGATATCGCATCTCATTTCTATGTTTCATGGTAAGATATAATATAATTTGCGAAGTGGTATGTATTCCTCGTCTACACTTCAAATGAATGTAAATGCGACACTTCCTTGCAAGGAAATAGCGATTGCAGATGTCTACGTCTCGTAGCAATAGTGTTCTAATGCTTCATAAAACGCGATATCGCATCTCATTTCTATGTTTCATGGTAAGATATAATATGATTTGCGAAGTGTCATGTATTCCTCGTCTACACTACAAATGATTGTAAATGCGATACTTCCTTGCAAGGAAATAGCGTCTGCAGATGTCTAGGTATCGTAGCAATAGAGTTCTAATGCTTCTTAAAACGCGATATCGCATCTCATTTCTATGTTTCATGGTAAGATATAATATGATTTGCGAAGTGTTATGTATTCCTCGTCTACACTTCAAATGAATGTAAATGCGACACTTCCTTGCACGGAAATAGCGATTGCAGATGTCTAGGTATCGTAGCAATAGAGTTCATATGATTCTTAAAACGCGATATCGCATCTCATTTCCATGTTTCATGGTAAGATATAACATGATTTGCGAAGTGTTATGTATTCCTCGTCTACACTTCAAACGAATGTGAATGCGATACTTCCTCGCTAGGAAATAGCGTTTGCAGATGTCTACGTATCGTAGCAATAGAGTTCATATGATTCTTAAACCGCGATATCGCATCTCATTTCTATGTTTCATGGTAAGATATAATATGATTTGCGAAGTGTTATGTATTCCTCGTCTACACTTCAAATGAATGTAAATGCGACACTTCCTTGCAAGGAAATAGCGATTGCAGATGTCTACGTCTCGTAGCAATAGTGTTCTAATGCTTCATAAAACGCGATATCGCATCTCATTTCTATGTTTCATGGTAAGATATAATATGATTTGCGAAGTGTCATGTATTCCTCGTCTACACTACAAATGATTGTAAATGCGATACTTCCTTGCAAGGAAATAGCGATTGCAGATGTCTACGTCTCGTAGCAATAGAGTTCATATGATTCTTAAAACGCGATATCGCATCTCATTTCTATGTTTCATGGTAAGATATAACATGATTTGCGAAGTATTATGTATTCCTTGTCTACACTTCAAATGAATGTGAATGCGATACTTCCTCGCTAGGAAATAGCATTTGCAGATGTCTACGTATCGTAGCAATAGCTTTCTAATGCTTCTTAAAACGCGATATCGATTCTCATTTCTATGTTTCATGGTAAGATATAATATGATTTGCGAAGTGTCACGTATTCCTCGCCTACACTTCTAATGAATGTAAATGCGACACTTCCTTGCAAGGAAATAGCGTTTGCAGATGTCTAGGTATCGTAGCAATAGAGTTCTAATGCTACTTAAAACGCGATATCGCATCTCATTTCTATGTTTCATGGTAAGATATAATATGATTTGCGAAGTGTTATGTATTCCTCGTCTACACTTCAAATGAATGTAAATGCGACACTTCCTTGCTAGGAAATAGCGTTTGCAGATGTCTACGTATCGTAGCAATAGAGTTCTTATGATTCTTAAAACGCTATATTGCATCTCATTTCTACGCTTCATGGTAAGATATAATATGAATTGCGAAGTGTTATGTATTCCTCGTCTACACTTCAAATGAATGTAAATGCGACACTTCCTTGCTAGGAAATAGCGTCTGCAGATGTCTAGGTATCGTAGCAATAGAGTTCTAATGCTTCTTAAAACGCGATATCGCATCTCACTTCTATGTTTCATGGTAAGACATAATATGATTTGCGTAGTGTTATGTATTCCTCGTCTACACTTCAAATGAAAGTAAATGCGACACTTCCTTGCAAGGAAATAGCGATTGCAGATGTCTACGTATCGTAGCAATAGAGTTCATATGATTCTTAAAACGCGATATCGCATCTCATTTCTATGTTTCATGGTAAGATATAACATGATTTGCGAAGTATCATGTATTCCTCGTCTACACTTCAAATGAATGTGAATGCGATACTTCCTCGCTAGGAAATAGCGTTTGCAGATGTCTACGTATCGTAGCAATAGCTTTCTAATGCTTCTTAAAACGCGATATCGCATCTCATTTCTATGTTTCATGGTAAGATATAACATGATTTGCGAAGTATCATGTATTCCTCGTCTACACTTCAAATGTATGTGAATGCGATACTTCCTCGCTAGGAAATAGCGTTTGCAGATGTCTACGTATCGTAGCAACAGCTTTCTAATGCTTCTTAAAACGCGATATCGCATCTCATTTCTATGTTTCATGGTAAGATATAATATGATTTGCGAAGTGTTATGTATTCCTCGTCTACACTTCAAATGAATGTAAATGCGATACTTCCTTGCTAGGAAATAGCGTCTGCAGATGTCTAGGTATCGTAGCAATAGAGTTCTAATGCTTCTTAAAACGCGATATCGCATCTCATTTCTATGTTTCATGGTAAGATATAATATGATTTGCGAAGTGTTATGTATTCCTCGTCTACACTTCAAATGAATGTAAATGCGACACTTCCTTGCAAGGAAATAGCGATTGCAGATGTCTACGTCTCGTAGAAATAGTGTTCTAATGCTTCATAAAACGCGATATCGCATCTCATTTCTATGTTTCATGGTAAGATATAATATGATTTACGAAGTGTCATGTATTCCTCGTCTACACTACAAATGATTGTAAATGCGATACTTCCTTGCTAGGAAATAGCGTTTGCAGATGTCTACGTATCGTAGCAATAGCTTTCTAATGCTTCTTAAAACGCGATATCGCATCTCATTTCTATGTTTCATGGTATGATATAATATGATTTGCGAAGTGTTTTGTATTCCTACTTCAAATGAATGTAAATGCGACACTTCTTTGCTAGGAAATAGCGTTTGCAAATGTCTACCTATCGTAGCAATAGTGTTCTAATGCTTCTTAAAACGCGATATCGCATCTCATTTCTATGTTTCATGGTAAGATGTAACATGATTTGCGAAGTATCATGTATTCCTCGTCTACACTTCAAATGAATGTGAATGCGATACTTCCTCGCTAGGAAATAGCGTTTGCAGATGTCTACGTATCGTAGCAATAGCTTTCTAATGCTTCTTAAAACGCGATATCGCATTTCATTTCTATGTTTCATGGTAAGATATAATATGATTTGCGAAGTGTCATGTATTCCTCGTCTACACTACAAATGATTGTAAATGCGATACTTCCTTGCTAGGAAATAGCGTTTGCAGATGTCTAGGTATCGTAGCAATAGAGTTCTAATGCTTCTTAAAACGCGATATCGCATCTCATTTCTATGTTTCATGGTAAGATATAATATGATTTGCGAAGTGGTATGTATTCCTCGTCTACACTTCAAATGAATGTAAATGCGACACTTCCTTGCAAGGAAATAGCGATTGCAGATGTCTACGTCTCGTAGCAATAGTGTTCTAATGCTTCATAAAACGCGATATCGCATCTCATTTCTATGTTTCATGGTAAGATATAATATGATTTGCGAAGTGTCATGTATTCCTCGTCTACACTACAAATGATTGTAAATGCGATACTTCCTTGCAAGGAAATAGCGTCTGCAGATGTCTAGGTATCGTAGCAATAGAGTTCTAATGCTTCTTAAAACGCGATATCGCATCTCATTTCTATGTTTCATGGTAAGATATAATATGATTTGCGAAGTGTTATGTATTCCTCGTCTACACTTCAAATGAATGTAAATGCGACACTTCCTTGCACGGAAATAGCGATTGCAGATGTCTAGGTATCGTAGCAATAGAGTTCATATGATTCTTAAAACGCGATATCGCATCTCATTTCCATGTTTCATGGTAAGATATAACATGATTTGCGAAGTGTTATGTATTCCTCGTCTACACTTCAAACGAATGTGAATGCGATACTTCCTCGCTAGGAAATAGCGTTTGCAGATGTCTACGAATCGTAGCAATAGCTTTCTAATGCTTCTTAAAACGAGATATTGCATCTCATATCTATGTTTCATGATAAGATATAATATTCATTGCGAAGTGTTATGTATTCCTCGTCTACACTTCAAATGAATGTAAATGCGACACTTCCATGCAAGGAAATAGCGTTTGCAGATGTCTACGTATCGTAGCAATAGAGTTCTTATGATTCTTAAAACGCTATATTGCATCTCATTTCTACGCTTCATGGTAAGATATAATATGATTTGCGAAGTGTTATGTATTCCTCGTCTACACTTCAAATGAATGTAAATGCGACACTTCCTCGCTGGGAAATAGCGTTTGCAGATGTCTAGGTATCGTAGCAATAGAGTTCTAATGCTTCATAAAGCGCGAAATCGCATCTCATTTCTATGTTTCATGGTAAGATATAATATGATTTGCGAAGTGTCATGTATTCCTCGTCTACACTGCAAATGATTGTAAATGCGATACTTCCTTGCAAGGAAATAGCGTCTGCAGATGTCTAGGTATCGTAGCAATAGAGTTCTAATGCTTCTTAAAACGCGATATCGCATCTCATTTCTATGTTTCATGGTAAGATATAATATGATTTGCGAAGTGTTATGTATTCCTCGTCTACACTTCAAATGAATGTAAATGCGATACTTCCTTGCTAGGAAATAGCGTCTGCAGATGTCTAGGTATCGTAGCAATAGAGTTCTAATGCTTCTTAAAACGCGATATCGCATCTCATTTCTATGTTTCATGGTAAGATATAATATGATTTGCGAAGTGTTATGTATTCCTCGTCTACACTTCAAATGAATGTAAATGCGACACTTCCTTGCAAGGAAATAGCGATTGCAGATGTCTACGTCTCGTAGAAATAGTGTTCTAATGCTTCATAAAACGCGATATCGCATCTCATTTCTATGTTTCATGGTAAGATATAATATGATTTACGAAGTGTCATGTATTCCTCGTCTACACTACAAATGATTGTAAATGCGATACTTCCTTGCTAGGAAATAGCGTTTGCAGATGTCTACGTATCGTAGCAATAGCTTTCTAATGCTTCTTAAAACGCGATATCGCATCTCATTTCTATGTTTCATGGTATGATATAATATGATTTGCGAAGTGTTTTGTATTCCTACTTCAAATGAATGTAAATGCGACACTTCTTTGCTAGGAAATAGCGTTTGCAAATGTCTACCTATCGTAGCAATAGTGTTCTAATGCTTCTTAAAACGCGATATCGCATCTCATTTCTATGTTTCATGGTAAGATGTAACATGATTTGCGAAGTATCATGTATTCCTCGTCTACACTTCAAATGAATGTGAATGCGATACTTCCTCGCTAGGAAATAGCGTTTGCAGATGTCTACGTATCGTAGCAATAGCTTTCTAATGCTTCTTAAAACGCGATATCGCATTTCATTTCTATGTTTCATGGTAAGATATAATATGATTTGCGAAGTGTCATGTATTCCTCGTCTACACTACAAATGATTGTAAATGCGATACTTCCTTGCTAGGAAATAGCGTTTGCAGATGTCTAGGTATCGTAGCAATAGAGTTCTAATGCTTCTTAAAACGCGATATCGCATCTCATTTCTATGTTTCATGGTAAGATATAATATGATTTGCGAAGTGGTATGTATTCCTCGTCTACACTTCAAATGAATGTAAATGCGACACTTCCTTGCAAGGAAATAGCGATTGCAGATGTCTACGTCTCGTAGCAATAGTGTTCTAATGCTTCATAAAACGCGATATCGCATCTCATTTCTATGTTTCATGGTAAGATATAATATGATTTGCGAAGTGTCATGTATTCCTCGTCTACACTACAAATGATTGTAAATGCGATACTTCCTTGCAAGGAAATAGCGTCTGCAGATGTCTAGGTATCGTAGCAATAGAGTTCTAATGCTTCTTAAAACGCGATATCGCATCTCATTTCTATGTTTCATGGTAAGATATAATATGATTTGCGAAGTGTTATGTATTCCTCGTCTACACTTCAAATGAATGTAAATGCGACACTTCCTTGCACGGAAATAGCGATTGCAGATGTCTAGGTATCGTAGCAATAGAGTTCATATGATTCTTAAAACGCGATATCGCATCTCATTTCCATGTTTCATGGTAAGATATAACATGATTTGCGAAGTGTTATGTATTCCTCGTCTACACTTCAAACGAATGTGAATGCGATACTTCCTCGCTAGGAAATAGCGTTTGCAGATGTCTACGTATCGTAGCAATAGCTTTCTAATGCTTCTTAAAACGAGATATTGCATCTCATATCTATGTTTCATGATAAGATATAATATTCATTGCGAAGTGTTATGTATTCCTCGTCTACACTTCAAATGAATGTAAATGCGACACTTCCATGCAAGGAAATAGCGTTTGCAGATGTCTACGTATCGTAGCAATAGAGTTCTTATGATTCTTAAAACGCTATATTGCATCTCATTTCTACGCTTCATGGTAAGATATAATATGATTTGCGAAGTGTTATGTATTCCTCGTCTACACTTCAAATGAATGTAAATGCGACACTTCCTCGCTGGGAAATAGCGTTTGCAGATGTCTAGGTATCGTAGCAATAGAGTTCTAATGCTTCATAAAGCGCGAAATCGCATCTCATTTCTATGTTTCATGGTAAGATATAATATGATTTGCGAAGTGTCATGTATTCCTCGTCTACACTGCAAATGATTGTAAATGCGATACTTCCTTGCAAGGAAATAGCGTCTGCAGATGTCTAGGTATCGTAGCAATAGAGTTCTAATGCTTCTTAAAACGCGATATCGCATCTCATTTCTATGTTTCATGGTAAGATATAATATGATTTGCGAAGTGTTATGTATTCCTCGTCTACACTTCAAATGAATGTAAATGCGATACTTCCTTGCTAGGAAATAGCGTCTGCAGATGTCTAGGTATCGTAGCAATAGAGTTCTAATGCTTCTTAAAACGCGATATCGCATCTCATTTCTATGTTTCATGGTAAGATATAATATGATTTGCGAAGTGTTATGTATTCCTCGTCTACACTTCAAATGAATGTAAATGCGACACTTCCTTGCAAGGAAATAGCGATTGCAGATGTCTACGTCTCGTAAAAATAGTGTTCTAATGCTTCATAAAACGCGATATCGCATCTCATTTCTATGTTTCATGGTAAGATATAATAAGATTTGCGAAGTGTCATGTATTCCTCGTCTACACTACAAATGATTGTAAATGCGATACTTCCTTGCTAGGAAATAGCGTCTGCAGATGTCTAGGTATCATAGCAATAGAGTTCTAATGCTTCTTAAAACGCGATATCGCATCTCATTTCTATGTTTCATGATAAGATATAATATGATTTGCGAAGTGTTATGTATTCCTCGTCTACACTTCAAATGAATGTAAATGCGACACTTCCTTGCAAGGAAATAGCGATTGCAGATGTCTACGTCTCGTAGCAATAGAGTTCATATGATTCTTATAACGCGATATCGCATCTCATTTCTACGTTTCATGGTAAGATATAACATGATTTGCGAAGTGTTATGTATTCCTTGTCTACACTTCAAATGAATGTGAATGCGATATTTCCTCGCTAGGAAATAGCGTTTGCAGATGTCTACGTATCGTAGCAATAGCTTTCTAATGCTTCTTAAAACGCGATATCGCATCTCATTTCTATGTTTCATGGTATGATATAATATGATTTGAGAAGTGTTTTGTATTCCTACTTCAAATGAATGTAAATGCGACACTTCTTTGCTAGGAAATAGCGTTTGCAAATCTCTACCTATCGTAGCAATAGTGTTCTAATGCTTCTTAAAACGCGATATCGCATCTCATTTCTATGTTTCATGGTAAGATATAACATGATTTGCGAAGTATCATGTATTCCTCGTCTACACTTCAAATGAATGTGAATGCGATACTTCCTCGCTAGGAAATAGCGTTTGCAGATGTCTACGTATCGTAGCAATAGCTTTCTAATGCTTCTTAAAACGAGATATTGCATCTCATATCTATGTTTCATGATAAGATATAATATTCATTGCGAAGTGTTATGTATTCCTCGTCTACACTTCAAATGAATGTAAATGCGACACTTCCATGCAAGGAAATAGCGTTTGCAGATGTCTACGTATCGTAGCAATAGAGTTCCTATGATTCTTAAAACGCTATATTGCATCTCATTTCTACGCTTCATGGTAAGATATAATATGATTTGCGAAGTGTTATGTATTCCTCGTCTACACTTCAAATGAATGTAAATGCGACACTTCCTCGCTGGGAAATAGCGTTTGCAGATGTCTAGGTATCGTAGCAATAGAGTTCTAATGCTTCTTAAAACGCGATATCGCATCTCACTTCTATGTTTCATGGTAAGATATAATATGATTTGCGTAGTGTTATGTTTTCCTCGTCTACACTTCAAATGAAAGTAAATGCGACACTTCCTCGCTAGGAAATAGCGATTGCAGATGTCTACGTATCGTAGCAATAGAGTTCATATGATTCTTAAAACGCGATATCGCATCTCATTTCTATGTTTCATGGTAAGATATAATATGATTTGCGAAGTGTTATGTATTCCTCGTCTACACTTCAAATGAATGTAAATGCGACACTTCCTTGCAAGGAAATAGCGTTTGCAGATGTCTAGGTATCGTAGCAATAGAGTTCTAATGCTACTTAAAACGCGATATCGCATCTCATTTCTATGTTTCATGGTAAGATATAATATGATTTGCGAAGTGTTATGTATTCCTCGTCTACACTTCAAATGAATGTAAATGCGACACTACCTTGCAAGGAAATAGCGATTGCAGATGTCTAGGTATCGTAGCAATAGAGTTCATATGATTCTTAAAACGCGATATCGCATCTCATTTCCATGTTTCATGGTAAGACATAACATGATTTGCGAAGTGTTACGTATTCCTCGTCTACACTTCAAATGAATGTGAATGCGATACTTCCTCGCTAGGAAATAGCGTTTGCAGATGTCTACGTATCGTAGCAATAGCTTTCTAATGCTTCTTAAAACGAGATATTACATCTCATATCTATGTTTCATGATAAGATATAATATTCATTGCGAAGTGTTATGTATTCCTCGTCTACACTTCAAATGAATGTAAATGCGACACTTCCATGCAAGGAAATAGCGTTTGCAGATGTCTACGTATCGTAGCAATAGAGTTCTTATGATTCTTAAAACGCTATATTGCATCTCATTTCTACGCTTCATGGTAAGATATAATATGATTTGCGAAGTGTTATGTATTCCTCGTCTACACTTCAAATGAATGTAAATGCGACACATCCTTGCTAGGAAATAGCGTCTGCAGATGTCTAGGTATCGTAGCAATAGAGTTCTAATGCTTCTTAAAACGCGATATCGCATCTCACTTCTATGTTTCATGGTAAGATATAATATGATTTGCGTAGTGTTATGTATTCCTCGTCTACACTTCAAATGAAAGTAAATGCGACACTTCCTTGCAAGGAAATAGCGATTGCAGATGTCTACGTATCGTAGCAATAGAGTTCATATGATTCTTAAAACGCGATATCGCATCTCATTTCTATGTTTCATGGTAAGATATAACATGATTTGCGAAGTATCATGTATTCCTCGTCTACACTTCAAACGAATGTGAATGCGATACTTCCTCGCTAGGAAATAGCGTTTGCAGATGTCTACGTATCGTAGCAATAGTGTTCTAATGCTTCATAAAGCGCGAAATCGCATCTCATTTCTATGTTTCATGGTAAGATATAATATGGTTTGCGAAGTGCCATGTATTCCTCGTCTACACTGCAAATGATTGTAAATGCGATACTTCCTTGCAAGGAAATAGCGTCTGCAGATGTCTAGGTATCGTAGCAATAGAGTTCTAATGCTTCTTAAAACGCGATATCGCATCTCATTTCTATGTTTCATGGTAAGATATAATATGATTTGCGAAGTGTTATGTATTCCTCGTCTACACTTCAAATGAATGTAAATGCGACACTTCCTTGCTAGGAAATAGCGTCTGCAGATGTCTAGGTATCGTAGCAATAGAGTTCTAACGCTTCTTAAAACGCGATATCGCATCTCATTTCTATGTTTCATGGTAAGATATAATATGACTTGCGAAGTGTAATGTATTCCTCGTCTACACTTCAAATGAATGTAAATGCGACACTTCCATGCAAGGAAATAGCGTTTGCAGATGTCTACGTATCGTAGCAATAGTGTTCTTATGATTCTTAAAACGCGATATCGCATCTCATTTCTATGTTTCATGGTACGATATAATATGATTTGCGAAGTATCATGTATTCCTCGTTAGCACCTCAAATGAATGTAAGTGCGACACTTCCTTGCTAGGAAATAGCGTCTGCAGATGTCTAGGTATCGTAGCAATAGAGTTCTAATGCTTCTTAAAACGCGATATCGCATCTCATTTCTATGTTTCATGGTAAGATATAATATGACTTGCGAAGTGTTATGTATTCCTCGTCTACACTTCAAATGAATGTAAATGCGACACTTCCATGCAAGGAAATAGCGTTTGCAGATGTCTACGTATCGTAGCAATAGAGTTCTTATGATTCTTAAAACGCGATATCGCATCTCATTTCTATGTTTCATGGTACGATATAATATGATTTGCGAAGTATCATGTATTCCTCGTTAGCACCTCAAATGAATGTAAGTGCGACACTTCCTTGCTAGGAAATAGCGTCTGCAGATGTCTAGGTATCGTAGCAATAGAGTTCTAATGCTTCTTAAAACGCGATATCGCATCTCATTTCTATGTTTCATGGTAAGATACAATATGATTTGCGAAGTGTCATGTATTCCTCGTCTACACTACAAATGATTGTAAATGCGATACTTCCTTGCAAGGAAATAGCGATTGCAGATGTCTACGTCTCGTAGCAATAGTGTTCTAATGCTTCATAAAACGCGATATCGCATCTCATTTCTATGTTTCATGGTAAGATATAATATGATTTGCGAAGTGTCATGTATTCCTCGTCTACACTACAAATGATTGTAAATGCGATACTTCCTTGCTAGGAAATAGCGTTTGCAGATGTCTAGGTATCGTAGCAATAGAGTTCTAATGCTTCTTAAAACGCGATATCGCATCTCATTTCTATGTTTCATGGTAAGATATAATATGATTTGCGAAGTGTTATGTATTCCTCGTCTACACTTCAAATGAATGTAAATGCGACACTTCCTTGCAAGGAAGTAGCGATTGCAGATGTCTACGTCTCGTAGCAATAGTGTTCTAATGCTTCATAAAACGCGATATCGCATCTCATTTCTATGTTTCATGGTATGATATAATATGATTTGCGAAGCGTCATGTATTCCTCGTCTACACTACAAATGATTGAAAATGCGATACTTGCTTGCTAGGAAATAGCGTCTGCAGATGTCTAGGTATCGTAGCAATAGAGTTCTAATGCTTCTTAAAACGCGATATCGCATCTCATTTCTATGTTTCATGGTAAGATATAATATGATTTGCGAAGTGTTATGTATTCCTCGTCTACACTTCAAATGAATGTAAATGCGACACTTCCTTGCAAGGAAATAGCGATTGCAGATGTCTACGTCTCGTAGCAATAGAGTTCATATGATTCTTAAAACGCGATATCGCATCTCATTTCTATGTTTCATGGTAAGATATAATATGATTTGCGAAGTGTCATGTATTCCACGTCTACACTTCAAATGAATGTAAATCCGACACTACCTTGCAAGGAAATAGCGTTTGCAGATGTCTACGTATCGTAGCAATAGAGTTCTAATGCTTCTTAAAACGCGATATCGCATCTCATTTCTATGTTTCATAGTAAGATATAATATGATTTGCAAAGTGTCACGTATTCCTCGCCTACACTTCAAATGAATGTAAATGCGACACTTCCTTGCTAGGAAATAGCGTCTGCAGATGTCTAGGTATCGTAGCAATAGAGTTCTAATGCTTCTTAAAACGCGATATCGCATCTCATTTCTATGTTTCATGGTAAGATATAACATGATTTGCGAAGTGTTATGTATTCCTTGTCTACACTTCAAATGAATGTGAATGCTATACTTCCTCGCTAGGAAATAGCATTTGCAGATGTCTAGGTATCGAAGCAATAGAGTTCAAATGCTTCTTAAAACGAGATATTGCATCTCATATCTATGTTTCCTGATAAGATATAATATTCATTGCGAAGTGTTATGCATTCCTCGTCTACGATTCAAATGAATGTAAATGCGACACTTCCTTGCTAGGAAATAGCGTTTGCAGATGTCTACGTATCGAAGCAATAGAGTTCAAATGCTTCTTAAAACGAGATATTGCATCTCATATCTATGTTTCCTGATAAGATATAATATTCATTGCGAAGTGTTATGCATTCCTTGTCTACGATTCAAATGAATGTAAATGCGACACTTCCTTGCAAGGAAATAGCGTTTGCAGATGTCTACGTATCGTAGCAATAGAGTTCTTATGATGCTTAAAACGCGATATCGCATCTCATTTCTATGTTTCATGGTAAGATATAATATGAATTGCGAAGTATCATGTATTCCTCGTCTACACTTCAAATGAATGTAAATGCGACACTTCCTTGCTAGGAAATAGCGCCTGCAGATGTCTAGGTATCGTAGCAATAGAGTTCTAATGCTTCTTAAAACGCGATATCGCATCTCATTTCTATGTTTCATGGTAAGATATAATATGATTTGCGAAGTGTTATGTATTCCTCGTCTACACTTCAAATGAATGTAAATGCGACACTTCCTTGCAAGGAAATAGCGATTGCAGATGTCTACGTCTCGTAGCAATAGTGTTCTAATGCTTCATAAAACGCGATATCGCATCTCATTTCTATGTTTCATGGTAAGATATAATATGATTTGCGAAGTGTCATGTATTCCTCGTCTACACTACAAATGATTGTAAATGCGATACTTCCTTGCTAGGAAATAGCGTCTGCAGATGTCTAGGTATCGTAGCAATAGAGTTCTAATGCTTCTTAAAACGCGATATCGCATCTCATTTCTATGCTTCATGGTAAGATATAATATGATTTGCGAAGTGTTATGTATTCCTCGTCTACACTTCAAATGAATGTAAATGCGACACTTCCTTGCAAGGAAATAGCGATTGCAGATGTCTACGTCTCGTAGCAATAGAGTTCATATGATTCTTAAAACGCGATATCGCATCTCATTTCTATGTTTCATGGTAAGATATAATATGATTTGCGAAGTATCATGTATTCCTAGTCTACACTTCAAATGAATGTAAAGGCGACACTTCCTTGCTAGGAAATAGCGTCTGCAGATGTCTAGGTATCGTAGCAATAGAGTTCTAATGCTTCTTAAAACGCGATATCGCATCTCATTTCTATGTTTCATGGTAAGATATAATATGATTTGCGAAGTATCATGTATTCCTCGTCTACACTTCAAATGAATGTAAATGCGACACTTCCTTGCTAGGAAATAGCGTCTGCAGATGTCTAGGTATCGTAGCAATAGAGTTCTAATGCTTCTTAAAACGCGATATCGCATCTCATTTCTATGTTTCATGGTAAGATATAATATGATTTGCGAAGTGTTATGTATTCCTCGTCTACACTTCAAATGAATGTGAATGCGACACTTCCTCGCTTGGAAATGGCGTTTGCAGATGTCTACGTATCGTAGCAATAGATTTCTAATGCTTCTTAAAACGCGATATCGCATCTCATTTCTATGTTTCATGGTAAGATATAATATGATTTGCGAAGTGTCATGTATTCCTCGTCTACACTACAAATGATTGAAAATGCGATACTTCCTTGCTAGGAAATAGCGTCTGCAGATGTCTAGGTATCGTAGCAATAGAGTTCTAATGCTACTTAAAACGCGATATCGCATCTCATTTCTATGTTTCATGGTAAGATATAATATGATTTGCGAAGTGTTATGTATTCCTCGTCTACACTTCAAATGAATTTAAATTCGACACTTCCTTGCAAGGAAATAGCGATTGCAGATGTCTACGTCTCGTAGCAATAGAGTTCATATGATTCTTAAAACGCGATATCGCATCTCATTTCTATGTTTCATGGTAAGATATAACATGATTTGCGAAGTGTTATGTATTCCTTGTCTACACTTCAAATGAATGTGAATGCGATACTTCCTCGCTAGGAAATAGCATTTGCAGATGTCTACGTATCGTAGCAATAGCTTTCTAATGCTTCTTAAAACGCGATATCGATTCTCATTTCTATGTTTCATGGTAAGATATAAAATGATTTGCGAAGTGCCACGTATTCCTCGCCTACACTTCAAATGAATGTAAATGCGACACTTCCTTGCTAGGAAATAGCGTTTGCAGATGTCTACGCATCGAAGCACTAGAGTTCAAATGCTTCTTAAAACGAGATATTGCATCTCATATCTATGTTTCCTGATAAGATATAATATTCATTGCGAAGTGTTATGCATTCCTCGTCTACGATTCAAATGAATGTAAATGCGACACTTCCTTGCAAGGAAATAGCGTTTGCAGATGTCTACGTATCGTAGCAATAGAGTTCTTATGATTCTTAAAACGCGATATCGCATCTCATTTCTATGTTTCATGGTAAGATATAATATGAATTGCGAAGTATCATGTATTCCTCGTCTACACTTCAAATGAATGTAAATGCGACACTTCCTTGCTAGGAAATAGCGCCTGCAGATGTCTAGGTATCGTAGAAATAGAGCTCTAATGCTTCTTAAAACGCGATATCGCATCTCATTTCTATGTTTCATGGTAAGATATAATATGATTTGCGAAGTGTTATGTATTCCTCGTCTACACTTCAAATGAATGTAAATGCGACACTTCCTTGCAAGGAAATAGCGATTGCAGATGTCTACGTCTCGTAGCAATAGTGTTCTAATGCTTCATAAAACGCGATATCGCATCTCATTTCTATGTTTCATGGTAAGATATAATATGATTTGCGAAGTGTCATGTATTCCTCGTCTACACTACAAATGATTGTAAATGCGATACTTCCTTGCTAGGAAATAGCGTCTGCAGATGTCTAGGTATCGTAGCAATAGAGTTCTAATGCTTCTTAAAACGCGATATCGCATCTCATTTCTATGCTTCATTGTAAGATATAATATGATTTGCGAAGTGTTATGTATTCCTCGTCTACACTTCAAATGAATGTAAATGCGACACTTCCTTGCAAGGAAATAGCGATTGCAGATGTCTACGTCTCGTAGCAATAGAGTTCATATGATTCTTAAAACGCGATATCGCATCTCATTTCTATGTTTCATGGTAATATATAATATGATTTGCGAAGTATCATGTATTCCTAGTCTACACTTCAAATGAATGTAAAGGCGACACTTCCTTGCTAGGAAATAGCGTCTGCAGATGTCTAGGTATCGTAGCAATAGAGTTCTAATGCTTCTTAAAACGCGATATCGCATCTCATTTCTATGTTTCATGGTAAGATATAATATGATTTGCGAAGTATCATGTATTCCTCGTCTACACTTCAAATGAATGTAAATGCGACACTTCCTTGCTAGGAAATTGCGTCTGCAGATGTCTAGGTATCGTAGCAATAGAGTTCTAATGCTTCTTAGAACGCGATATCGCATCTCATTTCTATGGTTCATGGTAAGATATAATATGATTTGCGAAGTATTGTGTATTCCTCGTCTACACTTCAAATGAATGTGAATGCGACACTTCCTCGCTTGGAAATGGCGTTTGCAGATGTCTACGTATCGTAGCAATAGATTCCTAATGCTTCTTAAAACGCGATATCGCATCTCATTTCTATGTTTCATGGTAAGATATAATATGATTTGCGAAGTGTCATGTATTCCACGTCTACACTTCAAATGAATGTAAATGCGACACTACCTTGCAAGGAAATAGCGTTTGCAGATGTCTACGTATCGTAGCAATAGAGTTCTAATGCTTCTTAAAACGCGATATCGCATCTCATTTCTATGTTTCATAGTAAGATATAATATGATTTGCGAAGTGTTATGTATTCCTCGTCTACACTTCAAATGAATGTAAATGCGACACTACTTTGCTAGGAAATAGCGTTTGCAAATGTCTACCTATCATAGCAATAGTGTTCTAATGCTTCTTAAAACGCGATATCGCATCTCATTTCTATGTTTCATGGTAAGATATAACATGATTTGCGAAGTGTCATGTATTCCTCGTCTACACTACAAATAAATGTAAATGCGATACTTCCTTGCTAGGAAATAGCGTCTGCAGATGTCTAGGTATCGTAGCAATAGAGTTCTAATGCTTCTTAAAACGCGATATCGCATCTCATTTCTATGTTTCATGGTAAGATATAATATGATTTGCGAAGTATCATGTATTCCTCGTCTACACTTCAAATGAATGTAAATGCGACACTTCCTTGCTAGGAAATAGCGTCTGCAGATGTCTAGGTATCGTAGCAATAGAGTTCTAATGCTTCTTAGAACGCGATATCGCATCTCATTTCTATGGTTCATGGTAAGATATAATATGATTTGCGAAGTATTGTGTATTCCTCGTCTACACTTCAAATGAATGTGAATGCGACACTTCCTCGCTTGGAAATGGCGTTTGCAGATGTCTACGTATCGTAGCAATAGATTTCTAATGCTTCTTAAAACGCGATATCGCATCTCATTTCTATGTTTCATGGTAAGATATAACATGATTTGCGAAGTGTCATGTATTCCTCGTCTACACTACAAATAAATGTAAATGCGATACTTCCTTGCTAGGAAATAGCGTCTGCAGATGTCTACGAATCGTAGCAATAGAGTTCTAATGCTTCTTAAAACGCGATATCGCATCTCATTTCTATGTTTCATGGTAAGATATAATATGATTTGCGAAGTGTCATGTATTCCACGTCTACACTTCAAATGAATGTAAATGCGACACTACCTTGCAAGGAAATAGCGTTTGCAGATGTCTACTAATCGTAGCAATAGAGTTCTAATGCTTCTTAAAACGCGATATCGCATCTCATTTCTATGTTTCATAGTAAGATATAATATGATTTGCGAAGTGTTATGTATTCCTCGTCTACACTTCAAATGAATGTAAATGCGACACTACTTTGCTAGGAAATAGCGTTTGCAAATGTCTACCTATCATAGCAATAGTGTTCTAATGCTTCTTAAAACGCTATATCGCATCTCATTTCTATGTTTCCTGATAAGATATAATATTCATTGCGAAGTGTTATGCATTCCTTATCTACGATTCAAATGAATGTAAATGCGACACTTCCTTGCAAGGAAATAGCGTTTGCAGATGTCTACGTATCGTAGCAATAGAGTTCTTATGATGCTTAAAACGCGATATCGCATCTCATTTCTATGTTTCATGGTAAGATATAATATGAATTGCGAAGTATCACGTATTCCTCGCCTACACTTCAAATGAATGTAAATGCGACACTTCCTTGCTAGGAAATAGCGTTTGCAGATGTCTACGTATCGAAGCAATAGAGTTCAAATGCTTCTTAAAACGAGATATTGCATCTCATATCTATGTTTCCTGATAAGATATAATATTCATTGCGAAGTGTTATGCATTCCTTGTCTACGATTCAAATGAATGTAAATGCGACACTTCCTTGCAAGGAAATAGCGTTTGCAGATGTCTACGTATCGTAGCAATAGAGTTCTTATGATGCTTAAAACGCGATATCGCATCTCATTTCTATGTTTCATGGTAAGATATAATATGAATTGCGAAGTATCATGTATTCCTCGTCTACACTTCAAATGAATGTAAATGCGACACTTCCTTGCTAGGAAATAGCGCCTGCAGATGTCTAGGTATCGTAGCAATAGAGTTCTAATGCTTCTTAAAACGCGATATCGCATCTCATTTCTATGTTTCATGGTAAGATATAATATGATTTGCGAAGTGTTATGTATTCCTCGTCTACACTTCAAATGAATGTAAATGCGACACTTCCTTGCAAGGAAATAGCGATTGCAGATGTCTACGTCTCGTAGCAATAGTGTTCTAATGCTTCATAAAACGCGAAATCGCATCTCATTTCTATGTTTCATGGTAAGATATAATATGATTTGCGAAGTGTCATGTATTCCTCGTCTACACTACAAATGATTGTAAATGCGATACTTCCTTGCTAGGAAATAGCGTCTGCAGATGTCTAGGTATCGTAGCAATAGAGTTCTAATGCTTCTTAAAACGCGATATCGCATCTCATTTCTATGCTTCATGGTAAGATATAATATGATTTGCGAAGTGTTATGTATTCCTCGTCTACACTTCAAATGAATGTAAATGCGACACTTCCTTGCAAGGAAATAGCGATTGCAGATGTCTACGTCTCGTAGCAATAGAGTTCATATGATTCTTAAAACGCGATATCGCACCTCATTTCTATGTTTCATGGTAAGATATAACATGATTTGCGAAGTGTTATGTATTCCTTGTCTACACTTCAAATGAATGTGAATGCGATACTTCCTCGCTAGGAAATAGCATTTGCAGATGTCTACGTATCGTAGCAATAGCTTTCTAATGCTTCTTAAAACGCGATATCGATTCTCATTTCTATGTTTCATGGTAAGATATAAAATGATTTGCGAAGTGCCACGTATTCCTCGCCTACACTTCAAATGAATGTAAATGCGACACTTCCTTGCTAGGAAATAGCGTTTGCAGATGTCTACGCATCGAAGCACTAGAGTTCAAATGCTTCTTAAAACGAGATATTGCATCTCATATCTATGTTTCCTGATAAGATATAATATTCATTGCGAAGTGTTATGCATTCCTCGTCTACGATTCAAATGAATGTAAATGCGACACTTCCTTGCAAGGAAATAGCGTTTGCAGATGTCTACGTATCGTAGCAATAGAGTTCTTATGATTCTTAAAACGCGATATCGCATCTCATTTCTATGTTTCATGGTAAGATATAATATGAATTGCGAAGTATCATGTATTCCTCGTCTACACTTCAAATGAATGTAAATGCGACACTTCCTTGCTAGGAAATAGCGCCTGCAGATGTCTAGGTATCGTAGCAATAGAGTTCTAATGCTTCTTAAAACGCGATATCGCATCTCATTTCTATGTTTCATGGTAAGATATAATATGATTTGCGAAGTGTTATGTATTCCTCGTCTACACTTCAAATGAATGTAAATGCGACACTTCCTTGCAAGGAAATAGCGATTGCAGATGTCTACGTCTCGTAGCAATAGTGTTCTAATGCTTCATAAAACGCGATATCGCATCTCATTTCTATGTTTCATGGTAAGATATAATATGATTTGCGAAGTGTCATGTATTCCTCGTCTACACTACAAATGATTGTAAATGCGATACTTCCTTGCTAGGAATTAGCGTCTGCAGATGTCTAGGTATCGTAGCAATAGAGTTCTAATGCTTCTTAAAACGCGATATCGCATCTCATTTCTATGCTTCATGGTAAGATATAACATGATTTGCGAAGTGTCATGTATTCCTCGTCTACACTACAAATAAATGTAAATGCGATACTTCCTTGCTAGGAAATAGCGTCTGCAGATGTCTAGGTATCGTAGCAATAGAGTTCTAATGCTTCTTAAAACGAGATATCGCATCTCATTTCTATGTTTCATGGTAAGATATAATATGATTTGCGAAGTGTCACGTATTCCTCGCCTACACTTCAAATGAATGTAAATGCGACACTTCCTTGCTAGGAAATAGCGTTTGCAGATGTCTACGTATCGTAGCAATAGAGTTCTTATGATGCTTAAAACGCGATATCGCATCTCATTTCTATGTTTCATGGTAAGATATAATATGAATTGCGAAGTATCATGTATTCCTCGTCTACACTTCAAATGAATGTAAATGCGACACTTCCTTGCTAGGAAATAGCGCCTGCAGATGTCTAGGTATCGTAGCAATAGAGTTCTAATGCTTCTTAAAACGCGATATCGCATCTCATTTCTATGTTTCATGGTAAGATATAATATGATTTGCGAAGTGTTATGTACTCCTCGTCTACACTTCAAATGAATGTAAATGCGACACTTCCTTGCAAGGAAATAGCGATTGCAGATGTCTACGTCTCGTAGCAATAGTGTTCTAATGCTTCTTAAAACGCGATATCGCATCTCATTTCTATGTTTCATGGTAAGATATAATATGATTTGCGAAGTGTCATGTATTCCTCGTCTACACTACAAATGATTGTAAATGCGATACTTCCTTGCTAGGAAATAGCGTCTGCAGATGTCTAGGTATCGTAGCAATAGAGTTCTAATGCTTCTTAAAACGCGATATCGCATCTCATTTCTATGCTTCATGGTAAGATATAATATGATTTGCGAAGTGTTATGTATTCCTCGTCTACACTTCAAATGAAAGTAAATGCGACACTTCCTTGCAAGGAAATAGCGATTGCAGATGTCTACGTCTCGTAGCAATAGAGTTCATATGATTCTTAAAACGCGATATCGCATCTCATTTCTATGTTTCATGGTAAGATATAATATGATTTGCGAAGTATCATGTATTCCTAGTCTACACTTCAAATGAATGTAAAGGCGACACTTCCTTGCTAGGAAATAGCGTCTGCAGATATCTAGGTATCGTAGCAATAGAGTTCTAATGCTTCTTAAAACGCGATATCGCATCTCATTTCTATGTTTCATGGTAAGATATAATATGATTTGCGAAGTATCATGTATTCCTCGTCTACACTTCAAATGAATGTAAATGCGACACTTCCTTGCTAGGAAATAGCGTCTGCAGATGTCTAGGTATCGTAGCAATAGAGTTCTAATGCTTCTTAGAACGCGATATCGCATCTCATTTCTATGGTTCATGGTAAGATATAATATGATTTGCGAAGTATTGTGTATTCCTCGTCTACACTTCAAATGAATGTGAATGCGACACTTCCTCGCTTGGAAATGGCGTTTGCAGATGTCTACGTATCGTAGCAATAGATTTCTAATGCTTCTTAAAACGCGATATCGCATCTCATTCCTATGTTTCATGGTAAGATATAATATGATTTGCGAAGTGTCATGTATTCCACGTCTACACTTCAAATGAATGTAAATGCGACACTACCTTGCAAGGAAATAGCGTTTGCAGATGTCTACGTATCGTAGCAATAGAGTTCTAATGCTTCTTAAAACGCGATATCGCATCTCATTTCTATGTTTCATAGTAAGATATAATATGATTTGCGAAGTGTTATGTATTCCTCGTCTACACTTCAAATGAATGTAAATGCGACACTACTTTGCTAGGAAATAGCGTTTGCAGATGTCTACGTATCGTAGCAATAGAGTTCTTATGATGCTTAAAACGCGATATCGCATCTCATTTCTATGTTTCATGGTAAGATATAATATGATTTGCGAAGTATCATGTATTCCTCGTCTACACTTCAAATGAATGTAAATGCCACACTTCCTTGCTAGGAAATAGCGTCTGCAGATGTCTAGGTATCGTAGCAATAGAGTTCTAATGCTTATTAAAACGCGATATCGCATCTCATTTCTATGTTTCATGGTAAGATATAATATGATTTGCGAAGTGTTAGGTATTCCTCGTCTACACTTCAAATGAATGTAAATGCGACACTTCCTTGCAAGGAAATAGCGTCTGCAGATGTCTAGGTATCGTAGCAATAGAGTTCTAATGCTTATTAAAACGCGATATCGCATCTCATTTCTATGTTTCATGGTAAGATATAATATGATTTGCGAAGTGTTATGTATTCCTCGTCTACACTTCAAATGAATGTAAATGCGACACTTCCTTGCAAGGAAATAGCGATTGCAGGTGCCTACGTCTCGTAGCAATAGTGTTCTAATGCTTCATAAAACGCGATATCGCATCTCATTTCTATGTTTCATGGTAAGATATAATATGATTTGCGAAGTGTCATGTATTCCTCGTCAACACTACAAATGATTGTAAATGCGATACATCCTTGCTAGGAAATAGCGTCTGCAGATGTCTAGGTATCGTAGCAATAGAGTTCTAATGCTACTTAAAACGCGATATCGCATCTCATTTCTAGGCTTCATGGTAAGATATAATATGATTTGCGAAGTGTTATGTATTCCTCGTCTACACTTCAAATGAATGTAAATGCGACACTTCCTTGCAAGGAAATAGCGATTGCAGATGTCCACGTCTCGTAGCAATAGAGTTCATATGATTCTTCAAACGCGATATCGCATCTCATTTCTATGTTTCATGGTAAGATATAACATGATTTGCTAAGTGTTATGTATTCCTTGTCTACACTTCAAATGAATGTGAATGCGATACTTCCTCGCTAGGAAATAGCATTTGCAGATGTCTACGTATCGTAGCAATAGCTTTCTAATGCTTCTTAAAACGCGATATCGATTCTCATTTCTATGTTTCATGGTAAGATATAATATGATTTGCGAAGTGTCACGTATTCCTCGCCTACACTTCAAATGAATGTAAATGCGACACTTCCTTGCTAGGAAATAGCGTTTGCAGATGTCTACGTATCGAAGCAATAGAGTTCAAATGCTTCTTAAAACGAGATATTGCATCTCATATCTATGTTTCCTGATAAGATATAATATTCATTGCGAAGTGTTATGCATTCCTCGTCTACGATTCAAATGAATGTAAATGCGACACTTCCTTGCAAGGAAATAGCGTTTGCAGATGTCTACGTATCGTAGCAATACAGTTCTTATGATGCTTAAAACGCGATATCGCATCTCATTTCTATGTTTCATGGTAAGATATAATATGATTTGCGAAGTATCATGTACTCCTCGTCTACACTTCAAATGAATGTAAATGCGACACTTCCTTGCTAGGAAATAGCGTCTGCAGATGTCTAGGTATCGTAGCAATAGAGTTCTAATGCTTATTAAAACGCGATATCGCATCTCATTTCTATGTTTCATGGTAAGATATAATATGATTTGCGAAGTGTTATGTATTCCTCGTCTACACTTCAAATGAATGTAAATGCGACACTTCCTTGCAAGGAAATAGCGTCTGCAGATGTCTAGGTATCGTAGCAATAGAGTTCTAATGCTTATTAAAACGCGATATCGCATCTCATTTCTATGTTTCATGGTAAGACATAATATGATTTGCGAAGTGTTATGTATTCCTCGTCTACACTTCAAATGAATGTAAATGCGACACTTCCTTGCAAGGAAATAGCGATTGCAGGTGCCTACGTCTCGTAGCAATAGTGTTCTAATGCTTCATAAAACGCGATATCGCATCTCATTTCTATGTTTCATGGTAAGATATAATATGATTTGCGAAGTGTCATGTATTCCTCGTCAACACTACAAATGATTGTAAATGCGATACTTCCTTGCTAGGAAATGGCGTCTGCAGATGTCTAGGTATCGTAGCAATAGAGTTCTAATGCTTCTTAAAACGCGATATCGCATCTCATTTCTAGGCTTCATGGTAAGATATAATATGATTTGCGAAGTGTTATGTATTCCTCGTCTACACTTCAAATGAATGTAAATGCGACACTTCCTTGCAAGGAAATAGCGATTGTAGATGTCTACGTCTCGTAGCAATAGAGTTCATATGATTCTTAAAACGCGATATCGCATCTCATTTCTATGTTTCATGGTAAGATATAACATGATTTACGAAGTGTTATGTATTCCTTGTCTACACTTCAAATGAATGTGAATGCGATACTTCCTCGCTAGGAAATAGCATTTGCAGATGTCTAGGTATCGTAGCAATAGAGTTCTAATGCTTCATAAAACGCGATATCGCATCTCATTTCTATGTTTCATGGTAAGATATGATATGATTTGCGAAGTGTCATGTATTCCTCGTCTACACTACAAATGATTGTAAATGCGACACTTCCTTGCAAGGAAATAGCGATTGCAGATGTCCACGTCTCGTAGCAATAGAGTTCATATGATTCTTAAAACGCGATATCGCATCTCATTTCTATGTTTCATGGTAAGATATAACATGATTTGCTAAGTGTTATGTATTCCTTGTCTACACTTCAAATGAATGTGAATGCGATACTTCCTCGCTAGGAAATAGCATTTGCAGATGTCTACGTATCGTAGCAATAGCTTTCTAATGCTTCTTAAAACGCGATATCGATTCTCATTTCTATGTTTCATGGTAAGATATAATATGATTTGCGAAGTGTCACGTATTCCTAGCCTACACTTCAAATGAATGTAAATGCGACACTTCCTTGCTAGGAAATAGTGTTTGCAGATGTCTACGTATCGAAGCAATAGAGTTCAAATGCTTCTTAAAACGAGATATTGCATCTCATATCTATGTTTCCTGATAAGATATAATATTCATTGCGAAGTGTTATGCATTCCTCGTCTACGATTCAAATGAATGTAAATGCGACACTTCCTTGCAAGGAAATAGCGTTTGCAGATGTCTACCTATCGAAGCAATAGAGTTCAAATGCTTCTTAAAACGAGATATTGCATCTCATATCTATGTTTCATGATAAGATATAATATTCATTGCGAAGTGTTATGCATTCCTCGCCTACGATTCAAATGAATGTAAATGCGACACTTCCTTGCTAGGAAATAGCGTTTGCAGATGTCTACGTATCGAAGCAATAGAGTTCAAAAGCTTCTTAAAACGAGATATTGCATCTCATATCGTAGAAATAGAGTTCTAATGCTTCTTAAAACGCGATATCGCATCTCATTTCTATGTTTCATGGTAACATATAATATGATTTGCGAAGTGTCATGTATTCCACGTCTACACTTCAACTGAATGTAAATGCGACACTACCTTGCAAGGAAATAGCGTTTGCAGATGTCTACGTATCGTAGCAATAGAGTTCTAATGCTTCTTAAAACGCGATATCGCATCTCATTTCTATGTTTCATAGTAAGATATAATATGATTTGCGAAGTGTTATGTATTCTTCGTCTACACTTCAAATGAATGTAAATGCGACACTACTTTGCTAGGAAATAGCGTTTGCAATTGTCTGCCTATCATAGCAATAGTGTTCTAATGCTTCTTAAAACGCGATATCGCATCTCATTTCTATGTTTCATGGTAAGATATAACATGATTTGCAAAGTGTCATGTATTCCTCGTCTACACTACAAATAAATGTAAATGCGATACTTCCTTGCTAGGAAATAGCGTCTGCAGATGTCTAGGTATCGTAGCAATAGAGTTCTAATGCTTCATAAAACGCGATATCGCATCTCATTTCTATGTTTCATGGTAAGATATGATATGATTTGCGAAGTGTCATGTATTCCTCGTCTACACTACAAATGATTGCAAATGCGACACTTCCTTGCAAGGAAATAGCGATTGCAGATGTCCACGTCTCGTAGCAATAGAGTTCATATGATTCTTAAAACGCGATATCGCATCTCATTTCTATGTTTCATGGTAAGATATAACATGATTTGCTAAGTGTTATGTATTCCTTGTCTACACTTCAAATGAATGTGAATGCGATACTTCCTCGCTAGGAAATAGCATTTGCAGATGTCTACGTATCGTAGCAATAGCTTTCTAATGCTTCTTAAAACGCGATATCGATTCTCATTTCTATGTTTCATGGTAAGATATAATATTCATTGCGAAGTGTTATGCATTCCTCGTCTACGATTCAAATGAATGTAAATGCGACACTTCCTTGCAAGGAAATAGCGTTTGCAAATGTCTACGTATCGTAGCAATAGAGTTCTTATGATGCTTAAAACGCGATATCGCATCTCATTTCTATGTTTCATGGTAAGATATAATATGATTTGCGAAGTATCATGTATTCCTCGTCTACACTTCAAATGAATGTAAATGCGACACTTCCTTGCTAGGAAATAGCGTCTGCAGATGTCTAGGTATCGTAGCAATAGAGTTCTAATGCTTATTAAAACGCGATATCGCATCTCATTTCTATGTTTCATGGTAAGATATAATATGATTTGCGAAGTATCATGTATTCCTCGTCTACACTTCAAATGAATGTAAATGCGACACTTCCTTGCTAGGAAATAGCGTCTGCAGATGTCTAGGTATCGTAGCAATAGAGTTCTAATGCTTATTAAAACGCGATATCGCATCTCATTTCTATGTTTCATGGTAAGATATAATATGATTTGCGAAGTGTTATGTATTCCTCGTCTACACTTCAAATGAATGTAAATGCGACACTTCCTTGCAAGGAAATAGCGTCTGCAGATGTCTAGGTATCGTAGCAATAGAGTTCTAATGCTTATTAAAACGCGATATCGCATCTCATTTCTATGTTTCATGGTAAGATATAATATGATTTGCGAAGTGTTATGTATTCCTCGTCTACACTTCAAATGAATGTAAATGCGACACTTCCTTGCAAGGAAATAGCGATTGCAGGTGCCTACGTCTCGTAGCAATAGTGTTCTAATGCTTCATAAAACGCGATATCGCATCTCATTTCTATGTTTCATGGTAAGATATAATATGATTTGCGAAGTGTCATGTATTCCTCGTCAACACTACAAATGATTGTAAATGCGATACTTCCTTGCTAGGAAATAGCGTCTGCAGATGTCTAGGTATCGTAGCAATAGAGTTCTAATGCTTCTTAAAACGCGATATCGCATCTCATTTCTAGGCTTCATGGTAAGATATAATATGATTTGCGAAGTGTTATGTATTCCTCGTCTACACTTCAAATGAATGTAAATGCGACACTTCCTTGCAAGGAAATAGCGAATGCAGATGTCTAGGTATCGTAGCAATAGAGTTCATATGATTCTTAAAACGCGATATCGCATCTCATTTCTATGTTTCATGGTAAGATATAACATGATTTACGAAGTGTTATGTATTCCTTGTCTACACTTCAAATGAATGTGAATGCGATACTTCCTCGCTAGGAAATAGCATTTGCAGATGTCTACGTATCGTAGCAATAGCTTTCTAATGCTTCTTAAAACGCGATATCGATTCTCATTTCTATGTTTCATGGTAAGATATAATATGATTTGCGAAGTGTCACGTATTCCTAGCCTACACTTCAAATGAATGTAAATGCGACACTTCCTTGCTAGGAAATAGTGTTTGCAGATGTCTACGTATCGAAGCAATAGAGTTCAAATGCTTCTTAAAACGAGATATTGCATCTCATATCTATGTTTCCTGATAAGATATAATATTCATTGCGAAGTGTTATGCATTCCTCGTCTACGATTCAAATGAATGTAAATGCGACACTTCCTTGCAAGGAAATAGCGTTTGCAGATGTCTACCTATCGAAGCAATAGAGTTCAAATGCTTCTTAAAACGAGATATTGCATCTCATATCTATGTTTCATGATAAGATATAATATTCATTGCGAAGTGTTATGCATTCCTCGCCTACGATTCAAATGAATATAAATGCGACACTTCCTTGCTAGGAAATAGCGTTTGCAGATGTCTACGTATCGAAGCAATAGAGTTCAAAAGCTTCTTAAAACGAGATATTGCATCTCATATCGTAGAAATAGAGTTCTAATGCTTCTTAAAACGCGATATCGCATCTCATTTCTATGTTTCATGGTAACATATAATATGATTTGCGAAGTGTCATGTATTCCACGTCTACACTTCAACTGAATGTAAATGCGACACTACCTTGCAAGGAAATAGCGTTTGCAGATGTCTACGTATCGTAGCAATAGAGTTCTAATGCTTCTTAAAACGCGATATCGCATCTCATTTCTATGTTTCATAGTAAGATATAATATGATTTGCGAAGTGTTATGTATTCTTCGTCTACACTTCAAATGAATGTAAATGCGACACTACTTTGCTAGGAAATAGCGTTTGCAATTGTCTGCCTATCATAGCAATAGTGTTCTAATGCTTCTTAAAACGCGATATCGCATCTCATTTCTATGTTTCATGGTAAGATATAACATGATTTGCGAAGTGTCATGTATTCCTCGTCTACACTACAAATAAATGTAAATGCGATACTTCCTTGCTAGGAAATAGCGTCTGCAGATGTCTAGGTATCGTAGCAATAGAGTTCTAATGCTTCATAAAACGCGATATCGCATCTCATTTCTATGTTTCATGGTAAGATATGATATGATTTGCGAAGTGTCATGTATTCCTCGTCTACACTACAAATGATTGCAAATGCGACACTTCCTTGCAAGGAAATAGCGATTGCAGATGTCCACGTCTCGTAGCAATAGAGTTCATATGATTCTTAAAACGCGATATCGCATCTCATTTCTATGTTTCATGGTAAGATATAACATGATTTGCTAAGTGTTATGTATTCCTTGTCTACACTTCAAATGAATGTGAATGCGATACTTCCTCGCTAGGAAATAGCATTTGCAGATGTCTACGTATCGTAGCAATAGCTTTCTAATGCTTCTTAAAACGCGATATCGATTCTCATTTCTATGTTTCATGGTAAGATATAATATGATTTGCGAAGTGTCACGTATTCCTCGCCTACACTTCAAATGAATGTAAATGCGACACTTCCTTGCTAGGAAATAGCGTTTGCAGATGTCTACGTATCGAAGCAATAGAGTTCAAATGCTTCTTAAAACGAGATATTGCATCTCATATCTATGTTTCCTGATAAGATATAATATTCATGGCGAAGTGTTATGCATTCCTCGTCTACGATTCAAATGAATGTAAATGCGACACTTCCTTGCAAGGAAATAGCGTTTGCAGATGTCTACGTATCGTAGCAATAGAGTTCTTATGATGCTTAAAACGCGATATCGCATCTCATTTCTATGTTTCATGGTAAGATATAATATGATTTGCGATGTATCATGTATTCCTCGTCTACACTTCAAATGAATGTAAATGCGACACTTCCTTGCTAGGAAATAGCGTCTGCAGATGTCTAGGTATCGTAGCAATAGAGTTCTAATGCTTATTAAAACGCGATATCGCATCTCATTTCTATGTTTCATGGTAAGATATAATATGATTTGCGAAGTGTTATGTATTCCTCGTCTACACTTCAAATGAATGTAAATGCGACACTTCCTTGCAAGGAAATAGCGTCTGCAGATGTCTAGGTATCGTAGCAATAGAGTTCTAATGCTTATTAAAACGCGATATCGCATCTCATTTCTATGTTTCATGGTAAGATATAATATGATTTGCGAAGTGTTATGTATTCCTCGTCTACACTTCAAATGAATGTAAATGCGACACTTCCTTGCAAGGAAATAGCGATTGCAGGTGCCTACGTCTCGTAGCAATAGTGTTCTAATGCTTCATAAAACGCGATATCGCATCTCATTTCTATGTTTCATGGTAAGATATAATATGATTTGCGAAGTGTCATGTATTCCTCGTCAACACTACAAATGATTGTAAATGCGATACTTCCTTGCTAGGAAATAGCGTCTGCAGATGTCTAGGTATCGTAGCAATAGAGTTCTAATGCTTCTTAAAACGCGATATCGCATCTCATTTCTAGGCTTCATGGTAAGATATAATATGATTTGCGAAGTGTTATGTATTCCTCGTCTACACTTCAAATGAATGTAAATGCGACACTTCCTTGCAAGGAAATAGCGATTGCAGATGTCTACGTCTCGTAGCAATAGAGTTCATATGATTCTTAAAACGCGATATCGCATCTCATTTCTATGTTTCATGGTAAGATATAACATGATTTACGAAGTGTTATGTATTCCTTGTCTACACTTCAAATGAATGTGAATGCGATACTTCCTCGCTAGGAAATAGCATTTGCAGATGTCTAGGTATCGTAGCAATAGAGTTCTAATGCTTCATAAAACGCGATATCGCATCTCATTTCTATGTTTCATGGTAAGATATGATATGATTTGCGAAGTGTCATGTATTCCTCGTCTACACTACAAATGATTGTAAATGCGACACTTCCTTGCAAGGAAATAGCGATTGCAGATGTCCACGTCTCGTAGCAATAGAGTTCATATGATTCTTAAAACGCGATATCGCATCTCATTTCTATGTTTCACGGTAAGATATAACATGATTTGCTAAGTGTTATGTATTCCTTGTCTACACTTCAAATGAATGTGAATGCGATACTTCCTCGCTAGGAAATAGCATTTGCAGATGTCTACGTATCGTAGCAATAGCTTTCTAATGCTTCTTAAAACGCGATATCGATTCTCATTTCTATGTTTCATGGTAAGATATAATATGATTTGCGAAGTGTCACGTATTCCTCGCCTACACTTCAAATGAATGTAAATGCGACACTTCCTTGCTAGGAAATAGCGTTTGCAGATGTCTACGTATCGAAGCAATAGAGTTCAAATGCTTCTTAGAACGAGATATTGCATCTCATATCTATGTTTCCTGATAAGATATAATATTCATTGCGAAGTGTTATGCATTCCTCGTCTACGATTCAAATGAATGTAAATGCGACACTTCCTTGCAAGGAAATAGCGTTTGCAGATGTCTACCTATCGAAGCAATAGAGTTCAAATGCTTCTTAAAACGAGATATTGCATCTCATATCTATGTTTCATGATAAGATATAATATTCATTGCGAAGTGTTATGCATTCCTCGCCTACGATTCAAATGAATGTAAATGCGACACTTCCTTGCTAGGAAATAGCGTTTGCAGATGTCTACGTATCGAAGCAATAGAGTTCAAATGCTCCTTAAAACGAGATATTGCATCTCATATCGTAGAAATAGAGTTCTAATGCTTCTTAAAACGCGATATCGCATCTCATTTCTATGTTTCATGGTAAGATATAATATGATTTGCGAAGTGTCATGTATTCCACGTCTACACTTCAACTGAATGTAAATGCGACACTACCTTGCAAGGAAATAGCGTTTTCAGATGTCTACGTATCGTAGCAATAGAGTTCTAATGCTTCTTAAAACGCGATATCGCATCTCATTTCTATGTTTCATAGTAAGATATAATATGATTTGCGAAGTGTTATGTATTCTTCGTCTACACTTCAAATGAATGTAAATGCGACACTACTTTGCTAGGAAATAGCGTTTGCAATTTTCTACCTATCATAGCAATAGTGTTCTAATGCTTCTTAAAACGCGATATCGCATCTCATTTCTATGTTTCATGGTAAGATATAACATGATTTGCGAAGTGTCATGTATTCCTCGTCTACACTACAAATAAATGTAAATGCGATACTTCCTTGCTAGGAAATAGCGTCTGCAGATGTCTAGGTATCGTAGCAATAGAGTTCTAATGCTTCTTAAAACGCGATATCGCATCTCATTTCTATGTTTCATGGTAAGATATAATATGATTTGCGAAGTGTCACGTATTCCTCGCCTACACTTCAAATGAATGTAAATGCGACACTTCCTTGCAAGGAAATAGCGCTTGCAGATGTCTACGTATCGTAGCAATAGAGTTCTTATGATGCTTGAAACGCGATATCGCATCTCATTTCTATGTTTCATGGTAAGATATAATATGATTTGCGAAGTATCATGTATTCCTCGTCTACACTTCAAATGAATGTAAATGCGACACTTCCTTGCTAGGAAATAGCGTCTGCAGATGTCTAGGTATCGTAGCAATAGAGTTCTAATGCTTCTTAAAACGCGATATCGCATCTCATTTCTATGTTTCATGGTAAGATATAATATGATTTGCGAAGTGTTATGTATTCCTCGTCTACACTTCAAATGAATGTAAATGCGACACTTCCTTGCAAGGAAATAGCGATTGGAGATGTCTACGTCTCGTAGCAATAGTGTTCTAATGCTTCATAAAACGCGATATCGCATCTCATTTCTATGTTTCATGGTAAGATATAATATGATTTGCGAAGTGTCATGTATTCCTCGTCTACACTACAAATGATTGTAAATGCGATACTTCCTTGCTAGGAAATAGCGTCTGCAGATGTCTAGGTATCGTAGCAATAGAGTTCTAATGCTTCTTAAAACGCGATATCGCATCTCATTTCTATGCTTCATGGTAAGATATAATATGATTTGCGAAGTGTTATGTATTCCTCGTCTACACTTCAAATGAATGTAAATGCGACACTTCCTTGCAAGGAAATAGCGATTGCAGATGTCTACGTCTCGTAGCTATAGTGTTCTAATGCTTCATAAAACGCGATATCGCTTCTCATTTCTATGTTTCATGGTAAGATATAATATGATTTGCGAAGTGTCATGTATTCCTCGTCTACACTACAAATGATTGTAAATGCGATACTTCCTTGCTTGGAAATAGCGTCTGCAGATGTCTAGGTATCGTAGCAATAGAGTTCTAATGCTTCTTAGAACGCGATATCGCATCTCATTTCTATGCTTCATGGTAAGATATAATATGATTTGCGAAGTGTTATGTATTCCTCGTCTACACTTCAAATGAATGTAAATGCGACACTTCCTTGCAAGGAAATAGCGATTGCAGATGTCTACGTCTCGTAGCAATAGAGTTCATATGATTCTTAAAACGCGATATCGCATCTCATTTCTATGTTTCATGGTAAGATATAACATGATTTGCGAAGTGTTATGTATTCCTTGTCTACACTTCAAATGAATGTGAATGCGATACTTCCTCGCTAGGAAATAGCATTTGCAGATGTCTAGGTATCGTAGCAATAGAGTTCTAATGCTTCTTAAAACGCGATATCGCATCTCATTTCTATGTTTCATGGTAAGGTATAATATGATTTGCGAAGTATTGTGTATTCCTCGTCTACACTTCAAATGAATGTGAATGCGACACTTCCTCGCTTGGAAATGGCGTTTGCAGATGTCTACGTATCGTAGCAATAGATTTCTAATGCTTCTTAAAACGCGATTTCGCATTTCATTTCTATGTTTCATAGTAAGATATAATATGATTTGCGAAGTGTCATGTATTCCTCGTCTACACTACAAATGATTGTAAATGCGATACTTCCTTGCTAGGAAATAGCGTCTGCAGATGTCTAGGTATCGTAGCAATAGAGTTCTAATGCTTCTTAAAACGCGATATCGCATCTCATTTCTATGTTTCATGGTAACATATAATATGATTTGCGAAGTGTCATGTATTCCACGTCTACACTTCAACTGAATGTAAATGCGACACTACCTTGCAAGGAAATAGCGTTTGCAGATGTCTACGTATCGTAGCAATAGAGTTCTAATGCTTCTTAAAACGCGATATCGCATCTCATTTCTATGTTTCATAGTAAGATATAATATGATTTGCGAAGTGTTATGTATTCTTCGTCTACACTTCAAATGAATGTAAATGCGACACTACTTTGCTAGGAAATAGCGTTTGCAAATGTCTACCTATCATAGCAATAGTGTTCTAATGCTTCTTAAAACGCGATATCGCATCTCATTTCTATGTTTCATGGTAAGATATAACATGATTTGCGAAGTGTTATGTATTCCTCGTCTACACATCAACTAAATGTAAATGCGCACTTCCTTGCAAGGAAATAGCGTTTGCAGATGTCTACGTATCGTAGCAATAGAGTTCATATGATTCTTAAAACGCGATATCGCATCTCATTTCTATGTTTCATGGTAAGATATAATATGATTTGCGAAGTGTTATGTATTCCTCGTCTACACTTCAAACGAATGTAAATGAGACACTTCTTTGCTAGGAAATAGCGTTTGCAAATGTCTACCTATCGTAGCAATAGCGTTCTAATGCTTCTCAAAACGCGATATCGCATCTCATTTCTATGCTTCATGGTATGATATAATATGATTTGCGAAGAATCATGTATTCCTCGTCTACATTTCAAATGAATGTAAATGCGACACTTCCTTGCAAGGAAATAGCGTTTGCAAATGTCTACCTATCGTAGCAGTAGTGTTCTAATGCTTCTTAGAACGCGATGTCGCATCTCATTTCTATGTTTCATGGTAAGATATTATATGATTTGCGGAGTGTTATGTATTCCTCGTCTACACTTCAAATGAATGTAAATGCGAAACTTTCTTCCAAGGAAATAGCGTTTGCAAATGTCTACCTATCGTAGCAGTAGTGTTCTAATGCTTCTTAGAACGCGATGTCGCATCTCATTTCTATGTTTCATGGAAAGATATAATATGATTTGCGAAGTGTTATGTATTCCTCGTCTACACTTCAAATGAATGTAAATGCGACACTTCCTTGCAAGGAAATAGCGATTGCAGATGTCTACGTCTCGTAGCAATAGTGTTCTAATGCTTCATAAAACGCGATATCGCATCTCATTTCTATGTTTCATGGTAAGATATAATATGATTTGCGAAGTGTCATGTATTCCTCGTCTACACTACAAATGATTGTAAATGCGATACTTCCTTGCTAGGAAATAGCGTCTGCAGATGTCTAGGTATCGTAGCAATTGAGTTCTAATGCTTCTTAAAACGCGATATCGCATCTCATTTCTATGCTTCATGGTAAGATATAATATGATTTGCGAAGTGTTATGTATTCCTCGTCTACACTTCAAATGAATGTAAATGCGACACTTCCTTGCAAGGAAATAGTGATTGCAGATGTCTACGTCTCGTAGCAATACAGTTCATATGATTCTTAAAACGCGATATCGCATCTCATTTCTATGTTTCATGGTAAGATATAACATGATTTGCGAAGTGTTATGTATTCCTTGTCTACACTTCAAATGAATGTGAATGCGATACTTCCTCGCTAGGAAATAGCGTTTGCAAATGTCTACCTATCGTAGCAATAGCGTTCTAATGCTTCTCAAAACGCGATATCGCATCTCATTTCTATGTTTCATGGTATGATATAATATGATTTGCGAAGAATCATGTATTCCTCGTCTACACTTCAAATGAATGTAAATGCGACACTTCCTTGCCAGGAAATAGCGTCTGCAGATGTCTAGGTATCGTAGCAATAGAGTTCTAATGCTTCTTAAAACGCGATATCGCATCTCATTTCTATGTTTCATGGTAAGATATAATATGATTTGCGAAGTGTTATGTATTCCTCGTCTACACATCAACTAAATGTAAATGTGCACTTCCTTGCAAGGAAATAGCGTTTGCAGATGTCTACGTATCGTAGCAATAGGGTCCTTATGATTCTTAAAACGCGATATCGCATCTCATTTCTATGCTTCATGGTAAGATATAATATGATTTGCGAAGTGTTATGTATTCCTCGTCTACACTTCAAACGAATGTAAATGAGACACTTCTTTGCTAGGAAATAGCGTTTGCAAATGTCTACCTATCGTAGCAATAGCGTTCTAATGCTTATTAGAACGCGATATCGCATCTCATTTCTATGTTTCATGGTAAGATATAATATGATTTGCGAAGTGTTATGTATTCCTCGTCTACACTTCAAATGAATGTAAATGCGACACTTCCTTGCAAGGAAATAGCGATTGCAGGTGCCTACGTCTCGTAGCAATAGTGTTCTAATGCTTCATAAAACGCGATATCGCATCTCATTTCTATGTTTCATGGTAAGATATAATATGATTTGCGAAGTGTTATGTATTCCTCGTCTACACTTCAAACGAATGTAAATGAGACACTTCTTTGCTAGGAAATAGCGTTTGCAAATGTCTACCTATCGTAGCATTAGCGTTCTAATGCTTCTCAAAACGCGATATCGCATCTCATTTCTATGTTTCATGGTATGATATAATATGATTTGCGAAGAATCATGTATTCCTCGTCTACACTTCAAATGAATGTAAATGCGACACTTCCTTGCCAGGAAATAGCGTCTGCAGATGTCTAGGTATCGTAGCAATAGAGTTCTAATGCTTCTTAAAACGCAATATCGCATCTCATTTCTATGTTTCATGGTAAGATATAATATGATTTGCGAAGTGTTATGTATTCCTCGTCTACACATCAACTAAATGTAAATGTGCACTTCCTTGCAAGGAAATAGCGTTTGCAGATGTCTACGTATCGTAGCAATAGGGTCCTTATGATTCTTAAAACGCGATATCGCATCTCATTTCTATGCTTCATGGTAAGATATAATATGATTTGCGAAGTGTTATGTATTCCTCGTCTACACTTCAAATGAATGTAAATGCGACACTTCTTTGCAAGGAAATAGCGTTTGCAGATGTCTACGTATCGTAGCAATAGTGTTCCTATGATTCTTAAAACGCGATATCGCATCTCATTTCTATGTTTCATGGTAAGATATATGATTTGCGAAGTGTTATGTATTCCTCGTCTACACTTCAAATGAATGTAAATGCGACACTTGTTTGCAAGGAAATAGCGTTTGCAGATGTCTACGTATCGTAGCAATAGAGTTCATATGATTCTTAAAACGCGATATCGCATCTCATTTCTATGTTTCATGGTAAGATATAATATGATTTGCGAAGTATCATGTATTCCTCGTCTACACTTCAAATGAATGTAAATGCGATACTTCCTTGCTAGGAAATAGCGTCTGCAGATGTCTAGGTATCGTAGCAATAGAGTTCTAATGCTTATTAAAACGCGATATCGCATCTCATTTCTATGTTTCATGGTAAGATATAATATGATTTGCGAAGTGTTATGTTTTCCTCGTCTACACTTCAAATGAATGTAAATGCGACACTTCCTTGCAAGGAAATAGCGATTGCAGGTGCCTACGTCTCGTAGCAATAGTGTTCTAATGCTTCATAAAACGCGATATCGCATCTCATTTCTATGTTTCATGGTAAGATATAATATGATTTGCGAAGTGTTATGTATTCCTCGTCTACACTTCAAACGAATGTAAATGAGACACTTCTTTGCTAGGAAATAGCGTTTGCAAATGTCTACCTATCGTAGCAATAGCGTTCTAATGCTTCTCAAAACGCGATATCGCATCTCATTTCTATGTTTCATGGTATGATATAATATGATTTGCGAAGAATCATGTATTCCTCGTCTACACTTCAAATGAATGTAAATGCGACACTTCCTTGCCAGGAAATAGCGTCTGCAGATGTCTAGGTATCGTAGCAATAGAGTTCTAATGCTTCTTAAAACGCAATATCGCATCTCATTTCTATGTTTCATGGTAAGATATAATATGATTTGCGAAGTGTTATGTATTCCTCGTCTACACATCAACTAAATGTAAATGTGCACTTCCTTGCAAGGAAATAGCGTTTGCAGATGTCTACGTATCGTAGCAATAGGGTCCTTATGATTCTTAAAACGCGATATCGCATCTCATTTCTATGCTTCATGGTAAGATATAATATGATTTGCGAAGTGTTATGTATTCCTCGTCTACACTTCAAATGAATGTAAATGCGACACTTCTTTGCAAGGAAATAGCGTTTGCAGATGTCTACGTATCGTAGCAATAGTGTTCCTATGATTCTTAAAACGCGATATCGCATCTCATTTCTATGTTTCATGGTAAGATATATGATTTGCGAAGTGTTATGTATTCCTCGTCTACACTTCAAATGAATGTAAATGCGACACTTGTTTGCAAGGAAATAGCGTTTGCAGATGTCTACGTATCGTAGCAATAGAGTTCATATGATTCTTAAAACGCGATATCGCATCTCATTTCTATGTTTCATGGTAAGATATAATATGATTTGCGAAGTATCATGTATTCCTCGTCTACACTTCAAATGAATGTAAATGCGACACTTCCTTGCTAGGAAATAGCGTCTGCAGATGTCTAGGTATCGTAGCAATAGAGTTCTAATGCTTATTAAAACGCGATATCGCATCTCATTTCTATGTTTCATGGTAAGATATAATATGATTTGCGAAGTGTTATGTATTCCTCGTCTACACTTCAAATGAATGTAAATGCGACACTTCCTTGCAAGGAAATAGCGATTGCAGGTGCCTACGTCTCGTAGCAATAGTGTTCTAATATTTCATAAAACGCGATATCGCATCTCATTTCTATGTTTCATGGTAAGATATAATATGATTTGCGAAGTGTCATGTATTCCTCGTCAACACTACAAATGATTGTAAATGCGATACTTCCTTGCTAGGAAATAGCGATTGCAGATGTCCACGTCTCGTAGCAATAGAGTTCATATGATTCTTAAAACGCGATATCGCATCTCATTTCTATGTTTCATGGTAAGATATAACATGATTTGCTAAGTGTTATGTATTCCTTGTCTACACTTCAAATGAATGTGAATGCGATACTTCCTCGCTAGGAAATAGCATTTGCAGATATCTACGTATCGTAGCAATAGCTTTCTAATGCTTCTTAAAACGCGATATCGATTCTCATTTCTATGTTTCATGGTAAGATATAATATGATTTGCGAAGTGTCACGTATTCCTCGCCTACACTTCAAATGAATGTAAATGCGACACTTCCTTGCTAGGAAATAGCGTTTGCAGATGTCTACGTATCGAAGCAATAGAGTTCAAATGCTTCTTAAAACGAGATATTGCATCTCATATCTATGTTTCCTGATAAGATATAATATTCATTGCGAAGTGTTATGCATTCCTCGTCTACGATTCAAATGAATGTAAATGCGACACTTCCTTGCAAGGAAATAGCGTTTGCAGATGTCTACCTATCGAAGCAATAGAGTTCAAATGCTTCTTAAAACGAGATATTGCATCTCATATCTATGTTTCATGATAAGGTATAATATTCATTGCGAAGTGTTATGCATTCCTCGCCTACGATTCAAATGAATGTAAATGCGACACTTCCTTGCTAGGAAATAGCGATAGCAGAAGTCTACGTATCGTAGAAATAGAGTTCTAATGCTTCTTAAAACGCGATATCGCATCTCATTTCTATGTTTCATGGTAAGATATAACATGATTTGCGAAGTGTCATGTATTCCTCGTCTACACTACAAATAAATGTAAATGCGATACTTCCTTGCTAGAAAATAGCGTCTGCAGATGTCTAGGTATCGTAGCAATAGAGTTCTAATGCTTCTTAAAACGCGATATCGCATCTCATTTCTATGTTTCATGGTAAGATATAATATGACTTGCGAAGTGTCACGTATTCCTCGCCTACACTTCAAATGAATGTAAATGCGACACTTCCTTGCAAGGAAATAGCGTTTGCAGATGTCTACGTATCGTAGCAATAGAGTTCTTATGATGCTTAAAACGCGATATCGCATCTCATTTCTATGTTTCATGGTAAGATATAATATGATTTGCGAAGTATCATGTATTCCTCGTCTACACTTCAAATGAATGTAAATGCGACACTTCCTTGCTAGGAAATAGCGTCTGCAGATGTCTAGGTATCGTAGCAATAGAGTTCTAATGCTTCTTAAAACGCGAAATCGCATCTCATTTCTATGTTTCATGGTAAGATATAATATGATTTGCGAAGTGTTATGTATTCCTCGTCTACACTTCAAATGAATGTAAATGCGACACTTCCTTGCAAGGAAATAGCGATTGGAGATGTCTACGTCTCGTAGCAATAGTGTTCTAATGCTTCATAAAACGCGATATCGCATCTCATTTCTATGTTTCATGGTAAGATATAATATGATTTGCGAAGTGTCATGTATTCCTCGTCTACACTACAAATGATTATAAATGCGATACTTCCTTGCTAGGAAATAGCGTCTGCAGATGTCTAGGTATCGTAGCAATAGAGTTCTAATGCTTCTTAAAACGCGATATCGCATCTCATTTCTATGCTTCATGGTAAGATATAATATGATTTGCGAAGTGTTATGTATTCCTCGTCTACACTTCAAATGAATGTAAATGCGACACTTCCTTGCAAGGAAATAGCGATTGCAGATGTCTACATCTCGTAGCAATAGTGTTCTAATGCTTCATAAAACGCGATATCGCTTCTCATTTCTATGTTTCATGGTAAGATATAATATGATTTGCGAAGTGTCATGTATTCCTCGTCTACACTACAAATGATTGTAAATGCGATACTTCCTTGCTTGGAAATAGCGTCTGCAGATGTCTAGGTATCGTAGCAATAGAGTTCTAATGCTTCTTAGAACGCGATATCGCATCTCATTTCTATGCTTCATGGTAAGATATAATATGATTTGCGAAGTGTTATGTATTCCTCGTCTACACTTCAAATGAATGTAAATGCGACACTTCCTTGCAAGGAAATAGCGATTGCAGATGTCTACGTCTCGTAGCAATAGAGTTCATATGATTCTTAAAACGCGATATCGCATCTCATTTCTATGTGTCATGGTAAGATATAACATGATTTGCGAAGTGTTATGTATTCCTTGTCTACACTTCAAATGAATGTGAATGCGATACTTCGTCGATAGGAAATAGCATTTGCAGATGTCTAGGTATCGTAGCAATAGAGTTCTAATGCTTCTTAAAACGCGATATCGCATCTCATTTCTATGTTTCATGGTAAGGTATAATATGATTTGCGAAGTATTGTGTATTCCTCGTCTACACTTCAAATGAATGTGAATGCGACACTTCCTCGCTTGGAAATGGCGTTTGCAGATGTCTACGTATCGTAGCAATAGATTTCTAATGCTTCTTAAAACGCGATATCGCATTTCATTTCTATGTTTCATAGTAAGATATAATATGATTTGCGAAGTGTTATGTATTCCTCGCCTATACTTCAAATGAATGTAAGTGCGAGACTTCTTTGCTAGGAAATAGCGTTTGCAAATGTCTACCTATCGTAGCAATAGTGTTCTAATGCTTCTTAAAACGCGATATCGCATCTCATTTCTATGTTTCATGGTAAGATATAATATGATTTGCGAAGTGTTATGTATTCCTCGTCTACACATCAACTAAATGTAAATGCGCACTTCCTTGCAAGGAAATAGCGTTTGCAGATGTCTACGTATCGTAGCAATAGAGTCCTTATGATTCTTAAAACGCGATATCGCATCTCACTTCTATGTTTCATGGTAAGATATATGATTTGCGAAGTGTTATGTATTCCTCGTCTACACTTCAAATGAATGTAAATGCGACACTTGTTTGCAAGGAAATAGCGTTTGCAGATGTCTACGTATCGTAGCAATAGAGTTCATATGATTCTTAAAACGCGATATCGCATCTCATTTCTATGTTTCATGGTAAGATGTAATATGATTTGCGAAGTGTTATGTATTCCTCGTCTACACTTCAAACGAATGTAAATGAGACACTTCTTTGCTAGGAAATAGCGTTTGCAAATGTCTACCTATCGTAGCAATAGCGTTCTAATGCTTCTCAAAACGCGATATCGCATCTCATTTCTATGTTTCATGGTATGATATAATATGATTTGCGAAGAATCATGTATTCCTCGTCTACATTTCAAATGAATGTAAATGCGACCCTTCCTTGCAAGGAAATAGCGTTTGCAAATGTCTACCTATCGTAGCAGTAGTGTTCTAATGCTTCTTAGAACGCGATGTCGCATCTCATTTCTATGTTTCATGGTAAGATATAATATGATTTGCGGAGTGTTATGTATTCCTCGTCTACACTTCAAATGAATGTAAATGCGAAACTTTCTTGCAAGGAAATAGCGTTTGCAAATGTCTACCTATCGTAGCAGTAGTGTTCTAATGCTTCTTAGAACGCGATGTCGCATCTCATTTCTATGTTTCATGGAAAGATATAATATGATTTGCGAAGTGTTATGTATTCCTCGTCTACACTTCAAATGAATGTAAATGCGACACTTCCTTGCAAGGAAATAGCGATTGCAGATGTCTACGTCTCGTAGCAATAGTGTTCTAATGCTTCATAAAACGCGATATCGCATCTCATTTCTATGTTTCATGGTAAGATATAATATGATTTGCGAAGTGTCATGTATTCCTCGTCTACACTACAAATGATTGTAAATGCGATACTTCCTTGCTAGGAAATAGCGTCTGCAGATGTCTAGGTAGCGTAGCAATAGAGTTCTAATGCTTCTTAAAACGCGATATCGCATCTCATTTCTATGCTTCATGGTAAGATATAATATGATTTGCGAAGTGTTATGTATTCCTCGTCTACACTTCAATTGAATGTAAATGCGACACTTCCTTGCAAGGAAATAGTGATTGCAGATGTCTACGTCTCGTAGCAATACAGTTCATATGATTCTTAAAACGCGATATCGCATCTCATTTCTATGTTTCATGGTAAGATATAACATGATTTGCGAAGTGTTATGTATTCCTTGTCTACACTTCAAATGAATGTGAATGCGATACTTCGTCGCTAGGAAATAGCATTTGCAGATGTCTACGTCTCGTAGCAATAGTGTTCTAATGCTTCATAAAACGCGATATCGCTTCTCATTTCTATGTTTCATGGTAAGATATAATATGATTTGCGAAGTGTCATGTATTCCTCGTCTACACTACAAATGATTGTAAATGCGATACTTCCTTGCTTGGAAATAGCGTCTGCAGATGTCTAGGTATCGTAGCAATAGAGTTCTAATGCTTCTTAGAACGCGATATCGCATCTCATTTCTATGCTTCATGGTAAGATATAATATGATTTGCGAAGTGTTATGTATTCCTCGTCTACACTTCAAATGAATGTAAATGCGACACTTCCTTGCAAGGAAATAGCGATTGCAGATGTCTACGTCTCGTAGCAATAGAGTTCATATGATTCTTAAAACGCGATATCGCATCTCATTTCTATGTGTCATGGTAAGATATAACATGATTTGCGAAGTGTTATGTATTCCTTGTCTACACTTCAAATGAATGTGAATGCGATACTTCGTCGATAGGAAATAGCATTTGCAGATGTCTAGGTATCGTAGCAATAGAGTTCTAATGCTTCTTAAAACGCGATATCGCATCTCATTTCTATGTTTCATGGTAAGGTATAATATGATTTGCGAAGTATTGTGTATTCCTCGTCTACACTTCAAATGAATGTGAATGCGACACTTCCTCGCTTGGAAATGGCGTTTGCAGATGTCTACGTATCGTAGCAATAGATTTCTAATGCTTCTTAAAACGCGATATCGCATTTCATTTCTATGTTTCATAGTAAGATATAATATGATTTGCGAAGTGTTATGTATTCCTCGCCTATACTTCAAATGAATGTAAGTGCGAGACTTCTTTGCTAGGAAATAGCGTTTGCAAATGTCTACCTATCGTAGCAATAGTGTTCTAATGCTTCTTAAAACGCGATATCGCATCTCATTTCTATGTTTCATGGTAAGATATAATATGATTTGCGAAGTGTTATGTATTCCTCGTCTACACATCAACTAAATGTAAATGCGCACTTCCTTGCAAGGAAATAGCGTTTGCAGATGTCTACGTATCGTAGCAATAGAGTCCTTATGATTCTTAAAACGCGATATCGCATCTCACTTCTATGTTTCATGGTAAGATATATGATTTGCGAAGTGTTATGTATTCCTCGTCTACACTTCAAATGAATGTAAATGCGACACTTGTTTGCAAGGAAATAGCGTTTGCAGATGTCTACGTATCGTAGCAATAGAGTTCATATGATTCTTAAAACGCGATATCGCATCTCATTTCTATGTTTCATGGTAAGATGTAATATGATTTGCGAAGTGTTATGTATTCCTCGTCTACACTTCAAACGAATGTAAATGAGACACTTCTTTGCTAGGAAATAGCGTTTGCAAATGTCTACCTATCGTAGCAATAGCGTTCTAATGCTTCTCAAAACGCGATATCGCATCTCATTTCTATGTTTCATGGTATGATATAATATGATTTGCGAAGAATCATGTATTCCTCGTCTACATTTCAAATGAATGTAAATGCGACCCTTCCTTGCAAGGAAATAGCGTTTGCAAATGTCTACCTATCGTAGCAGTAGTGTTCTAATGCTTCTTAGAACGCGATGTCGCATCTCATTTCTATGTTTCATGGTAAGATATAATATGATTTGCGGAGTGTTATGTATTCCTCGTCTACACTTCAAATGAATGTAAATGCGAAACTTTCTTGCAAGGAAATAGCGTTTGCAAATGTCTACCTATCGTAGCAGTAGTGTTCTAATGCTTCTTAGAACGCGATGTCGCATCTCATTTCTATGTTTCATGGAAAGATATAATATGATTTGCGAAGTGTTATGTATTCCTCGTCTACACTTCAAATGAATGTAAATGCGACACTTCCTTGCAAGGAAATAGCGATTGCAGATGTCTACGTCTCGTAGCAATAGTGTTCTAATGCTTCATAAAACGCGATATCGCATCTCATTTCTATGTTTCATGGTAAGATATAATATGATTTGCGAAGTGTCATGTATTCCTCGTCTACACTACAAATGATTGTAAATGCGATACTTCCTTGCTAGGAAATAGCGTCTGCAGATGTCTAGGTAGCGTAGCAATAGAGTTCTAATGCTTCTTAAAACGCGATATCGCATCTCATTTCTATGCTTCATGGTAAGATATAATATGATTTGCGAAGTGTTATGTATTCCTCGTCTACACTTCAATTGAATGTAAATGCGACACTTCCTTGCAAGGAAATAGTGATTGCAGATGTCTACGTCTCGTAGCAATACAGTTCATATGATTCTTAAAACGCGATATCGCATCTCATTTCTATGTTTCATGGTAAGATATAACATGATTTGCGAAGTGTTATGTATTCCTTGTCTACACTTCAAATGAATGTGAATGCGATACTTCGTCGCTAGGAAATAGCATTTGCAGATGTCTAGGTATCGTAGCTATAGAGTTCTAATGCTCCTTAAAACGCGATATCGCATCTCATTTCTATGTTTCATGGTAAGATATAATATGATTTGCGAAGTATTGTGTATTCCTCGTCTACACTTCAAATGAATGTGAATGCGACACTTCCTCGCTTGGAAATGGCGTTTGCAGATGTCTACGTATCGTAGCAATAGATTTCTAATGCTTCTTAAAACGCGATATCGCATTTCATTTCTATGTTTCATGGTAAGATATAATATGATTTGCGAAGTGTGTTGTATTCCACGTCTACACTTCAAATGAATGTAAATGCGACACTACCTTGCAAGGAAATAGCGTTTGCAGATGTCTACGTATCGTAGCAATAGAGTTCTAATGCTTCTTAAAACGCGATATCGCACCTCATTTCTATGTTTCATAGTAAGATATAATATGATTTGCGAAGTGTTATGTATTCCTCGTCTACACTTCAAATGAATGTAAATGCGGCACTTCCTTGCAAAGAAATAGCGATTGCAGATGTCTACGTCTCGTAGCAATAGTGTTCTAATGCTTCATAAAACGCGATATCGCATCTCATTTCTATGTTTCATGGTAAGATATGATATGATTTGCGAAGTGTCATGTATTCCTCGTCTACACTACAAATGATTGTAAATGCGATACTTCCATGCTAGGAAATAGCGTCTGCAGATGTCTAGGTATCGTAGCAATAGAGTTCTAATGCTTCTTAAAACGCGATATCGCATCTCATTTCTATGTTTCATGGTAAGATATAATATGATTTGCGAAGTGTCACGTATTCCTCGCCTACACTTCAAATGAATGTAAATGCGACACTTCCTTGCTAGGAAATAGCGTTTGCAGATGTCTACGTATCGAAGCAATAGAGTTCAAATGCTTCTTAAAACGAGATATTGCATCTCATATCTATGTTTCCCGATAAGATATAATATTCATTGCGAAGTGTTATGCATTCCTCGTCTACGATTCAAATGAATGTAAATGCGACACTTCCTTGCAAAGAAATAGCGTTTGCAGATGTCTACCTATCGAAGCAATAGAGTTCATATGCTTCTTAAAACGAGATATTGCATCTCATATCTATGTTTCCTCATAAGATATAATATTCATTGCGATGTGTTATGCATTCCTCGTCTACGATTCAAATGAATGTAAATGCGACACTTCCTTGCAAGGAAATAGCGTTTGCAGATGTCTAGGTATCGTAGCAATAGAGTTCAAATGCTCCTTAAAACGAGATATTGCATCTCATATCTATGTTTCATGATAAGATATAATATTCATTGCGAAGTGTTATGCATTCCTCGCCTACGATTCAAATGAATGTAAATGCGACACTTCCTTGCTAGGAAATAGCGTTTGCAAATGTCTACCTATCGTAGCAATAGTGTTCTAATGCTTCTTAAAACGCGATATCGCATCTCATTTCTATGTTTCATGGTAAGATATAATATGATTTGCGAAGTGTTATGTATTCCTCGTCTACACATCAACTAAATGTAAATGCGCACTTCCTTGCAAGGAAATAGCGTTTGCAGATGTCTACGTATCGTAGCAATAGAGTCCTTATGATTCTTAAAACGCGATATCGCATCTCATTTCTATGTTTCATGGTAAGATATATGATTTGCGAAGTGTTATGTATTCCTCGTCTACACTTCAAATGAATGTAAATGCGACACTTGTTTGCAAGGAAATAGCGTTTGCAGATGTCTACGTATCGTAGCAATAGAGTTCATATGATTCTTAAAACGCGATATCGCATCTCATTTCTATGTTTCATGGTAAGATATAATATGATTTGCGAAGTGTTATGTATTCCTCGTCTACACTTCAAACGAATGTAAATGAGACACTTCTTTGCTAGACAATAGCGTTTGCAAATGTCTACCTATCGTTGCAATAGCGTTCTAATGCTTCTCAAAACGCGATATCGCATCTCATTTCTATGTTTCATGGTATGATATAATATGATTTGCGAAGAATCATGTATTCCTCGTCTACACTTCAAATGAATGCAAATGCGACACTTCCTTGCCAGGAAATAGCGTCTGCAGATGTCTAGGTATCGTAGCAATAGAGTTCTAATGCTTCTTAAAACGCGATATCGCATCTCATTTCTATGTTTCATGGTAAGATATAATATGATTTGCGAAGTGTTATGTATTCCTCGTCTACACATCAACTAAATGTAAATGTGCACTTCCTTGCAAGGAAATAGCGTATGCAGATGTCTACGTATCGTAGCAATAGAGTCCTTATGATTCTTAAAACGCGATATCGCATCTCATTTCTATGTTTCATGGTAAGATATATGATTTGCGAAGTGTTATGTATTCCTCGTCTACACTTCAAATGAATGTAAATGCGACACTTGTTTGCAAGGAAATAGCGTTTGCAGATGTCTACGTATCGTAGCAATAGAGTTCAAATGATTCTTAAAACGCGATATCGCATCTCATTTCTATGTTTCATGGTAAGATATAATATGATTTGCGAAGTGTTATGTATTCCTCGTCTACACTTCAAACGAATGTAAATGAGACACTTCTTTGCTAGGAAATAGCGTTTGCAAATGTCTACCTATCGTAGCAATAGCGTTCTAATGCTTCTCAAAACGCGATATCGCATCTCATTTCTATGTTTCATGGAAAGATATAATATGATTTGCGAAGTGTTATGTATTCCTCGTCTACACTTCAAATGAATGTAAATGCGACACTTCCTTGCAAGGAAATAGCGATTGCAGATGTCTACGTCTCGTAGTAATAGTGTTCTAATGCTTCATAAAACGCGATATCGCATCTCATTTCTATGTTTCATGGTAAGATATGATATGATTTGCGAAGTGTCATGTATTCCTCGTCTACACTACAAATGATTGTAAATGCGATACTTCCTTGCTAGGAAATAGCGTCTGCAGATGTCTAGGTATCGTAGCAATAGAGTTCTAATGCTTCTTAAAACGCGATATCGCATCTCATTTCTATGTTTCATGGTAAGATATAATATGATTTGCGAAGTGTTATGTATTCCTCGTCTACACTTCAAATGAATGTAAATGCGACACTTCCTTGCAAGGAAATAGCGATTGCAGATGTCCACGTCTAGTAGCAATAGAGTTCTTATGATTCTTAAAACGCGATATCGCATCTCATTTCTATGTTTCATGGTAAGATATAATATGATTTGCGAAATGTTATGTATTCCTCGTCTACATTTCAAATGAATGTAAATGCGACACTTCCTTGCTAGGAAATAGCGTTTGCAGATGTCTACGTATCGAAGCAATAGAGTTCAAATGCTTCTTAAAACGAGATATTGCATCTCATATCTATGTTTCCTGATAAGATATAATATTCATTGCGATGTGTTATGCATTCCTCGTCTACGATTAAAATGAATGTAAATGCGACACTTCCTTGCAAGGAAATAGTGTTTGCAGATGTCTACGTATCGTAGCAATAGAGTTCAAATGCTTCTTAAAATGAGATATTGCATCTCATATCTATGTTTCATGATAAGATATAATATTCATTGCGAAGTCTTATGCATTCCTCGCCTACGATTCAAATGAATGTAAATGCGACACTTCCTTGCTAGGAAATAGCGATTGCAGAAGTCTACGTATCGTAGAAATAGAGTTCTAATGCTTCTTAAAACG